>NC_142870.1:137405833-137708863 GCF_051225735.1 Oryctolagus cuniculus
AAGGAAGTTTATTGAAGAAAAAAAAACAAAAAAGCAGAAAATGTTCCCAGCAGTCAGGCGCAGTCCCTAAAGGAGGGAGCCCTGGAAGGCTGATTGCCTAGAGGGTATTACAGGCTGTGAAAGGGGATGTTCTCATGGCTGGTCTGGAAGACGCTTTGAGACATGATGGTTTTGATTGGTTATTTGGGCGAAAGTTAAGAAGCCAGTCACCTGACTTTTCTCAGGTCTCCCAAGACTCATCTCCAGATGGTGGGGAGGGGCCTCCCTCCTCCCTGTCTTCCTAGCCAGGAGTCTCTCTATTTGAATCCTAAATAAGGGGGTATCATTTAAAGTTGTTAAGTGTGTGGTCATCTGTTAGACAGCAGTAAAAAATCTAAATCATTTTCTGTGACTAATTGGGAAGTCTAGGGTCTACCTATTCAGCTCTAGCTGACTGTCATTATATGATTCTGGTTTCATTGTTGCTTTTTATGAAATGAGGGAAATGCAGATATTTTTATATTGGAAATTCTTTTTTTTTAATTATAATTAATTTCATCAGAACTGAAAAGAAAACACTGTGCAGGCCAAATAAATCACGTCTTGAACAAGCAGCTTGAAACTGACCTAGGTAAGAATGGCAGCCCTTTCAATTCCAGTTTTCTATGAATCTACTAAATGAATGTTATAAAGCTTTTTCATTTTTGTTTTAAGTAATAAATATTATACTTGCTGTGACATACTAAATGGCTTCTAACGTTCCTTCTAGATGAAAGGTTTATGATTATTAATGTACTATTTTTTCTTTTCTGTAAGCTATTTTCCTGGGAGAGGATTATAGGAATTGGAGTTCCTATTGAAAATTTGCTACTGTAAACCATCAGACAAAGAATTTTAAAATAAGAAGAACTTCCTTGATGTACGACCCATTTCCTTTTTTTTTTTTTTTTTTTTGACAGGCAGAGTGGACAGTGAGAGAGAGAGACAGAGAGAAGGGTCTTCCTTTGCAGTTGGTTCACCCTCCAATGGCCGCCGCTGCAGCCGGCGCACCGCGCTGATCCGATGGCAGGAGCCAGGAGCCAGGTGCTTTTCCTGGTCTCCCATGGGATGCAGGGCCCAAGCACCTGGGCCATCCTCCACTGCACTCCCTGGCCACAGCAGAGAGCTGGCCTGGAAGAGGGGCAACCGGGACAGAATCCGGTGCCCTGACCGGGACAAGAACCCGGTGTGCCGGCGCCGCTAGGTGGAGGATTAGCCTAGTGAGCCGCGGCGCCGGCCACCATTTCCTTTTAATAGAAACATGAAAATATTATGTTATCAAGCAGGAATATCTTGTTTTCCTTCCAATCCTTAGGGAAGTTGTGTGACCTTGGGCAAGTTTCTTAACCTTTCTGTGTGTGGACAACCTGACTTTTAAATGAGCTTATATGCAAAAGCAACTAATAGTATCGAGTAAGTATTGTATATGTCAGTATACCCTCAATACTTAGAATGGGGCAAGAACACAGTGTTCAATAAATGTTAAAGATTTGCAAACAGAGGCCTGGGAGTTCTAAAATGTAGAGGAGGCCTCAATACTTAGAATGTGGGCCTTGGCCTTGGCCTTGGGCTTGACCAGGAATATGCAACAGCCAAGCATTGCTTTTATACTCCTTTCTGTCGCTTTCAATGTCGCCCACGGCCCCCTCCAAGTCCTTCATATGCTGTACTCCAACTTGACTTTATGGTTCAGTCTTTCTGATTGCTCAATATTTTCTAACCTCATCCTGTACGTATCTTTTACTTAAGTCCCAAAGTTCAGAGTGCTAAGAATCTTATGTCCCTTATTTTCTCATTCTAAAAGGCAAACCTGTGCATAATTCCTTCACAAAACTTCAGGGATCATACCAGAAAACCTTACTATTTATGCTCATAGTAAATGTTCAAACTTCAGCTCAAAGTACATGATTAATATATTCAATTATATTTATTTCCATATTCTCCTATATTAGCTGGAGATGGCAAATACACTATAAATAGTTAACATTTTTAGTTGTTTCCCTTCAGAGCTTAGTATGATGAATTCTATGTTAGGTACTCAATAACAATTAGTTGATTTGAATTTAAAGTGTTCAAAAGCCAAAGATTCAGTACAACATTGTTCAACAATGAATAAAAATAAAGGAAGAGAGAAGCCATTCAATATTTAAATATCATAAATTTAAATAAACTTCAGCCTTCTCTTATTTAAGATTATGTGTATATATGTGTTTACTTGAATATTACCTTTTCAGGCTTAAAAACTAAGCAATTCCTAGGAAGAGAAGTCTATCAGGAACACAACCATTGCAAACAACATAATTATGTTTACATTGCAGTGAATTTAGGAAAGTTTCCTCTTGTTTGATAAGGTGCATTTTCCTCACAGCACAACAGCCTGGAGCTCCATTTATGAAATACACAGAAACCTCTGATAATAGCATGAAAGAGAAAAATTACAACAATAAATAAAATGGAATCATGACCGTTTATTTAGTAGCATGGTCTCTATTCTAATGTAAAATGCCACATTTGTGACAGAAGAGCAAAGTAGGAAGGGTTTCTTTGACTTGTAGACTCACTGTCTAGATAGAATCCCAAATTCTAGATATCGAAGACTCATAAAGAAGAAAGGGTGTAAGTGGAAAGTTCCTCTCTGTACTCCCCAAAGACACGTCCATCAGTCTTCATTTAGCTTGATCTTTTAATATACAATTTTATGTGATAAATAGCTGCTGCTACCAAATTTCTGGCCCTCTTCAAAGCAATCACATGACAGAATAGTCTGACAATCCAGACAGGGTGATCCAACTACTGATTCTCTCTACTGCCTGGGCACCATACGTACTGAAAATACTAGGTTCTCGGTCCCCAGGCCTTTCCAGCAGATTGGGATGAACATTTCAGCCAGTGCTGGTCAAGGGAATCCACTGCAAACTTCCTGGCAGTTTCTGGGAAAGGTTTTCAAACTCAGAAACTAAGACATGAGGACACATTTGAAGACAGAAGCCACATAACTAAACTGAAAGATGGGTGTGGAGAGCAGGTGCTGGTGCAGCGGTTAAGACACTGCTTGGGACACCATATCCCATATCAGAGTGTGCAGTTTGAATCCTGTGTCCTCCCCTCTGGATCCAGCTTCCTGACAATTTGTACCCTGGAAGGTAGCACATATATCTGGGTCCCATCACCCATGTGGTGAGACTAGATTTGACTTCTGAGTCTCTGGATCAACCTGGTTCATTCACAGCTATTGCGGGTAATTGGGAAGTGAACCAGTAGATAGAAGATCTCTTTCTCACTCTCTCACTCTCTTGCTCTCTCTCTCTCTTTCTTTCTTTAAGACTTATTTTATTTTTATTTTATTTTATTTTATTTATTTGAAAGGCAGAATTACAGAGAGAGAGAAAGAGAGTTCACTAGCTCAATGGCCACAATGGCCAGGACTGGGCCAGGCTAAAGCCAGACTGAAGCCAGGAGCTAGGAGTTTCTTCCATTCTCCCACATGGATACTGGGGCCTAAGCACTTGGGCCATCCTCCACTGCTTTCCCAGGCACATTAGCAGGGAGCTGGATCAAAAGTGGAGCAGCCAGGTCTCAAACCGGTGCCCATATGGGATGCCAGTACTGCAGGTGGCAACTTGATCTGCTGTGCCACAACACTGGCCCCTGTCTGTCTCTCTTTAAAGTAAAATGAGAATAATTACATAAACATTTTTAAATGGAAGATGGAAGAACTAGAAAATACCCTGGTCTCTAATACATTGTTTTGACAGATGTTAAAACCCAGGACCAACCAATTTTGGATCTCTTTTTTATGTCAGACAATAAACCCTTATTATATAATTCACTTTCAGTTGGGGATTCTCTTCCTTATTCCTGAAAACATTCTAATAGATATACACTTTTTCTTCACTTAGCTTACGCCTCGGGTTGGACTGCCACTCTAACATTGAGTGGCTGCCTTAAACAGCAAGCACTTATTTCTCACAATTCTGGAGGCTGCACGCCTTAGATTAGGGTGCCAGCATGGCCAAGTTCACAGTGAGGCTCTTTTCCTGATTTGTAGATGTTCAGCTTCTTGCCAGATCCTCCTGTGATAGAGATCTTGTGTCTCTTCCTCTTTGTATGACACATGAATCTCATCATGGGTGTCCAACCCTCTTGATCTCATCTGACCCTCATTCCTTCCTGAAGTCCCCGCCTCTGAACACCTCCATGTATGGGATTAAGGTTTCAATGTATGATTCTGGGTGGGGTGGGAATGGAGAGACATACACATTCAGTCTATAGCAGTCTAGATCTTGCCATGAGAATACTAAGTCTAAAGTGCTTCCTGAATGATATAGGGCTCAACAAAATCACAGCAAAACTTCCATTTCTCATTTTTTTTTCCCTATGAAGTCCCAGTTAACAGCACTGATTCAGTTATAATAAAGTGATGACTTAAGGACATTTAAACTGAAATTATGTGACTGTCTTTTATAAACTGTAATACTTTAAAGGATAAAGCTGTGGTAATCTTGTGCAGTTAAACATTAATATCTTGCTAATCCTGGACCTCCCCAGTGATTTACAGCTCACTGAATAATGCTAATAAATATTCAAGTGTAACACACGTCAATAATGCTTACTTTGTAAGCACTGTATCAGCTTTCCTCCAAGTCAAACAGCAGACATTTAAGCTAGAACTAGCTTTATCATTTTATGACAATGGAATTGATTAAGTTTCTATTTCAAAACTCAATTCACGCATGTTGCTCAATTTGGGGTTATTTGGACTTATCCAGTCAGTCTACAAATATGTAGATTACTTCTTGCACATAGAGTTGTGGCTGTACACTCTTGTTTATGTTAGGAGAATTAGCAAGCTTCTCAATTCCAGCATTCTTGTAATCAGGGCAGAAAATACTGACCTTTGCCAATACAAAGCACACAAAGTGTGTGAGAAAATATAATCAATATTTGGTTTAAGTGAAAGAAACTAGAACTCCTTCAGGGTGTATAACTAACAGTATCAGGAGTTGTGCTTTGTGTATTTTACCTATTAACAGACCTTACTCCATCCTTTTCACAATGGAAGTTGGGCAACAGTTGCTTATGGTAGAATGGGAGCAATCGATGACTAACTACAAATTATAGAATTAGTAAAATGTGTGGAGCCTTAATCTGTTTTAGAAGAGGTCACAGTGGAAATTTTTTTCTGTTGCTTATTTAGTTAAAAAGAAAAGCAAATCAGAACTCTTACAATCTCACATGATAAAAATCAATATCTGAAAAGACTAGAGCATGTTCTCATTCTGTTTGTACAACAATTCATTCAGTGTCATTTGGACTCACTTTCTCTCTTACCCTGTTTGTTCTCTGCCAAGTTCCTTCTCAGACCCTCATACAGCCTACAGGAGCTCCGTGCTCCCATCCTCGACATTACTGACATGATCAGGAGAGCGGAGTAATGGTTCCAGGAAAAGGACTCCCGCAGTCCGTTTCCTCTGGTTGAATCTCTCTCCCTTCCTGAGTCACAGTGGCCAAACCAATGCAGTTCCAAGGGCCAGGAGCTAGAGCGGGCAAATCCTGCACTGAACTATATAAATGGAAAGTAAAGAAAGAGTTATTCACTAGAATTTTAAGTTGATTACCAGGAGCATACAGAGAGTAAGTAGGTGATGAGCAGTAAGATACAGAAATTCACTATCATCTTTTCTATTATTCCCTACAATCAAAATAAAAGTAAAATAACATACATTCTTCGAATACACAAATAAAGTAACCTTTCAATTTTCACATAACTAAATCACTTTGTTTAAGGCTAACTGAATTGACTCTTTATTTCCAAATATCTAAGTATAAAACTAAATGCATAACATCTTTTATACATATTATTTAATAAATTTTGTGTTCTAATAAAAAACACACAATAAATTAAACATTTGGTGCAGTGAAATCTACCATGACCACATAAGGGTCTTTTCATAGAAATAGAGAATAAAGGCATGATTCCAGATAACAAATGACCCTAACAAAGGAAACAAAATTTACTTATATGAAGTGCTGTTGAACAGTGGAAAGATTAAATAATGCAAAATTTATTTTTTCTATAGAATAAGCAGGATGGGAATAGAAAACTTTTTAAAAAATTGATGATTAGGTTGGGACTTAAAGGAATGTTAGGATTTAATTAGAGGAGGTCAATGGTAATACAAGTGGAAAGAGAACATTACCCTCAAAACAAAATTAAAACAAACAAAAACAGGGAAGAAAAGTGAATAAAAGAAAACTGAATTTTAGTGAAACAAAAATGTCAGTTTCCTAAAAACAGAAAAGCAGGAATTATAGGAATAAGGCAGAAAACTGTAGAGGGTCTCAGGAAAAGGTTTGCTAGGTTGTCTTTAGGTTAGAGGTTCTAGAATCTCACAAGCTGGAGCTTCAATCCCAGTACTGCCATTTACTTAGCCATCTGACATTGGGCCAATTCCTCTTTGTGCCTAGGTTGGTTTATCTGTTAACAAAGGTTAACAAAATCTACTTGGAAAGAGTAAGAGGACTAAATGAAGCAAAGCATTTGACCTTAGTACATTCCTGGCATATAGGGCATGTGGAATAATTGTCAGTAGTTAGCATTACTACCAGGAACTAATGAGATGAAAAGTAAAGATCTTGTATTGCGCTCTTTTAGGAAATCAAAACACCACTTACTCAATTCTTTCAAGTAACATGGGGTTGTTTTTCACTGTTTGTGTTTCTTAGGAATAAATAGAACAATGGAGATTATACAGGCCAACAGCTTGTTGGAGCCAGGAACCAGCAGAGAAGAATGGAAGCTGCAGCCACTGGCTTCCCAGTGTATAGGTCATCATACTCAACTATGGCTGAGCTTCCAGGGCTCTGAGAAGACAAGGTTATCATGTCACAGACTCGGTAACAACAGTGAATGGTGCTTCCTTCGCAAAACTCAAGCCGATTCCGTCCTCTCATTAATCTTTTCATGAACCTCGGTTTCTCCCTGGACTGAGCTGGCTCTTCTTATATGGCCAGATTCTGGAGTGAGAAGCTAGGATGGATAGGCCACTCCTGTGGGGAGCATTCTCCATCACCAATGCATATCCAGGCAGCAGCTGCCAGTCAGAGAAATGGAATTGTAGGCCATACAGACACAGAATAGAGCAATTTGTAGAAAAAAATCCTGCAGGTGTAAACTGCATGTAGAAACTGGGGCAGAAGACTAAGCACAATATTTCAGACTCAGTTTATGTAGGACACAATCATTTGAATAAAAATTAGCTTTGATAATAAAGGTGAAAATATAAAATAACTATTGAAGTATTAATATGCATGAAAAACGAAGGTGCTTCAGTAAGGCAGGTCAACAAGGAAGTTGTTATATTTATCTTCATATGATGTGTAAAGAGCTGATCCAGAGCTCAGGGAATAAAAATATGAAAGACAAGTGAACCTGAAAATTTCTAACACTAATACAACTTGATAACTCACCAGTTAAGTGGAAAAAAGGTGTTTCAGTAGAGTAGCTAAAAGCACACACTTGGGTCCTCTGGGGTTCTGAAAAATGTAGTCTGGAGTTCACATTTTGTCACTTATGACCCATGTGACCCTAAAAGGTTAGGCATCCTCTCCACAGTTCAGGTTATTCTCTTGCAAAATGAAGTCATTCACAGACAGCCGCCCCACGATATTGGTGCGAGAAGTGCATGAGATCATCATGCATTTGAAACATTGGGCAGATTACCACTTAGTAAGCACACATCACATGCTACCTGTTTTTCATTAACTCTGTATAAAGAGAAGAAGTCCCAGGACTCCAAAGACATAGACGGAATTCATGAAATAAGGACAGCAGGAGAGAAACTGGCATGAATGTGGAGAGGTTTAGTTCAGCCTTGGATATGCTCAGTGGTTTGTGATACCAAAGAACCTCCAGCTGGAAAGACAACTAAGTCATGAATGTATAGAAGTCATTAACTTGGAAAAAGACCAGAGACAGAACAAGAAAAAGACATCTGGGAGAGAAAGAAGATACTAGCAAAAGAGCACAGGTGAGCTCCTTGGAGAAAGGAGCAGAAACATGAGATAGAAGAGGCCTAAGCCCACCCCCCAACTGTAGGCAGAAGAAGAAATATGACAGAAAGGAAAATACGGAAGACTCTGTGAGAAAGTGCCCCATCGTTCAGTTATAGGAATATGTGATTAAGCATGATTAGCACTGTATTTAACATGATTTTGTTGCCTTGTCTCTCATTGCAAGAAATAATACTTTGGGCCTGGCGCCATGGCTGACTGGGTTGATCCTCTGCCTGCGGCACCGGCATCCCATATGGGCGCAGGGTTCTAGTCCTGGCTGCTCCTCTTCCAGTCCAGCTCTCAGCTGTGGCCCGGGAAGGCAGTGGAGGATGACCCAAGTCCTTGGCACCTGCACCCATGTGGGAGACCAGGAGGAAGCACCTGGCTCCTGGCTTTGGATTGACGCAGTGCAGGCCATAGTGGCCATTTCGGGGGTGAACCAATGGAAGGAAGACCTTTCTCTCTGTCTGTCTCTCTGTCTATAACTCTATCTGTCAAATAAATAAATAAAATCTTTAAAAAAATACTTTGCAATTAACTGTAAATTTCAATAAAATTATTATTATAATTTATGTAAAGTGTTCTTTGAACACTTTCCTTCAAACTAAATCCTGCAGAAGTAATGTCCCTTAAGGAATGTATGGGATTATAATACAGTGGAACATATTTTGAATTGATTTACTTCTATACCTTGTTTCACTTGATACCGTAATAGAGAAAAAAAAGAATACATTCTCTTTGGTCTCAGAAATTCTGTAATATTTGTGAAAAAGCACTTCCTTCATCTAATTTGTCGTCACAAATCTAATCTTTCTTTTTTTCTGAATGATTCCACCTAAAACACAGACACACAGACACACACACAATTTATCACCAAAACCCATTGCTTCTACAGCTCATTTAGTTCTCAGAACTGCCCATAGTTCTACATTACCATAGATATTTCCCTACTACAAGCCAAGCCACCATCTTTCTTTGTCAGAAGCGCTGCCACAGCCTAGAAAGTGGTGCTAACACATGCATTCCAGTTCTTTCCCATACCTTCTCTATGCTGCTGTCTAGAGACATCTTGTTAAACACAAATACAACCACTGTTGAAAGCTACACAATTGCTTCCAATAAGCCTGAGATGAAATCAAATCTCTGACCTGAGCGCATGGCCCCCCAGGTCAGCTCCCATCTACTTAGAAAATCCTATCTTCCACTACTCTCGGAGTGGCGCTCTATGCCTTAGTCATATGGATCCTTTTCCATTTGTGGCACATGCTTAATCCTCTCCACAATTCCTAGTCTTAAATTCACCTAGGACAATCCTAACACTTCCACTCTGGCATCCTTCAGTGAAATTTAAAGTTCTCTTTCCTCAGGAAACCATGAGCTTTATATCAGTATTAGTCTCTAATGCTATTTCCATCCTACTCCGTATCTCATGACATCCATCACACTCATAATTGCTTGCTTACTGTCTATCATTACACTGCATCTTCACTGAAAATTGAGACCAGGTCAGTTTTCTTTGCAGCCAGAGTTGCAAAAGTAAATAGCCTTGAGGCCGGCGCTGTAGCGCAGTAGGTTAATCCTCCTGTGACATCTGCATCCCATATGGGCGCCAGTTCAAGTCCTGGCTGCTCCTCTTCTGATCCAGCTCTCTGATATGGCCTGGGAAAGCAATAGGAGATGGGCCAAGCACTTGGGCCCTTGTATCATGTGGGAGACACAGAGAGGCTCCTAGATCCTGGCTGTGGATCGGCTCAGCTTCCGCCGTTGCAGCCATCTGGGGAATAGACCAGCAGATGAAAGACTGACTGGCTTTCTCTCTCTCTCTCTTTCTCTTTCTCCCTCTCACAGTCTGTAACTCTACCTCTCAAATAAATAAATAAATAAATCTTTTAAAAAAAGTAAATAGCCATATCTATTATATACAATAAATATAACAATTTTTTGGATAAATTGAGTTTCTGGAAGAATATTATCAAACAAAATAATAGTAATCACTTATAATGTTGCTGAGTAATTTTACAATTATGTCATTAGTTACATATTATGTAACTTGACATGAACTGCAGAATATAAACTGTTTTTATATATGCATATGAAATTGGATAATAAATATTTATAATCTTTAAAATAGATATGTCTTTAAGATTGTGATTTTTCATGATAATGGCTTCATAATCATTTATATAATTTTAGAAACATACATGGCTGTTTTCCACAAATATATCCTCTTTTGCTACCAATTTCTTAGCAGGATAGAAAGTTGATAGAATTTCTTCTGGATTATTTCCACAAAACTTCTCTCTAACACAAATACTCTCATTACATTTGAGTTAATATGATTTTTTTAAACTATGGAATTAATTTCCTAAGAGAAAAAACAAGCTGTGAGATTTAGTGATTAGGACATTTCCACTTACGCAAGCAAAACTGAAATGGCAGAAGAATGTCACAATGCAAATGATGCTTTATTGTCATATTTGAGCCAAATGGTGTAGCAGGACTAGTATGGAGGTTTGGAGCTCAGAGATACAGGGATTTCCAAGGAAACACATATCATAGACATTCAAAGTACATTCCAATTCAATTCTAAAATAATGGAGCCTAAATTATTAAATAGAATCTGTCTCAGACACTCAGAATTAAAGCAGAAGCCAATTAAATGCTTAAAGCTATTGGGTATCATGAACTAATTCTCCCAAACTCTAGGGACAAGCCTCATTCTAACCCGGTTCTAAAAATAAGAAGCCATAGGGAGACTCAGAATATTTTGTTTCACCTCAGGTTATTTATTGACTTGATTCTTGCCCTTGGGTCAGGGTAAGGGCAGTGGAATCAGGCTAATAAAGGATGAAAAAGCCTTTTAAAACTAAAGTTATGATTGTACGTGGTAAACTGTGGAGGGTGTTTCCTCAAGATATTTGCCTCAAAAATGAAAGCTCTGCATATCCTCTTATTTGGTGTTTTCTTTTTAAAGATTTATTTATTTATTTGAAAGGCAGAGTTACAGAGAAGCAGAAGAAAAAGAGAGAAAGAAGTCTTCCATCCACTGGTCCACTCAACAAATGGCCACAATGGCTGGAGCTGTGCCGATCTGAAGCCAGGATCCAGGACCTTGCTCCAGGTCTCCCACATGGGTGCAGGGGCCCAAGGACTTGGGCCATCTTCTACTGCTTTCCCAGGCCATAGCAGGGAGCAGGGTTGGAAGTGGAGCAACCAGGACTCAAACTGGCGCTCATATAGGATGCTGGCATTACAGGTGGTGACTTTACCTGCTATTCCAGGGCACCAGTCCCTTTGTTTGGTGTTTTAAAAAAGCAACGAGCGATAGTTTTATTCCACTTACTGAGCAGTGTTACAGTGGGCCAGAAGCAGGAGCCCACAAATCTCAAACCTGCTGCCCACTGCGATCTTCCAGTCAAGCAAGGTGTTAAGGTTTGACTACAGTGAAATCCACAGTATAAACCTTGATCTAGGATCATGGCAGAATCAAGCCCATATCTAAGAATAGAGGACCAGCATAATATTCTTCCCATAGTTTGGGTCTCATGCTAAGGGGAGGGACACAAAGGAAGACTTTGCTCATTGAAAATAAGACAAATAGAATGATTATTCTCGCCGCGGCTCACTAGGCTAATCCTCCGCCTGAGGCGCCGGCACCCCGGGTTCTAGTCCCGGTCGGGGCGCCAGAGTCTGTTCCGGTTGCCCCTCTTCCAGTCCAGCTCTCTGCTGTGGCCTGTGAGTGCAGTGGAGGATGGCCCAGGTGCTTGGGCCCTGCACCCGCATGGGAGACCAGGAGAAGCACCTGGCTCCCGGCTTCGGATCAGCGCGGTGCACCGGCCTCAGCGGCCATTGGAGGGTGAACCAATGGCAAAGGAAGACCTTTCTCTCTGTCTCTCTCTCTCTCACTGTCCATTCTGCCTGTCTAAATAAATAAATAAAAATTTAAAAAAAAAAGAAAAGTGATTATTCTCGCTTGTACCTCAGAGCACCGTTCTCTGATACAGGAGAACTGTATTGCCTTTTCCTGTCATCAACCTGAGACTCAGCCACCAACGTCTGCAATATTTCCTCCTTGCACCTAAAAAGCACTGAGATGTTTCAACGCCAGCATTAACTCTGCTGCCCTGTTGCCTCTTCCCACTGACGATGCAGGACTCGCTCATCCCTTCGTCTCCCCTTCAGTACCTCCACTCCACTTTCTTTTAGATTAAAAGAAAAAAAATTGTACCCTCTGTTCTCAAGCGTATAAATGTTGTCTGCTACTTAATTCAGCTGGCAACTTCATATGAATGCTAAAGTCTTGAGCAAAGACAAATAAAACTGGCATCTTCTTCTACAGTGGGGCATCCCCCGTCACTGCTAACTAGGTTTTCAGGAAAAACTATTCCAGCTATGTCCAGAAAGTGACCTGACCAAGGTTGCCAAATGTCCTTCCGGGCTTTCATCTTACCATCAGTTGGCAATGGTGACTAACACCTTGCTCCTGGAATTCCTTCCTCCTTTGGTCTCAGTGACCATACACTCACCTGGTTCTCCTTCTACCTCACAGAGCAATGAACCATGTCTTCTCAATTGAATATGAAGGCACTTCCTTTCTGTCCATCCCATAAACAATCCAGATGCAAAACACCAGCTTCCGCCCTCTTTTATCTAATGTGCTGTCCCTTCACATGTGCTGTCAGTTTCCCAGAATAGCTAAGGACTTCCTCGTATCTCTTTTTAGTCTGATCTCCTTGTGAACTGCAATACTTACATGCCCATATGCCTTTTCAGTATACTGCAGAAATTCTACCTTAACAAGTCCAAAATAAAAGTGTCCCTCCTTCCACACTCCGCACCATATGAATGGGATCCCCCATCCCACCACCAGCTCATCAAAGGTAGAAACACAAAGCGGTCTACGTCTTCCCCTTTGTTTCAATCAAATCCCTGATTGGACCTCATTACATATCCTTGGTGATTGCTCTCTCTCACCTGCCCAGAATTACATGTAAGCATGCCTTTGCGGTCTCTTATCCATATTCTCCCCTATGTGACCCTCTTCTCTCTTATTCTCTTCTTATCTTCAGTGAATCTTTTAAAACACAGACTTGAACATATTATGCAACTTCCTGCCATTTTGTGGCTTCTCTTATTGTAGTTGTTCTCAAACAAAACCATGTGTCAAATCACCTCACAGCTTAGTTGAAACAGATAGTTGGTTTTCTCTCTAAGAGGTTCTGATTTGTAGGCTTAGGATAAGTCTCACATCGGGCATCTCTAACAAGTTCCCAAGTGGCACTGAGGCAGCTAAACTGACCCCACACTTTGAAAAGTACTGTGTAGCCTGTAGTACATAATTTTAACTCCAGATCAGGGTGTCCAGGGTATTGTCAACCCATTTCTCCAATCATGTCTCCCTACCATTGGTCCCTTGATAAATGGGCTCCACAGCAGGAAGGTACCTCACTGCTTCTTTCCTCTCTGCTTTGCTTATTTCCCCTTCCTTTTCCTGTTTCCTTTGCCTATCTATTTAGCATCCATTCATCTTTCCAGTTCCAACTCAGGTGTCACCATCTCATAGTCATGTTTCCCAACACTGTGTCTTTTCCCCCAGTGCAGCTACAGTTCTGGTAGAACTGGCTACTTCCTTCCTCGGGCTTCACTTATGAGCTGAATCTACTCTTGTCATAGAATAGGAATCACTTTTTAACTCTTACTTCCTGTCTTCCCCTTTAAACTCTAAGGTTTGGTGAGTAGACATTCTCTTGCTGATGTGTATACTTCTAATATGTAGCAGAAACCTATCTTATCACAGACATCGAATATTTGATTTTTGTATGAAAGCGAGTGAATGTGATAGAACAAGGACATAAACCTCAGCCATTCTTGCTCATTGCCCAAAAGACAGATAAACATTGGAATGTATTCCTTGCCCTTGAATCTCAGTTGGGTCTCCCACCCTATTACCTTCATACCCCACCCTGCATTCTTTTCTGGGTTCCCAAGGCCCTGCCCAGTCCCTGGAATTCCCCTCCCTGCGGCCCCTCCCCTCACCCCAGTCCTAACCCTCCTTAAAAAGGCCAGGCTCCTGGGGCCTTCTGCCACATGTTTCATCGATGTGCTTGCAGGCAGTTGGTCACCCACCTCTACGAATTTATTTTCTCTGAATAAATTCGGTCTGGCTGTAAATTCGTACACTGCCTCCCCTCTATTCTGTGTCTCTTTTCCTAACATTTTGGTGCCCCGTGTGAGGAGGCACCAACCTGCAACTCTTTTCCTAACATCATTTTCTTCTTTTCCTAAATCATTTCTAAAAATCCAACATATCGTCCAATATATATTACTCTATAATCCTTATATAAGGAAAACTTACAAACTTGAAAAAAATTACAAGCATTTTGCCCCTTTTAACATAAGATAAAATGTAGAGAACAGAAGAATAAAGTTTCTTTCTTCTATTTAGTGAATGTAGACACCGAGAATAATTTGCTTAATGGAATATTAGGCCATATAACTGACTACATAGCAATTCCATAACAATAAAGAGATTAGTAATTCAATCGTATTCTTGGCTACACTGAGTAAGGTAGTAAGGCCAGTATAAATTTATGATGCATTCACCATGCTTAAATAAAAAAGATCCAGGCCATCTTTACAATGAAGAGAAACAATTCATCTTAAATAGAGCATGGAATGGGTGGAAGAATTGGCTTTGAATATAAATTATTGAAGGACCAATCAAAACAAAATCCATATTTCTCCTGGGCCAATTAGAAGTATAAATCTCCAGATGTTTTATAGCATATTTCCTAAATGTTTTGTATAATTCATATATTTATACATTCACTATTTTTAAATGTAGCAAAATATAACAACTGATAACCATAGTGTAAAATACGTTTAAAATATGTAAGTTAAAAATATATAAATAAGAAATATGTAAAATAATATGTAAAATATTAAGTTTGGCAAGAAACTCAAAGAAGTGGTTAACATCACTCCTGCCATATCTACCATTTATCAATCTATCTCTATATATCCATCTATCTAATTTATCTATCTACCTAAATATCATCTATTATCTCTCTATCAATACTCAACAAGGGCATTCCTGATATTATGGCCAAGACCATTCTTTATTGTGTTGGATGGTCCACTGCATTCCCATATGGTTAGAATGCTTGCTACTCATCCATTAAAAATCAGCAGTATCCTGTAGGCAGTGTGACTAAGTGCCTCTGAACATTCCCTAACACGTCCCAGAGGTGGTACTGATATCAGAGATGCCCCCTAAAATCTATATGAAAACGTGGCCCTTAAAGTTCCCCGGAAGTGCCAGCTGGGATGTCACATGTTACCGGAATTTGGGGTGCCATACGATATCACCATATGTTTATTAATAAACCCGAGAGGGTTCTTGCCTAATATTTAGAGAAGAATTCTAAATACCGGCATAAATAAAAGAGGCAGCATGGTACATTTTAGGCTTTTATTTAGTGAGAAAGATACGTAGGAGAGTGAGAGCTTTATCTAGGAGAGGTAAATCTGGGTTCATACGGAGCACCAGGAACCAGCCATGTAGAGGAGCATCTAGGCCAGGAAGCCTCTCCTGGCAAGAGGCCAGGGAAAAGAGCAGGACAGACACACCATGTCCCAGGGTTTTAACCCATTTCCAAAGGGGAGTGGCTAATTAACCTGATTGGCTGGTGGGTACCCAGGGGTGGCCAGGCAGGGGCATGAGGTCACACAGGGGCGTGGTGAAGGTATCAGGTAGGGTGTGATGCCACACAGGGGCGTGGTGAAGGCGTGGCCTTCCAGCTCACAAACCTAATTAATTTTAAGTATGCCTGCCTACTTCAGTACCAGGTACTGTTAAGATCTACTGCATGAAAAGTACCCTGACAAAGAGTCTTCTATTAAAAAAAAAAAAAAAAAAAAAAAAAAAAGTGACACTCTCTGGCTGTACAATCCCATTTTGAAGGAAACAAGAAGAAATAGAGAAGGGATACTTTAAATTTTCAAATATCCTTATTTGATTGAACTCATATTTTACTCACCTAAGTCAGTAATTAACAAGCTTACATATGAATAGTAATGGTAATATATAGTGATTGGTTATCACAGAAATAAGTATTTATTGAACTATTATAAGTTGGACAATAAATTATGATCTGGCCTAGACTCATTAGACTACAAGTACATAAGAGAATATTTACTGTTTGACCAATGCGTAAGATATTCATAAATACCACGGTTTACGGAGAACTAGCTTACTTGTTAGAGAGAACTAGCTTGTAATAAAACTAGAAAAGATGGGGTGGATGTTTTGCATGGTGGTTAAGATAACTCCTGTGATGCCTGTGCCTCATATCAGAATTTCTGGGCTTGAGTCCTAGCACTGCTCCCAATTTGAGCTTCCTGATAATGCAAACACTGGGAAGCAAGTGGGGCTAGGTCAAGTACTTACACCATGCCAACCAAGTAGGAGACCCAGACTAAATTTCTGGCTCCTGGCTTTGAACTGGCACAGCCCTGAATGTTAAAGGCATTTGGGGGAGTGAATCAGTGGATGCAAGATCTCTCTTTCTCTTTCTGTCTCTGTCTCTCTCTCTTCCCTTCTCTCCCTGACTCCAGTGGCCTTTCAAATAAACAAAACAAATCAAATTTTAAAATAAACTAGAAAAAGTGAATGTACTAAAGCTATATATCCCAGCTTGGGTTCTTAAATGTGTAACAAAAAGTTTATTTTATCACTTTATATAAGAGAATTTGACTTCATAATACAAAAGATATAAAATATATTAGGACTGGAGCTGTGGCCCAGTGGGTTAAAGCCCTGGCCTGAAGTGCCAGCATCCCATATGGGTGCCAGTTCTAGTCCCGGCTGCTCCTCTTCAGATCCAGCTCTCTGCTATGTTCTGGGATAGCAATAGAAGATGGCCCAAGTCCTTGGGCCCCTGCACCCGCATGGGAGACCCGGAAGAAGCTCCTGGCTCCTGGCTTCGGATCAGCGCAGCTCCAGCCGTTGCGGCCAGCTGGGGAATGAACCAGCAGATGGAAGACCTCTCTCTGTCTCTACCTCTCTTCTGTAACTCTTTATTTTTTTTTATAAATAGACATTACATTTTTTAAAGATGTTATTTTATTTATTTATAAAAGATATAAGATATATTGATAAACAACAATGTTAATTTATAGCAGGGCCTAGAGTTTATTAGAGACAAGAATATTTGTTTTTACATCAGAGTCACAATTGAAACTCTGTCTCCATCTCTGCTACTGCCATCCTTCTTGTCCAGCCTGCTAAAGCTGAGTCTTAATCTGGTTATTCACTTAGCCCATCTTCAACCTGTTCTCAACTCCCTATCCTTTAAAAACCAAATGATGGGGCCAGCGCTGTGGCATGGCGGCCCCGGCATCCCATACAGGCGCTGGTTCAAGTCCTGGCTGCTCCTCTTCCAATCCAGCTCTCTGCTATAGCCTGGGAAAGCAGTAGAAGATGGCCCAAGTCCTGGGGCCCCTGCAACCACGTGGGAAACCCGGAAGAAATTCCTGGCTCCTGGCATTGGATCAGCCCAGTTCCAACCATTGTGGCCATTTGGGGAGGGAACCAGTGGATGGAAGACCTTTCTCCCTGTCTCTCCTGTGGGGAGCAGCTCGGACTAGACTAAGTTACTGGAATTAAGACTTATTCTATGCATCTGCTCTCCTCTGTGGGGAGCAGCTCGGACTAGACTAAGTTACTGGAATTAAGACTTATTCTATGCATCTGCTCTCCTACAATATGGCGCTGGGAGAGGAGAAAACAGCTTCTACCCAGCTGCCTCCAGTTCAACCAATAAACTGTAGGACTTGCTCCTGATTGGAGAGCAGCGTACTCGGCGTGTGGGCAGCCGAGTTAGGATTGGCGGAGGAGGACTATAAAGGAGGAGAGAGACGGCATGCACCAGGAACATCTATGGGGAACATCTAAGGGAACCCGTGCAGCCCCCGAGACGAGCCGGCCGGCGGTGTGCCGCTCCCCTGCGGAAGTGGGGAATGCGGCCAGGGGGAACTGCCCTTCCACGGAGGTGGAAGGGATAGTAGCCAACCCGGGAAGAACCAGCAGCAAACCCGGGGAGGGCCGAGCAGACGAAAGAACAGCGCAGGGTCCTGTGTCGTTCCTCCACGAAGAGGGGGAGCGACACTCTCCCTCTCTGTGTAACTCTACCTCTCAAACAAATAAATAATAATCTTTAGAAAAAAATGATGGTTTAATTCTCTTGTTTAAGTCCCTTTAATGACATCCTAATACTTTTAGGATAAAGGACTATAAAGATGTTTTTCTTAAAATACAGCTGAATGACTTAGTAGTTGGTAGATCAGGACTCTCAAAATTTCTAAAACAAATTTTTCATACTGAATAAAAATGATAACAAATGGAAATTTATAACAATATTAAGAGATAAAGAATTTTTAAAATGGTATGCATGAGAATAAATATGAAACATCTTTTTTTATTCCTTTAGAAGATACCATTTAATCCAAAAACAATAACATCACATTATGAGTTTTATAACATATATAGAAATGAATTATATGATATAAACAGGCAAATTAAATTGTGGTTTTGCTTAATAAAGGAAACAATGAGCAAAATAATAAAATAATGTTTATATAATAAGAAAGAAAGCAGAAAGAAAAGTCAAACAAATAGAACAAGAAACAAAGAGAAATAAAAAAGAAAAATATAGACCACAATGTAATCACATCAGCATTACATTAAGTGCAAATGGACTCATTAATAGTCAAAATTTGTCAGATTTAATAAAACCTTAGAAGTAAAATACTTTGCCATAAACACAGGGTTTGTCAAATTTTCTTTGAAATCTTTGTCAAGCAAACTGATATGATTTATGTACTACTTATAGTTTAATGAATTTGTGACTTTTATTTCTATTTTTATTTTAATTAACTTTTAATGGATTCAATATGATTAATGGCTAGAAGTCTAAGAGTATTTTGATATTCCCTCCCTATCCCCAACCTCCTTCCATCTATCTTTCTTTCTTTTTTTTAATGTGGAACTCCACGAATGTTTGTGTTGTCCTTGTGCAGGGGCCATGCTAATCTTCTCTGTATTGTTCCTATTTTAGTACATGTGCTGCCAAATCAAGCGGTGTGACTTTTAAAATTTACTTTATAAGCGTGAGGTTGAAGATCTTTTCATGTTATTAATGTTTATAGCCCTTGCCTATTTCGCTACTGTACTTATGGTCTTACTACTTTTTGTTTGTTGAACTCTTTCTGTTGTAGAACCATTAAGCCTTTCACCATAATGTAAATTAAAAATATGTTATCTCAAAAAGTAATAAATAAAATATTATGCTAGAAATTATAATTTCTTTATACCAGAAACATAGGTAGATTGAAAAGAAAATTATAAAAATTATAAATCATTCAATTAATAAGTTTAAGAAAGATTGTATTTTATAGAACTATCAAACAATGTAGATTTCAAAGAAATATATTATACAAAAAATAATAAATGTGACAATTCATCAGAAGTGCACAATAATTCTAAAAGGGATGCATTTAATAATAGGACTTCAAAATACACTAACAAATGTGACCAAATGGAAGCATAAAATAAACAAATCCAAATAAATAGTAATGATCATATATAAAAACTCTCTAAACAATAGACCAAGTTGTCGGAGACTATAGAAGAATTATAACACTATCAACTATGGAACTAATTAACATTTACTGAATATCCTTTCATTCATTGTCAAATAAACATTCTTCCAAGTGAATGTGAAAGTTTCATCAAATCCATTGAAAGCTATGTAAAAATATCACAATGAATTTCAAAAGGTCAAAATGTTGAATATTTCTCTTAACAAAATGAATTAAATAAATGATAAAAATATCTAGCACAGACTAAATGCTTTGAAATTAAATGAGTGCTATTAAAATCCCAATGGATCAAAAAGAGTTGAAAAGTAGAAAATTTTTAAATTGAAAATAAACACCAAAACTTGTGGGATGGGGCTAAAGCAAAGGAAAATCAATAGCTTTAAGTGTAATATCAAAAAAGAGGATAGATATAAAAACAATGTCCATCTTAACAAGCTGATAAAAATGGAACAAATTTGAAAAAAAAAACAGCAAAAATCAGTCAAATATGAAACTAATAATAGAGAAAATTAGCTATCATAGATAGAATAGCACAACCAAAGATGCTCATGCCTTTATCTTTGAAATCCTGAATTTCTTACCATGTCTGGCAAAAGGGACTTTGCAGATATAATTAAGATGAAATTTCTCCAACTCAAGTAAACGGACGTGGCAGCAAAACTAAAAGATACTGAAACCTGAAAAGGAAACAGCTTTACCTTACCAATTTGAGAAGAACAGGGCAATGGGACAAGGATGCAGGCACTCGGGATTTGGGAGGCTCCCCGGGCAGCCAGCAGGGAACCATAAGGTTCCTGGGCAACAGAAAGGAACTAAATTCTGCCAGTGAACTTTTCTCTGGAGTCTGCAGAATAGAACAGGGTTCTGCCAACATCTGGATGTTGGTCTTCTGAGACCAAGCTGACAACCAGGTTAGTCATAACTGACAAATACCTGGTAACACTGACCAAGATTAAAAAGAAACAAAACACAAAATATCAATAGAAAAAATAAAAGAAATAAAAGAAGGGATATTGCTAACCAGTTCTATAAACATAAAAGGGTCAATAAGATAACTTCATGGAAAACATGTCAAAAATTTTTAGAACTTAGGCGGAAAGATGGATTCCTTAAAAAGTACAGCTTAAAAATTGGTGAGCCATATGCTTTGTGTGTGTAGATGCATATGCATATATATGAATAGCCTTATAAACACACAAAAATAGATTTGCAGCTAAAATTTAGCAATAAATTCCAAGCCAATACCATTTCACTTTGTATTAAATTTTGAGAGAAATTAGGGCCAGCGCCATGGCGCACTAGGTTAATCCACCGCCTGCAGTGCTGGCACCCCATATGGGCACAGGTTCTAGTCCCGGATGCTCCTCTTCTCATCCAGCTCTCTGCTATGGCCAGGGAAAGCAGTAGAAGATGGCCCAAGCCCTTGTGATATCGAGAATGACCCCCTAAAATCTATATGAAAATGTGGCCCCTTAAAGTTCCCCAGAAGCGCCACCTGGGATGCCACATATGTTACAGGAATTAGGGTGCCATACGATATCACCATATGCTTATTAATAAATACCCAATATTAATATGCCCAAGAGGGTTCTTACCTAATATTTAGAGAAGAATTCTAAATACCGGCATAAATAAACGAGGCAGCATGGTACATTTTAGGTTTTTATTTAGTGTGAAAGATGCGTAGGAAAGCGAGAGCTCTATCTAAGAGAGAGAGATAAATCTGGGTTCATACCAAGCACCAAGGACCAGCCACATAGAGGAGCATCTAGGCCAGGAAGCCTAGGGCATGTGGCCTGAAGGCCATGCGCCCTGGGGGTGCAGGGCTATAGCAAGCCCCCTCCTGGCAAGAGGCCAGGGAAAACAGAGGGGTGGACACACCGTGTCTGGGCTTTTAACCCACTTCCAAAGGGGAGTGGTTAATTAAACTGATTGGCTGGTGGGCACCCAGGTATGGCCAGGTAGGGGCATGAGGTCGCACAGGGACATGGCGAAGGCATGGTCTTCCAGCTCACAAACCTAATTGATTTTAACCTGTATGCTGCCTACTTCACTTGGGCCCCTGCACCCACGTGGGAGACCCAGAAGAAGCACCTGGCTCCTGGCTTCCGATCAGCGCAGCTCTGGCCATTGCAGCCATTTGGGGAGTGAACCAACAGAAGGAAGACCTGGAGCCGGCGCTGCGGTTCACTAGGCTAATCCTCCACCTAGCGGTGCCGGCACACCGGGTTCTAGTCCTGGTCGGGGTGCCGGATTCTTTCCCAGTTGCCCCTCTTCCAGGCCAGCTCTCTGCTGTGGCCCGGGAAGGCAGTGGAGGATGGCCCAAGTGCTTGGGCCCTGCACCCCATGGGAGACCAGGAGAAGCACCTGGCTCCTGCCTTCGGATCAGCGCCGTGGCAGCCATTCGAGGGTGAACCAACGGCAAAAGGAAGACCTTTCTCTCTGTCTCTCTCACTATCCACTCTGCCTGTCAAAAAAAAAAAAAAAAAAAAAAAAAAAAAAGACCTTTCTCTCTTGTTTCTCCCTCTCACTGTCTGTAACCCCACCTCTCAAATAAATAAATAAAATCTTTAAAAAAAAAGTGAGAGAAATAAAAACAATGCCACATGAACTCTGTCAGAAAATAAGAAAAGGAAATAGCACCCTCCAACTAATTTTATGAAATAAGTATGAACCTGTAACCAAAAGCTGATGGATAGCAATTCAAAGAGAAATATTATTAATCTATTGTTTTGCACACAGATGGGAAAGTATCTCAAAAAACATTAGCAAATAGAATTCAGCAATATAATTAAATAATGTATGCAATGACCAGAGGAGGTTTCTTAACATTCAAAAATCAATGCATGATTCAATATATTAATGAAGTTTTATTAAGAAACAGAACAGCTATGTCATTATCTCCATAGATGGAGAAAATACATTTGAAAGAAATTCAAAATCCATTAACGTTAATCCCTGAAACTGACAGAGAACATCCTTGAATAAACTTCATCTAACATCATAGCCATTGGTTAAAAGCTGAGCACACTTTCCCTAAAATGGAAACAAGGCAAGAATATCTACTCTCAGCCTTCTACTCAACATTTTACTAATCCTGCAGATAGGAAAGTTTTCTTACTGAGGATCAAATACAATGAAGACAGATGGATAAATGGATGGATAGATAAAGACAGAAATTTATTATTAATAATAATAAATCATAATAAACTTATAATTTTAAAATAATAAACTTATTTAAAATTTAAAATAATAAAAAATTATTTATTTTTTATAAAATCTGTATTTTATAATATTAAAATTCCTTTTCAAATGACACAAAATTGAAGTGTTTTACAGTACAATTTCCAGCACATTGATTATATCCAGAATATGATTTAAAAAGAAAAAAAGTAAAAAAAATTTAAAAATGGTTGGACTTGAATAGATAAATCACAGAATAAAAATGTATAAATGTCAATAAGTACCTAAGAGGATTCTGACCATCTTTAATTATTAGGAAAATAGAAATTAAATTCACAATGATCAATCACTTTGCAAGTTATGAACACCAAATACTGGCAAACATGTTACACAAATGGTATTCTACCCCATTCCAGTGAGAGTATATGATAGAACCACTTAACACATACACTTAACATACAACCCAATAATTCCAACCCCAAATATATATAGCAAAGAATTTGTAAAAGACCATTCATGGAGCCGGCTTTGTGGCAGGTAGCTGACTGCAAAGCCAGCACCCCATACAGGCACCAATTCAAGGCCCAGCTGCTCCACTTCCAATCCAGCTCCCTGTTAATGTGCATTTGGAAGGCAGCAGAAGATGGCCCAACTCCTTAGGCCCCTGTCACCCATATGGGAAACCTGGAATAATCTCCTGATTCCTGGCTTCAGGCTAGCCCAGCTCCAGCCATTTCAGCCATTTGGAGAGTAGGCTAACGGATGAAAGATCTCACTGTCTATCTCCCCCTCTCTCTCTGTAACTCTGCCTTTCAAATAATTTTTTTTAAAAAGTGAACATTTATAATATCTTCAGTTATAATAGTCCCAAACTGGACACAACCTGAAAACCCATCAACACAACAGAAAAAAAAAAATACTGTGCTATATTTATTCAATGGAATGATTCACAACAATAAAAAAAGCCACTGATATATACAATAGCATGCTTGCATTTCACAGATATTACAAAAAATACAGATGACAAAGAGCACATATTTTATGTTTCCATTACACAAAGTGTAACAATAGGCAAAAATAATTTATTCCTCTAAAAATCATAACTATGGACGTCTGTAGGAATGGAAATTCTAACTACAAGTTGGGGAAAGAGCTTTCTGGAATGATGGAAATGCTCTATGTCCTTACTGGGATGATTGTTAAATTTGTCAAATTCACTACTTTATCTACTTAAGATATGTGCATTATAAAAATATACATCAGTAACAATGAATGCTTTTTTAAAAATCCAAAAGGGAAGATGGGAAGAGTTATCCAGTGAAATGGAGAATAAAATTGAGGAGCAATATTTAGCATCTATTTGAAAACAGAAATCATAAACTTTTAGCTGGAACCCAAAGAAATAATGTAACAAAGGAATACAGATATGGATTTTCCTGCACTTAGTGTGCATATTAAGCGAATATATAAAATAACCTGTTAGAATGTTTAAATTCCTATTACTTGTAATCCATAAATTCATACAGAAATCAAATAATTTAGAATATTTTCTCATTAACTTACTAGCCATGTAAGAGCTTAGATAATAGATTAATATAACTCTCAAAATGAAATGTCAAGGTCAACTAATAGTTTGTGACTGTTTCTACTGTAATAAGCATATTTCTAAATCTTAAGTCTACAGTTGGTATTAGTGTGGTACAGTCATAGAAATCTGAGCATATGATAGTGTCACATACTAATCTAGAAAACATAATTTGGGTTTTTGGATACTGTGCAGCTCAGTGTGTGAGCTAACGAAGCATAGCTCCTAGGAATGAACTGAACAGCATTATTTATGTCACTACAGAAGAATTTAAGAATTTTTAATTCTTGCTGTAGCAGGTTAGAGAAACTAAAGGAATTATGAAACAAGACCTTCCTCTTGATCTGGGAGATTATATCAATGAGAAATATTTTAGGGGTTGATTTCTTTGACACATGTAAAAGAGTGAAAAATATCTATATCTGAGTAGTTAATCATGTGAAAAGAGCTATTTTAGTTTATAAAGGGTTAACACCCACTAAGGAAACCATGGGTGAATGAACTTTCATTGGGGCGGGGAATAATTTAAAGCATCAGCAATTGTCACGAATCATTGAAATCAAATTTCAATTTTATTTTTTTTCTCCAAAACCTCTTTGCCTGAAACAGTGCTGTAGATAGAACATTGATAACAAGGGTGGTTATTCGGCACAGTTGTGAAAGCATCATTTGGAATGCCCACATCCTATAGTGGAGTTTCAGCTTCACTCTCAATTCCAGTTTCCTGATAATGCACACCCTGGGACACAGTAGGTATTGGCTCAAGTCATTTTGTCCCTGCCATCCATGTGGGAGACTTGAATTGAATTCCTAGCTCCTGGCTTTAGCCCCAGTCCTACTGTTGAGGGCATTTGGAGAGTGAGCCAGAAACTGGAACATTCTCTCTCTCTCTCTTTCTCTCTCTAATAAATTTGAGTTTTTTTAAAAATAACAATTTGTCAATACACGAAAGATGGGGAAGAAGGAAAGACAAATACTGTAGTATGACTCTGGGGACCTGGAAGCATGACAGCATCACTGCTGAAAATTGCCCACTTGAGAATGGGAGACTCTGGAGTAGAGTGGCAAATTCCAGAGGAATGTCTTTTTTGCACCAGCAAGCAGTAAGTATTGAAAGTAGAGATCCAGCTCTGGTACGCAGAGGACATCCCATTGATGTCCTGCCCTAGACCTGTTGCTCTGAGAATGTGTGGCAGCCTTCATCCAGGTCATCAGACATTTATGCATCGAAGTACTTACATGATGGGTCCTCCTCACAGCTCAATGTACTCAATGGTCCTGATGTAGAGGGGTGTGATGGGGGATAGTGACGTGGACAAGGAAGGGAAGAAGTGGGTGAGCTGTGTCCTAGTTTCTTTTTTTTATTTTATTTTTTGACAGGCAGAGTGCACAGTGAGAGAGAGAGACAGAGAGAAAGGTCTTCCTTTGCTGTTGGTTCACCCTCCAATGGCCGCCGCGGCCAGCGCGCTGCGGCCGGTGTACCGCGCTGATCCAATGGCAGGAGCCAGGTGCTTATCCTGCTCTCCCATGGGGTGCAGGGCCCAAGCACTTGGGCCATCCTCCACTGCACTCCCGGGCCACAGCAGAGAGCTGGCCTGGAAGAGGGGCAACCGGGACAGAATCCGGCGCCCCGACCGGGACTAGAACCTGGTGTGCCGGCGCCGCAAGGCGGAGGATTAGCCTAGTGAGCCGTGGCGCCGGCCGTGTCCTAATTTTTTTAAAAGACACATACTTCACTGGTGTCCATTGTTCTAGAAGCATCTTCCATCAGTGAAGATACTCTTGAGACTGGAGGAGAGATGTGGTGGCAAACTTGTCCCATAAACAAAAATATCATCCCCTGAAAATTTTTGTACAAAATATCTCCCTATTAAAAAGTCTGAGTACTTTCAAGTAAATCAGTTACACCCCTCTCACTAACCTCCATATCATCATATTACTGTTCTGTTTCCTAGAAGAGACAAATCTTCAGTTTTGAATTGTGAAAGAATGCTGGAGTTTCTATATTTCATGATTTTTCTCCATGATAAAACAACAAACAAAAGATATATTAGCATGCAAATATCTATATGTTTTCAATTGAAGAAATAAAGTATATTTAACCTCTTTCTCTAAGTGTTTGTAGCATTTAATAACTTTCATTCAATAAGAGAAACAGGAAAGCAGTTTGGTAAACAATAGTGTGTAAAGTAGAGCCTTTGCTTGCAGCCCTACCAGGACCTGTAAGTACTGCCAACCCACAAACGCGTTCATCCGAATTCACAATGGTGCTAGCCCCGCATTCTTTCATGCATCCGCTCAGGATTCAACTCATCATATTTTTGTGACAGGATACTTTATGGTGGTAGAACTTCTGGGGGACACACAAAAAAATTCTTCTTGAAATTCTCCAGAGATGAGACGTTCTTTCCCAGCCCATAAGTATGTATTTGGACAAATTTCAGGTTGGGAATATGCAGTTTGTAGAAGTTCATGGCTTCATTTTTTGAGCACTGGCTTCCTTTCCCCTTCAAGTCATGATGATACTAAACTTTTTTTTTTTTTGTAAGAAGTAAGCAAACTGAGGAGAGTTCTTATAGTTGTCCCCCACCCCAAAGTGATAACTACTCCTCTTTTTAATTTGACAGGTAGAGTTATAGACAGTGAGAGAGACAGAGAGAAAGGTCTTCCTTCCGTTGGTTCACCTCCCAAATGGCCGCTTTCGGCCGGCACTGCGCCAATCTGAAGCCAGGAGCCAGGTGCTTCCTCCTGGTCTCCCATGGGGTGCAGGGCCCAAGCACTTGGGCCATCCTCCACTGCCTTCCCGGGCCACAGCAGAGAGCTGGCCTGGAAGAGGAGCAACCGGGACTAGAACCCGGAGCCCATATGGGATGCTGGCACCGCAGGCGGAGGATTAACCAAGTGAGCCATGGCACCAGCCCCATTATTCCTCTTGAGAATTGTCAGCTTTTGTTTGCTTTGAGCAAACAACTTAACTATCTGGGTTTCATTTTTTCTTGACTGAAAGCAATAACCAAATGGCATTTCTCAAGTGGGTTTTATGGGCACCACCTAGTCCTGCCTGATGGTATAGTAAAATCAACTACTTTGTCAGACTTGTTAAAAAGATGTTGGTATTTATAAGATCTGTACAATAGAGGAGGAAGAATAGTGTTTTTCATCCAAAATTTGGAGACTTTAACACTCCATTTCTTTAATATACCAGAATCAAGGTTTCTTGTGTACATGAGTACAACCTCAAACTTCTGTCTTGTGGTCAGCAATGAGGACAGGAATCAACTCCCAGGAGCAGGGGGGAAGGTGGATTTTGTGATCAAATTTAGTAAGTTATAGACATCTGTTCAGAAATAGGTCTGCCAAATGCATGTGAAAAGACTGTATTTATAGAGTAAAATATTAATTAGTGAAATTAACTGATTAGTAAAGAGTTCACAGTGTCTTTCTAGGGGATAATGACTGCTTTATTACTTGCAACTATAATGTTTTGAGATTCTGTTGATTTTGAAAAATCACTTATCTGTTTGGTGATTCTTTAAGTATAAAAGGCTCAGGATCAAAGAATTCTGGTCAACAATGCTTCCTGCCCCTTGGAGATACGTAGTGTACATTGGCTCATTGAAGTTTCTCTCCATAAATGGTATTCAACTTACCCAACATATTTGACCAGGCAACCCATATCGCATACATACATACTTACATGTTCTGACAAGGATCTGAACCCAACTAGTCTTTCATTTGTAGGCTTCCAAATTAGTGTGAAACATGAGAACAATATTTCAATGTTCTTCATGGTTTTCATATTATACTTTCGAGTTTCTTAGGATCACTACACTCCCATGAAATGGTAGTACTTTACAATTGAGTTTTCTCATTCCAACTTGACACCAGGGAACCACAACGTTCCAGTGACCTCGGTAAGTGGTGTCAGGGGAAAATCATCTGAAAGTAGAATAATTCAAGTGACTGCTCAGTTTGGAAGCTCTTCCCTGGGCAGCACCACCACTGCACTTCCATGACCCAAAAATGTCCATTCTTTAAGAGATGAGATCCAAAATTCTCCATGTTTCCCACACAGGCCCTGTATAATAATTGCCGCATCTTCAAGATGACTCGTGCTTCACTCATTCCTTCAAGACTTTAGGGAAGAGTGGTGTTATGGAAAGAACACTTAAAGTTACACACTCCTGTGCTCCTATCCTGGCTCTATCAGGCATCAGCTCCTAGGAAAGCATGACCTTATGCCCTCTAATAATTCTAGTGCCTGATGTAGAGACAATCAACTCATTTTCCTTCTGTCCATCCTAGTATCAGTGTTTTTACTCCACTATCAGAAATGCAGACAACTAAAAATGAAGATCTATTTTGTATGTAATTATTGTTATAAAACAATAAATTGAGGAAAATAAAATTAGTAATAGCCTAAGGAGATAAGCAATCCTCTTAGCACCAGCATTCCTCTCTCTAGTTTCTGCAGGGTGCAGTCTGCACTCCAGGACATAGTATTTTCTGAGGCTCTGCAGGCTTTGTGCTTCTATGAGCAGTAGAGGTCTCTGCAATGAATTCCCTTGTCTCAATCAGAGGGGGCTTAGGACCATACGTGTGAAAGAGTTGGCAAATGAACACAAAGAAAACCCAAAAGTTAACATTTCTTCAGCGAAGGCCAATACCAACATTTTGTAGCATTTTGAAAACCAAAATATATTTATTCATTAAAAAAATAATTACTGATCATTTAGCAGGAGTCAGAGAAATTGTGACATATTTGTCTTTATCACTCAAGTATTGTCGGTTCAGAGGACATCTCTTTATAAATTCAGAGGGGACAGTGCTGTGACCAGCACTAACGTGTTCAGTGGCTCATGGTGGCAGCCAGAACAGCAGAGGATTTGCAGACTGGAATGGATGGGAGAAAACCTCCCTCCTTTCTGAATAAGCCAGAGAGTTAATTACTCTCCAACAAAGGAGGGTTTATTAACCCAAATGGATTTTTAAAGAATGAGTATGGGCAATTAATATTTTTATGAGGGATTCCAAGAAGTAAAACTCATGTCCTGTGCATTATTAGCAATAGATGAGCACATTTTAAAACAATAATTTGAATATACATTGTCCTTTCATTTTTCAAATAATAAACTAGAAAAAGTGCTTTGTATAGAACTGTGTATTAGACGTCAGAGAAGCAAAACAATCTATATTATTTATCTCAAACTTATTTGCCACCTACACTTTCTGAAGTAAAGATGTATGGTTCTTTCTTTTGAAGTTGCATAGAAATAAACTTCCCAAACATTATAGGTAGCTTAGGGTGTAGGCAGTGTAGTCATTGGTGTTTCAGTTAATGTATGGTTTGTTTTGCAAAGAGTTTTGAACTTTTAAAAGGAATGTTCATGAATTTCCAAATGCTATGTTTGCTGTAGCAAGACACTCAGAGTAATCATTACCTCCAGCTGTGATTTCCATCTTCCCTACTGCTGCTACCTCTTTTAAAGTTGACAGACATTCTGCATTTTTAGCCTCCCTGACAATAATTATGTAGTTGGTGAGCAGCAACCATTCAGCTTAGGTGCATTTAGCTCCTACTTAGTCCCAATTATATGATCACAAAGCACTTCAAGGGGTAACACAGAGTCAACCATTATGACAATATAAAGCCAAGAATTTACCTGAAAAGGGGAAAAAGTGTTATTATAAGTGAAGCAGAAGATGAAGTGCATCTTTTTATGGAAGCTCTTTTTCAATACAAAAAATTGCTTTGAAGCAAATTTACATGAAAGAAAAGTAATATATACAAATAATTTATGAAATTGAAGTTAGAAAGTATACAGAAGTTATAACAAAACTTTTGTGAGACTTAAAAATCTTCTGATTTTTTTCTTAAATATTAAAACATTTTAACATGATCCCCAAACACTTATTACCTAATAACTCTGTGACCCTTTTTTTTTTTCCATTTGGAACCCTGAGTTCAAATTATCCCATGTTTAAGACTCCCTCCAAAATGTTCTTTAAAACAGTGTTTTTGAAAAGAGCACAAAATTATCGTAAAATCTTATCTTACATTCTATCTCACTTCAAATGTGCAGGGGCCGGCACTGTGGTGTAGCAGGTAAAGCCCCCACCTGCAGTGCCGGCATCCCTAATGGGCACTGGTTCGAGTCCCAGCTGCTTCACTTCCGATCCAGCTCTCTGCTGTGGCCTACGAAAGCAGTAAAAGATGGCCCAGGTCTTTGGTCCCCTGTTCCTGCCTGAGAAACCCAGAAGCAGCTCATAGCTCCTGGCTTCGGATCAGTGCAGCTCCAGCCATTGCAGCCATCTGGTGAGTGAACCAGTGGACGGAAGATTCTCTCTCTCTCTCTCTCTCTCTCTCTCTCTGCCTCTCTGTAACTCTGCCTTTCAGATAAATAAGTAAATCTTTTTTTTAAAAAAAAAGAAATGTGTAAATGAGGCCAGAAGTTAAGCATATTAAAATGGTAGATAAATGCTTTCAGCATGTACATGATATTCATGTATGCATGTATACACAATTTGTCACATATATTGGCTTTAATGTCCATACATGTTTTCTTTAAAAGTGTTAGACCTACAACTCAACTGTCAAGGGAGATGGCAGACAAGCAATTTTCCACAGCTCCCAGTGTTTACTATTCAAAATTTTATGATTTAAAAAACACTACTTTCTGTTTATCTCATTAAGCATCTCATTAAAGGGACCAGCACTAGAGCACAGTAGATTGAGCTGTTGCCTTTGACAACTGCATCACATACCAGAGTGCAGGTTTCCAACTATTTTGCTTCCAAACCAGCTTCCTGCTGATGCATTTAGGAAAGCAGTGGATACTGGCCCAAGTACTTGGGCCCCCTGCCACCCATGTGGGAGACACAGATGGAGTTTCTGGATTCTGCTTCAACCTGAAATAGACCCAGCCATTGTGGCCTTTTGGAGAGTAAACCAGCAGATGGAGGATCTCTCTCTCTCCCTCTCTCTCTCTCTCTCTCCCTCTCCCTAAAAACATTTCTACTGTGATCAACATTGTGGTGTAGCTGGTAAAACTGCCACCTGCAGTGCCAGCATCCCATATGGGCACCGGCTCAAGTTCCGGCTGCTCCACTTCCTATCCATCTCTCTGCTATGGCCTGGGAAAGCAGCAGAAGATGGCCCAAGTCCTTAGGCCCCTGCACCCGCATGGGAGACTGGGAAGAAGCTGTTGCGGCCTTTTGGGGAGTGAACCAGCAGATGGAAGACTGCTCTCTCTGCCTCTCCTTCTCTCTGTATAATTCTGACTTTCAAATAAATAAATAAATCTTAAAAAAATATTTCTACTAAAAAATGCAGTAAAATTAAGGAAATAATCTTCATTGGGATCATCTGTGTCTGGCTCACAAAAATTTAAGCTCAAAAGAAGTTTGACAGTTATTTAAAGAACAGGTTACATATAATTCAGATGTCAATCACATAAAATAAAATAAATATACACATTTTGTTCTTCAAATACCATGATCACAAAGACACACTTTGGAAAAGGAGGACAGAAAATAAAACCTTGATCTCTTGACAATTTAAAATTGTGGAGAAATTTCTTTGAAACAAACAAAACTTTTGAATTGTGTATTTTCATTAATGGTAGAATAGATAGATGGTAAATATATAGACACAGCAATTGGTAAAGTCAACAACAGGAGTCACTGTGCACTTACTCCTCATGTAGGATCTCTGTCCTTAATGTGCTGTGCATTGAGATTTAATGCTATAACGAGTACTCAAACAATATATTTCACTTTGTGTTTCTATGGGGGTGCAAACTGTTGAAATCTTTACTTAATGCATACTAAACTGATCTTCTGAAAAAAAAAAAAAAGAAATTATCAATTCCCAACTTGACTCTCACTGGGATTAAACATGACAATAGGTCTGATCTGATTTCATCATCATTTAAAAAAAATCATCTATTATTTTTCACTTTATGTTTCTGTGTGGGAGCAAACTGTTGAATTCCTTACTTAATGTATACTAAGCTGATCTTCTGTATATTAAGATAATCGAAAATGAATTTTGATGTGAATGGAAGGGGAGAGGGAGTGGGAAAGGGGAGGGTTGTTGGTGGGAGGGACGGTATGGGGGGGAAGCCATTGTAATCCATAAGTCGTACTTTGGAAATTTATATTCATTAAATAAAAGTTAAAAAAAATATATATATAGACACAGATATATATTTGAAGTTTGCAGTTGGGGACTAGCTCTGATATCAAAATGGTGAGAAGTAGCTTCCTTTGCCATATAAGCATTATATAGGAAGGACTTTCTGAAATTAAGAAAATATGTTACTTGGTCAAGATATTGTGGTAAATATGAGAAATATGGGGCCCCTGTATCAAAATCTTTGTTATGTACTGGGCACCTTTCAAGTTATAACACAATGTACTTTACCTTTGCTGTACCCCTTCTTAGTGGCTACAGAGAGACTTCCCCAAACAGAAAATTAATGTGAGAGGCCACAATGGTATTTTATCCTAGCAAACATTACTGAACCATTTTCTAATAGCAGATAGCACATATTATTCTGGATAATTTGATTCTTGATACATGTTGTTGATATCTTTATATCAACAACCTCTACCATTCTTTATTATATCTATTTATACTTACAACTTTTCTAAAATCTTTTTTACTATTGAACTGTAATTCACTTTGGATATGATTATTCTCATATTTTTACTAGCCCCATTGTTTTTCTATCATGATCTCATGTTTGTGAGTAATTCCTTCATAGGCAATAGTCATAATTTAAAATATTATAAGTTAAACTTTCATTATCTATTGCTGTTATGCTATGTTAGGGATTCACTCTTTGACACCTAGTTTACATTAAGAAATGTTTGACTAATTGCCAACAATGATAAAGAGAAAATATATTACAAATGTTTATAAATGCTATCTTCAAATATGTAAAAATAAACCACAGTACAATTAAATTCATATTTAGTGTGCTTCTATTTTTACATTAATATTATTCATAAATATCACACTTTTTAATCCAACATGCATTAAAATTGAGGGCTGCTCATCTTAAAATTTCTGAGTTCATATACGTTTAAAAAAAACTCAGGAAATGTCTAAATAAAATACTGTGTAATTCATTTTTCCAGTGTCTTTTTACTTGTATAAGTGAATATGTCAGAAATCACTGAGAGGTTGGCATGGACATTATTTGAGAGAGGGAGATAATTATAGCAAGTAACTCCCAAAACAGAGATCTACAATCCAAGTGCCTCAATTGTGTATACATTGTACTAAATTAAATTGATTCTCTAGGCCCTGTCAGATCTCCACAGATAATACTATGTCCAGAGCTTAAAATCCAGTTAAAACATCAGTTTTCTCCAAATGTATGGAATCTAAGGACTGTTTCACTCAACACGTGAGTTTGAGTAAGGAGTCTCTGTGTCTCTCACTGAGGCCTCTAGGACTTTTCTCACACAGCTATTCCAAGTGCATGTTCATGAAGAGGAATCATCATCTTCAACTGTGTTGAAGACAGCTACTCTTCCCAAGCACACTAGTCAACAATAAAAATGAACCAAGAGGCAGTATTAGGCCTACAGACACCTCTGAAGCTTGTTGGCACTGCCCTAAGGCTGTGGTGAGCACAGACTGGAATCTGTAGATAGGCACACTCAGATTCACTATGAGAAAGGGCCCTTCCATTGGAACCAACTGTATAATCCTTGCTCAGTACAAAATCACACACAACTCATCCTTAGTAAATACCTATATATTACAGTCATCAAGAGATGTAAACTTATATATAGTAAAAAAGTAAAACACCATTTTATTAAGAGATGCAATAATTTATTCACTTAGGTATTTTAATTTTTTCCTAACATTTTATCAGAAAAGTTATAATTTTTCTACTTTTCCTAAAGAAAACAAGCAACTATGTTGTTTCAATATAAACTTCCACAAAATATCTTTAGTTAAAGCTTAAACTTAGTAATCCAAGTGAGGGGAGAAGCACTACAAACATATATTTGAGGTACATATGCATTGTTTTCTTCAATTTCAGAATAGAAAATCTTACTTTCAATGAAGTGTCACAAGATCACATAGCAGTGTCTTGTATTAACTTTGTTAACCAGGCTTTTAGAGAAATAATGGATCAGAATGTTGGCTCTTATCAGTAAAACACATGTCATGGTAAATTCAGTAAGAAGCCATTGAGTGCAACAGATGTATGCTCTTTAAGGGCTATTTATTGCAACAATCCTATTAACAATAATAATGCAGTTTCTCTCTATACTATTTTGATCCTTTCTTTTGCTATGCATAATGCCATAAGTTAATACTTTATGTGAAAATCCATTGCCAGGAAAATCCTGTTGGGCTGTGGCACTACAGTAAACTTAAGCTCTAAAAGAGAGGGGGATAGCCACAAGGGATAAGATTGCCGACATTCTAAATAAGGGTTGCTGTTTTATTTTGCTTTAGTGCAGTAAAAAGAAGAAATAAAGAGAAGGAGGCACTTTCAAAAGACCTACTGGGATACTAAAGAAAGGAATAAAAAAGGATAATTTCCCCAAACAGGAAATCAAACCACAGAATAGGGAAGGCACATGCCATTTATGCAACTGAATAAATGAGTTCTAAATGTGGCCAGGGCTACAATGAAAGATTAAATCATAATCTTTAAGAACCTTTCATTTTAAGATAGACAGTTTATAAAATAGCAACCTATATATATTCATACAACATAATTATTTGTCAAATTTCTTTTGCAAATAATTGTATAACTTTCTTCCACACACATTCACAGGGCACAGATGAGAAAGGAATCAATCACTTTAAGTAGAAGACAGGCGGTTACAAACATGGGTAAGTATGGTTCTCTCTCCCACTATCTTCTTCCCTCTAGTTTTTCTACAAATCAGGGGCCCAGGAGGAAATCTCACTCTGTATTTCTCCCTCTTTGTTTAAATCATTCATTCAATGAATGTTTATTGATTGTATACTATGCACCAGGCAAGCTTCAAGAGGCTGGGCACACAATACTGAGCATAATATACTTTCTCCCTTCAAGGAAATTGTTAACTATGGGAAGAGAAATCTATAAGTAATCACAATATGGAACACTAAATTCTTACTATATTCTGTGATGTTGAGTCAAAATTCTAAGAATGCCTGCAATTCAGAAACAAAAATGGTCCGTATGTGGAAGGGGACATGGGTTGGCGGAAATGTTAATTTCATATGTCTTTTTACATCAGAAAATGGAACAATATATCTCACAACAACCTGTCTCTCAGAGCCTCCTCTTGGCTGCTGTATTCCTATGTCCATCACCCATATGCCTCCATACATAGGATGCAAGAGTATTGCTCTAATTGTGTCTTCCAGATAGTTCTCCAAAAGTTAGCAGATAAAACTATCATGAGAAAACTTCAAGTATGGTATGCCTGCAAGGTGTGTCTCTCTGATATGTGTCATTGCCTAAAACCAATATCACAGACTATTAAAGTGCTTATTTGATCTGACACATTAGTATAAGCAGATATCAACGTGAGATAAGATGTGACAATAACAAATCCAATATCAAAGGAAATATCAAGTAAAATGTGAGTTTAAAATGTGTTTTACTTATTTTCACGTTGAAAATATAAAAGTCAAGAGAGAATTGCACAGGGCAATTCATAAGAAAGATTCTTATGATGAAAGGGATGCTATAGGAACCATCGCTACCCACAAAAGGGATAGAAGACTCTTTCCTCCTCAATTAAATTCAAAAGGAAGAGTTTCAAAGGTACCACATCTTACAAAGAAGCAACCAGGTGGACACATGCCTGCCATTCTCTAGGAAGATTAGTGAGCTGGTGATACAAGTTGGGAACTGCTTTGGCTATGGAGAGAATGAGAGTTACTGCTGGATTGCATGTGAGCTGTCCTCCGTGTGTGTGTGTGTGTGCACATGTGTGTGTGCGTGTGTGCATGTGTGTGTGTGCAGAGTACAAAAGGGTGTCCTGCAAGCCAGATATGGACCCTGCAAAAGAGAAAGCCAAGAGCCATTCAGTTTGTGGACGAGGACTGTCCTCATAGACATCCATTGGGGTAGGTGCTCCACTCCAACAGGAAGAATCCAGGTGGAGGAGTCCTGGAAACACTAGAACTTGGGGGTGGGTGGGAGGGGGGCAACAGGAAACAAGAAAACAAGGAGCCCTCACATTATGGGAAGTATGGTCACGTGCACACAGCAAGAACTTCTGCAAACCCTGAGCACCTTTCTGAGAAGGAATCTACTTTGCAAGGTTGCCAAGCCCACAGAGGGCATCGCCAGCCTCTGAACTACCAATAGGAAGAAACCTCCCTACCCCTTCCTCTTCTTCACAAAGACTTCAGAGTCAGAAACATGATAGAATAAAAAATGGAAAAGAAGAATAAGTCAGAACTCCAGAGAAGAGTTGCTTGGGAAAATCGTCCAAAATTCAGGAATCTGAGCAAAGAATGACCGCATGCCCTTTCAGCACCACACTGGCAACATTATCTAACAGATTTAGCCTCGAGGAATGTCTCATTATTTGACTTACTATTCATACAACTTAGAGCCCAAAATCAAAATTTTAAATTAACCTAAAGATTTCTGTTCAGTTTGAAATATAATCCAAAATATCTAATTCTAGAATAACAGCCCTTTTGGAATATAGGAAAACACATCTTTCTATTCCCAAGTGACGATATCTGTTTTTTAATGCTTTTTTAACCCAATTCATCATCCTGCTCCTTCCCTCACTAATAAGTTGCAAAATTTCTAACATGTGCCCACTTCATAGCTGCAGGAGAATCATGTTTTAAATTTCCTTACATATACTTTGGTAGTTACATGACCTTTGCCTCTCTCTCACTGCCAGCCACCAGCCTGGAACAGAACCCCAGCTAAGAAAGAGGAAAATATTTAATGGTAATTCAGCTCCAAAGTGTTCATCACGACATGGGACTGTCCTAATTTCTGAACTGAGGTCATATTAGCAATATAAAGAGATTTTAAAAGTTTCAGCTACCTGACAGCAATCATAAATGTCACACATATGTCAAAATTACCTTTCAGGGATAAAGGATACTTCCTTTGATATATTATTTTTTAAAAAGAAGAGAACAGGAGATTAAAAAATGTTATCTTTGATAAGACCCCCCTGTGTTTTGCTTGTTCTGCTCTCATTTAACTCCTAATCTCCCAAAGCTACAGGATTAGAGAGTTGACCTGCTCCACTAGGAAGAAACTGGAATATGCATCTCTGTTCTCTCTACCCATGATAGCTGTCATCTTTGGTGGGAAAAAAAGTGTTTCTGATATTATTGGTATAGGTTTTTTTTTTTTAAAAAAATAGACAGTATATTTAAATTCCCAACTACTACATACATATGTTAGAAAGTACCTTGAATCAGGTATTCATAAAGTATAAAAAACAAGCTCCAAAAGTAATCATTTTCATCAGAACAATTTCATGTGAATTCTACTTTAGCCAAATGATACCAATAATGTATTTTTTCTTGAGCAATTACAAAAGCAAATGGGATCTTATTATAGATTTTTGCATAGCAACAGTAAGACTAACTATAACCAAAGTTGAGATGACCTATAAAACCTGGCACAGCTTGTGCTATACAAGATGTTAACATTTTAACACCCCAAACACAGAAATTCAAATGAATAAAACACAGAATGACAAAGAAATAAATGAGGCATGCTAAAGGACTCTTATTAAATATAATCTTTGAACATTACATAAAAATTTAAGATACTTGATTCAATAAAAGTAGTAGTGTTGGGGCCAGCGCTGTGGCATAGCAGGTAAAGCCACTGCCTCAGATGCTGCCAATCCTACATCAGTTCATGTCTTGGCAGCTCCATTTCTGATCCAGCTCCTTGTTAATGGCCTGGGAAAGCAGCAGAAGATGGCCCAAGTGTTTGGACCCCTGAACCCACGTGGGAGACCCAAATGAAGCTCCTGGCTTTGGCCTGGCCCAATGCTGACTGTTGCAGCCATCCAGGAAGTGAACCAGTAGATGCAAGAGGGTGCTCTCTCTCTCTCTTTTATTCTGACATTGAAAATAAATCTTTAAAAATAATGTTAATGATTGAAGTTTGTTTGGTATTCATTTCCTTTCTTGATGGAAGAATACAAGAATCATAATTATTTTTCTGAAGACTGTACCAATTATAAGGAGAAGACATAATGTACCATCTTTGAAAGCTTCAATCAGATTAACTTGGACTTGGAACTTGAAAAATGAAGAAAAGACATGGATAATTGTGAGTAGAAACTTCTCTGCTGCTATTCTGTATCCAACTGCTCATTTCTAGCTGGTAAACTGAAAACACACCGAACACAGATCATTTCCAACACAAAGAAGTTGAATGTGACAGCTTCTACCATCCAGTGGCGTTGGCTCTGAGAGAGCAGTGGTCCCAGCAAGACTCTTTCTGACCAAAGCCAATCAAGCACTTAGAACTCCAGACTTCCAAGAAAACTGTTCTTCTCTCCTTGTTTGTCTTCCTGAATCTACTGAAGGCTAAGACAGAAGAGTAGAAATCAAGGAATGGAAGACCTGTGATTTCACAAGGCTGGCTTTGCTGAGCGCCACATGACTGATGGAACAACTGGACAGCATCCTACTTTCTCAAACTGCAGATTCATTAAGTTTGTAATGCACATAGAATAAAAAAATTAAAAATCATGATGAGATAAAAGACTGCATATGAGTTTTCTCATATTTTAAGAAAATATAGTGCTGTTTAGATACATTTTTTAGAAAAATAAATCAACATGATTAAGATTCACTTTATTCCACTGCCTAGGAAGACATTCTGTAGCTTCTGGAATAAAGATTTTTTAAATATTTATTTTATTTATTTTAAACAGTGACAGAAGTAGTGCCAGAGAGAGAGACAGAGAGAGAGAGAGGTCTTCCATCCACTGGTTCACTCCTCGAATGGCCTCAACATCAGAGCTGAGCTAATTCAAAACCAAGAGCTTCTTCTAGGCCTCTCACACGGGTGCAGGGGCCCCATCTTCCACTGCTTGCTTTCCCAGGCCATAGTAGAGAGCTGGATCACAAGTGGAGCAGCTGGGACTCAAACCAGTGCCCATATGAGATGCCAGCGCTGCAAGCCAGGTCTTTAACCTGGCCACAGCGCAAGTCACATGGAATAAAAAGCTTTAAAAAAAATCAAAGCAGACAGATATGATTATTTATAAGAGGCAAATGGTAACTTTGGACTATTAAGCAACTTACTGTGTTAAAACAATTTCCCATGTCAGTCTTAAGAAATATGATATCCTCGGGGCTGGCACTGTGGCACAGTGGGTTAAAGCCCTGGCCTGAAGCACCAGCATCCTGTGTGGGTGCCGGTTTGAGTCCCGGCTGCTCCACTTCCTTTCCAGCTCTCTGCTATGGCCTGGGAAAGCAGTAGAAGATGGCCCAAGTCCTTGGGCCCCTGCATCCATGTGCGAGACCCGGAAGAAGCTCCTGACTCCTGGCTTTGGATTGGCACAGCTTCAGCTGTCACAGCCATCTGGGGAGTGAACCAGTGGATGGAAGACCTCTCTCTCTGTCTCTGCCTCTCTCTGTAACTCTCTCTTTCAAATAAATAAAATAAATCTTTTAATGTGGGATCTGTCTTTAATGTGATGTCCAATATGAAGTAATGCTATAACTAGTACTGAAACAGTATTTTACACTTTGTGTTTCTATGTGGGTGCAAACTGATGAAATCTTTACTTAATATATACTAAACTGATCTTCTGTGTATGAAGAGAATTGAAAATGAATCTTGATGTGAATGGAATGGGAGAGGGAGCGGGAGATGGGAGGGGTGCGAGTGGGAGGGAAGTTATGGGGGGGAAAGCCGTTGTAATCCATAAACTGTACTTTGGAAATTTATATTTACTAAATAAAAGTTAAAAAAAAGAAATATGATATCCTGAAAGGTAAACTCAAAATAACACCAGATGATAAGCACATTGCATTATCATTTTTGTGTGCAATTTTGGAAAACAGTAGATGTTGCCAGTCACTCAAATCCATTTCATGGTGCTCAAGGAGCCAGCTCCATGCTATCCAACTAGATTTTTCAGCTTTGGAGAGGGACCTCACAAATCATTTAAGGAACAGATAATTGGATTTTTAAAAAATATGTATACATATTATGTGGTGGTTTCTTTATTTTTGTTATCGAATAAGGTCACTTGAAGCTGCTACAGCCTGCAGCTTCTGTACAAATACAGATGTCAGTGAATCAGCTAAATAGGTACACATGCATTTCTATCCCAATTAAATTTATCCACATGACATCAATTATCTTTAGTTAAAGGGCACTTCTTCACACTTCTACCAAGAGAAATAAAAACTACCCAGAATAAATTATGCTTCCAAGAAATCCCCAAAGGTATTCAAGATGCCTGAGGATAGCACTCAGATTTCAATCATTTGAAAGGACAACTGCTAGGTCCTGGTGTGAATGTGCCATCACAACAGGAAAACAAAGGTGTCCCCAGGCAACAGTTAGTGTGGGGTCAAACTTCTCATAATCTTGGTGATCAGCATTAAAAGGAAATAATATTTGTTTAGATTGCATCCATATATTTAAGGAAAACACAACAATTTTTTCTCTGTTTCAAAAGAATGATACTTTGAAATCGTAATGACATCTTGTTTTGCATGGAGATTGCAATTTGTCATCAAAAACATAGAACCTACAAGCAGGCCATTTGGTCGAGTGATTAAGGGGCAAGTTAAGATGTCCATGTTTCATACTGGAGTATCTGGGCTCAGTAACATGCTTCTGGCTCCTGACTCCAGATTCCTGCCAATGCAGACTCTGGAAGACAGCAGGCGACGGTTCAAGTAGTTGAGTGCCTGCTACCCCAGACTGAGTTGTTGGGTTTTGGCTCAGCCTGACCATGGCCATTACAGGCATTTGTGGAGGGAGCCAGGAGATGGGAACTCTTTCAACTCCTCTCTCTCTGCTCTCAAGTGAATAAATTAAGATTTTAGAAAATATACAAGGAACTTAAGAAATTCTTGATTACTTTAGCTTGCCTTAGGAAGTCCTAAGGACAACACTAATTTTAAAAAAGTCAAGGGGCCAGCGCTGTGGCTCACTTGGTTAATCCTCCTCCTGCAGCACCGGCATCCCATATGGGCGCTGGGTTCTTTTTTTCTTTTCTTTTCTTTTCTTTTCTTTTCTTTTCTTTTCTTTTCTTTTCTTTTCTTTCTTTCTTTTTTTTTTTTTTTTTTTTTTTTTTTTGACAGGCAGAGTTAGACAGAGAGAGAGAGAGAGAGAGGGAGAGGGAGAAAGAGAAAGGTCTTCCTTTTCCGTTGTTGGTTCACCCCCCAAGTGGCCACTATGGTCAGCGCGCTGCGCTGATCCAAAGCCAGAACCCATGTGCTTCCTCCTGGTCTCCCATGCGGGTGCAGGGCCCAAGGACCTGGGCCATCCTCCACTGCCTTCCCAGGCAACAGCAGAGAGCTGGACTGGAAGAGGAGCAACCAGGACAGAATCCGGCACCCCGACCGGGACTAGAATCCGGGGTGCTGGCGCCGCAGGTGGAGGATTAGCCTAGTGAGCCGTGGCACCAGCCCTGCGCGCCAGGCTCCTGTCCCGGTTGCTCCTCTTCCAGTCCAGCTCTCTGCTGTGGCCCAGGAAGGCAGTGGAGGATGCCCCAAGTGCTTGGGCCCTGCACCCGCATGGGAGACCAGGAGGAAGCACTTAGCTCCTGGCTTTGGATCAGCATAGCTCCAGCCATAGTAGCCATTTGGGGGTGAACCAACAGAAGGAAGACCTTTCTCTCTGTCTCTCTCTCACTGTCTAACTCTATCTGTCAAATAAATTTTTTAAAAAAGTCAAATAACATAGATATTTGGATTCTACTTTGCAGGCAGTTAAAATACCTAAAAAATCATAACAAATCAGCAAGAGCATGGGGCTGGGTCAGGTGCAGACCCCACCAGTGAAGGGTGGAAGTCTGGCCTGACTGCTGTGTGTCACTTGCTGCTGGAGGTTGCTGCTTTGTGGCCTGGAACCTGGGACAGTTAGCGTAATTAATTTCAGAAGTCTTCTTCATTCTAATGTCCTATGTTTGAGTACAGAAAATGTTAAGTTATTTGAGTATTATAACTTGCAAAGTAGCAACAAACACTTTCCCTCCACAACCCCAAATCACAGCCTTGGCAATTTTCCTTCTAGCATCTCACCTTCAAAAATAGGAAGGCTGTACATCTGAAAGCAATGAAAACCTTTCTTTATATCTGAACGTATGTGCATAAGCACAATTTTAAAATCACTTTAAACCTACATGGTAATTTCACATATATGAATCTAATTTATTTATGTGCATATACACTATGTATATCATCCCATGGTATTGGTGCATGTGTCCATTTTTCCTCCGTGTGAATCTACAATAAGCTGTTGAAATCAAATGCATGTTGATCTAATGAATAATAGATGGCTGCCAGACATATTTCATGTTTTCCAGGATATAGTTCCCAACATAGTGATCCACAAATATTTCAACAACACTCTCTTTTCAGACATGATACAAATACCTCCACTTGTTCACAGAACCTACCATCTGATTATGAGTTATAAACTTGCAATATTTAATGTCTAAGCTGCCTGCATTTAAATGTAAAACACAATCAGAATACCTAAGTGCATCAACCACATTAATTTGCAGTGCTGGTAAGAACTATAAATTCAGAGGCAAGTAATCAATTCACCAAGGAAATAATGTTGGTCTCTTAGCCTTATATCATACTCACTGTGGAATTATTCCACTGCCATCAATCAGAAAGAGAAATATAGCATATGAGGCAGCAGAAGCTATCAACCATTCTTAAATAGAAGCAACCTTTGCATATGGTTTTCTAGAAATAATATACCAAGGCATTGAATAGTAAGAAAACATTGAGTCACCATGTTATAGATTTCTCAACTCACAGTATGGGATAAAAATTTCCTACTCTTTCCCTCCCTTAGAAAAATAAAAGTTATCTGTGACTTTCTGTAAGTCACTAAAAGAGAGATCATTTCCTTTGTCTATAAAATGGAATTAGGAGCTTACCTGATGGCTTTATCACTCTCCCCTCCACTGCTGAGGTCAGCAGTGACCTAAGCATCAGCGCCACATTTCAGTTCAGTACCAGTACTGTGTTTAGTGAGCAAGGGGCACGTGTGCTGCTGGAGGGAGCTGGGAGAACTAGGTGATCACAGAATCCACTGTGTTATCATCAGGAGGGATTCAGAGCCTGCCCAAGAGAAGCAGGAGAAGAGCTGGTTGGGTTCATCCGACCCCTCTGGTAGCACCTGGCCCGTGTGAATTTCTCTGTCTGATGGTGTTCGAGGCAATTTCTATACTTCTCTGAATGTGTGCATCATCTTTAGCAGGAACTCAGAGACATTGTCCCTCAGAAAGTACTTAGAAGGTCTGAAATAGTGAGTTGAGCTTTGGGAAAGCATTTACCTATGGGAGAACAGGAGATAAGGCTGTTTACAGAAGAAGGAGGGAAATCTGAGAAATGACGAAGACATGTTTCTCAGTACTTGACTTATTTTAAGAAGGTGGAGGTGGAGACCATATAACTTGATATTTATACTTAGCTGTGTTATAAATAAAACATAAACATTTTTGGATACTGCCATAGGCAGCACCAAATTCCAGGCTCACTTTATGTTGAATCCATCAGGAATAGACCAGATAACCATGCAATTAAGTTTAGAATGCTATAAGGATTCATCTGATCGGATTTTTTCCAAGTCAAGTACTCAATGGTTCCAACTTAGCCAAATCAGTTAATATAATGGGTTGGGAGAGAGAAAATATAAATCTTGACATAGCATAGCTGTTCCCTCTCTGGGTCTGTAGATCAGAAAGTGGAAAGCTGTGCTCTTTTGAAATTTATGATGTATGAAAGATTGGGGAAGACTTGCTACTGTAAAACTCATGGCTACTTAAAGATATATTCTTCTATGTGTACCTGAGAGGGAGACATAAAAGAGAATCTTCCTTCATCCAAACTAACAGTAATTATTCAACCATTTTGCAAGGGCTGCCTGAAAGCAGTTCCTCTGGTTGAAATGCAGGCTGTCTCATATTTTATTTTTCCTTTGCCAATGGTTTGTTTCTTACCATAATTTATGAATGATATTGGGACAGGGATTAAGATTAAGGTTGAGGTTATTGTTTGAGTTCAGGTTCAGGATAATGCTAAGGAACTTGCCTTAAACTTATCCGCAAGTGCCTCCAGGACATCTCCATGTAGGTACCCTTCCACTAATTCAGCATTCCCCAAAGCCTGGCTTGGTATCTTCTTAACACAAACACTCTTCCCAATGTATCACAAGTTTGCATCACTATCTTGTTATCCAATCCAGAAACATCAGAGGTTTTCTGTCTCCCTCTGTAACTTGTATGTCTACGTTCTGGCAATAATTTGTCAAAAATGACTCTTAGCTATAGTCCCACCACCAATCTTACTTGTTTAGAAAGCTTTGTTACTTCCCTCCTGGGACAGACAAGAACAGATTCTCCCTATTACATCAAGAATTGTTAAATAAGCTTCCTTTTTCTAATCCAAATTATTCCACTTGTGACCATCAAAAGAAAGTTCTCCTTTATATTAACCTTTGCTTATGAACCTATACCACCTCTCTGCTGCTGCTGACTCAAAGGTAACTCTCACTTGATTTTAAAGCCCACTGTAATCTGCATGTCCCTTGCCTTTCAAAGATGCCAAGTTCTTCACACATCCTTGACCCTGAAACACATCGTTGGCTCAAGGAGAATAGTCTCAGCAGAGCACAATCATGAACCTGTGCTTCAAAACATGACACTGCACATCCTGGAAGATTCACTCTTCTCTCCCCTGTCTAGAATACCCAATTCATCCGTTTAACATCAACTTACTTCACCTCGCATTTCTTTTCTTAGACTGTTGTAACTCCTTGGAGTCTCCTTTCTGGAGTTCCTGAATACTTGCACTCTATGCCCACATACCTAGCACTTTATACACTATGTCCTGACCCTATTGCTGACTGTATATTGGCACCCCCACAGAAACTGTTAAATATATGCATAAATCATGAATCTATCCATACTCTTGCATACATGAAGGTGAAATTCCAAGGTACAAGTAGATGGAGGATTGATGAGTGTTGTTTTTTTTTTTTTTTTTTTTGACAGGCAGAGTGGACAGTGAGAGAGAGAGACAAGACGGCCGGCGTGCTACGGCCAGTGCACTGCACCTATCTGAAGCCAGGTGCTTCTCCTGGGTCTCCCATGCAGGTGCAGGGCCCAAGGACCTGGGCCATCCTCCACTGCACTCCTGGGCCACAGCAGAGAGCTGGCCTGGAAGAGAATCCTGTGCCCTGACCGGGACTAGAACCTGGAGTGCCGGCACCACAGGCGGAGGATTAGCCTATTGAGCTGCAGCGCTGGCCGATGAGTGTTCTTTTAAAAATTAAAGCACATTGTCACTTTCCAATTATATTTTAACTAAATCCTTAGTATGTGTAGGAAAACACATATATGGTCATCTCTAAATATCATATTTAACTTAATTCTCACAACAATCTTGCTACATAGATTATTATATTTTTTTTTGACAGGCAGAGTGGACAGTGAGAGAGAGAGACAGAGAGAAAGGTCTTCCTTTGCCATTGGTTCACCCTCCAATGGCCGCCGAGGCTGGCGCGCTGCGGCCAGCGCACCGCGCTGATCCGAAGGCAGGAGCCAGGTGCTTTTCCTGGTCTCCCATGGGGTTGCAGGGCCCAAGCACTTGGGCCATCCTCCACTGCACTCCCTGGCCACAGCAGAGAGCTGGCCTGGAAGAGGGGCAACTGGGACAGAATCCGGTGCCCTGACTGGGACTAGAACCCGGTGTGCCAGCACCGTTAGGTGGAGGATTAGCCTACTGAGCTGTGGCGCCAGCCTACTACATAGATTATTGATAACATCCATTTGGTAGCAAAGAAACTGACCAGGAAACTCTGACTTGCACAAGAATATCCATTTGGTAGATGATATATTCCAAATGAATCTCTCCATATTTGTTTGACACTTAATCTACTGTTACTTTTCCCTGACCAATAATTTAGTGAAGAAAACAGAAGAGACTTTTTATTTTTTTAATTTTTTTAAGATTTATTTATTCTTATTTTAAAGTCAGGGATACACAGAGAGAGGAGAAGCCGAGAGAGAGAGAGGTCTTCCATCCGATGGTTCACTCCCCAGATGGCTGCAATGGCCAGCACTGTGGCAATCTGAAGCCAGGAGCCAGGAGCTTCCTCTTGGGTCTCCCACGTGGCAGCAGGGACCCAAGGACCTGGGCCATCTTCTACTGCCTTTCCAGGCCCAGCAGGGGGCTGGATCAGAAGTGGAACAGCCAGGTCTCGAACTGGCGCCCATACGGAATGCCGGCGCCTCAGACCAGGGCGTTAACCTGCTGCACCACAGTGCTGGCCCCCAGAAGAGACTTTTTAAATGGAGAAAATATATAAAAAAATTAGAGTGTGAAATAATAGCCTTGGCCATCCTTTTGTTTGTGAAAGGAAGAAAACCACAATCATCCCCAGGAAAAAGACTTTCACCCTGTCACCTCCCACCCTAAGATTTATGCCTGGACAAAGGAAGGTGGGGTTTGCCCGCTGCCAGCCATGAGCACTCCTCCAGGAGAGCAACAGCTGCTGCTTCCAGAAATGATATCTCTGCAATTTGCAAATCAGCGTCCCTTCCACAGACCTGGGCAAGATGGCTTTCTCTGTCTTGCTGAGAATTCCTTATAGCTTTCAGAATAAAGATGACATCCACACATGGAATAAGGATGTCCCATTCCGCCCACTCTGCGTTACCGACTTTATACTCAGGGTAGTTCTAAGCAGGGGAGAGAGGAGTATCACAAAAGTGCCAGTGGGCCTGCTGGATGGAAGACTAGGAAGTGGAGGACCGCAGAGAAAGTGTGGCCACTGAGATCAGGCTGAAGAGTCTGGAAGCTGATAGGTAATCAGAAGACACCCAATTCATCGTGCAAGAAGGTGACTTTACCCTAAAACGATGCTACAAGCCTTCACATTGTCATGAATAAAAGATAGCCTGCTCCCGTGGCAAGCCAATATTATAAAGCTGAATAGCAAATTGAAACAAAATTTTAAATTTAAAAAGCATCATATTTAACACTATCTATCTGAGATCAGGCAAGATTCTTTTAAAAGATGCAGGGATTTAAATTTCTCAGTCTTAAGCACACACATGCACACACACAGACAGACTCTCTCTCTCTCTCTCTCTCTCTCAATAGAGCATATTCTCACCCTTTATGTGTTTTGTGCAAAATTTGGGGGGAAAGGGACATGTGAAAATATATGGTACAACAAATTTAAAAGCGATGAGACCCTAAAGAAGGGTGAATACTTTTATTTTGAGCTGCATTTTTATTGCGGGTCAAATGGAAAAGCAGAAAATGTTTCTGAAGCAGTGAAATAAACAAATTCTCAAATTTTTAGAAACACTGTGCTACACTATGCTTGACATTCAAATACATTCAGAGTAGATTTATGATCTCTTACAACGAGGAGGTTTCTTTTTATGCATTCAGATACCCTCATGCTACAGTTTTTATCCACTTTCCAAGGTTCTCATTTCCATCAAGCTGCAGATGACTATCATCTTCTATAGCAATTCCCATCTTTGAGTAACTTTATAAGTAACTTTACACTTTGTAGTCTCAATTACTATACTTCCTTTAGCATCTTCTCCTAATGCCATACTCTACTGCCTTTGTGATTTGCCTAATCCAAAATTAGAAAAGAAAGATTTTTCGCAACCCTAATCACAATGGAAAAGTAAAGAGAAAGTTTGATGATCTCTAAAACATGCACATTTTGATGAAATGGAGATGAGGCATAGGTTATTTATTTCAATTAATAATGATGAACAGAAGTAATGTATCCCATAGTGATTTTATTAGCCACCACACATTTTAATATTCTGCATGGGCTTTCTAAGGACTTCAGCAATGAAGGGCAGATGGCAACAGTGAGAGGACAAAGAGCGCTCAGTTGAATTGATAGTGTTTTTGCTGAAGTTGCTGCATTGTCAAAACCACATCCATAGTCAGAGGATGTAGTACAGAATCTGTAACAAGCTGCATTTGTTTTACAACCAAATTTCTAATTTGCTTGTGCCTGAGGGATAATGTGTCTAATTCTCCTTTAGATTTTGCCCTGTTATTCTGTTCCTCCACCTCCAAATTATGCTTCTAGCTTTAAAAAATTGTTTTACAAATGTGTGCATTATTTTGTCCTAAATGTGTATCTTCTGTGTGTTTCACATTGCAGTTCAGGTTGTTCTGCATTTTTATTGCTGGTAACTGCTTTTTAAAGTTTAAACTAAGAACATCATTAATCCCTGTCCAGAGTCAGTGAGTCTGAGCTTAGTCAATTGATCTCAATCCAAGCACAGGGTGGAAGGATGTCCCATTATGACTCAACAGGAGCAGCCAGGTCAACACTCCATTTTCCTTGGATTTATTGGTGCCCTGAAACCTGCTAAGGAAGTAAGCCAAGTTTCCAGGCATATGTGGAAAATGGCCCCTCTTATTCCCCTCTCCTCATCTGGCATTTGATTTTGTAGCTTTTCGGGTTAAGTGGCATCCAATCTCTCACAAATTGAATTGGTGCTGGCCTCTTGAGTTGCCTTGACCAGTAGAATGTTGCAGAACTAATTGTTGCCAAACAGGAACATAGATCTGAAGAGGCCTGGTGCACATCTCTTTCTGGTTCCTGCCACTGCAATGAATACAAGCACAGGCTAGCCTGCTGGGAGATGAGAGACAGTGCGGAAGAGAGTTGATTCGTCTCAGCAGAGGCCATTCTAGCCCATGCACATCTGAGCTCACCTACAAGCTCACTGCAAATGCATGCTGGAGCCCAGAGGAAGACCCAAAACCACAAACCCACCTACCCATTAGAAACAAAAGATGGCAGCTGTTTCAATCCTTGAGGTTTCAGGGTGGTTTATCAGGCAGCATCATCGTAGCAATAGTTAACTAATGCAGCAGGATGGGCAGCCCACCTGTGAGAGTCCGCAAGCGAAGGGCTGCATGCCGACCAACTGAAGTCCTTGAAGAGCAACACTAGGATGTGCTCAAACCGTGGGAGTCATTGCTAGGGTGGAGGCTAGTAAATTCTCTGTCCCACCATGCTACAGGACAGTTGAACAGATTCCCTCTGGACTTTTCTTCCCAAAGTTCATCTAACCAGCTTTTCTTGGATTCCTCTGTTATCTTGAACCTTTCTGAAAAGCATTTCTCAAGATACCAGGGCCCTCCCTAGTTACTCTCTGCTCCCTGTGGCTTCTCTTTAGAAAAGTCTGCCTCTTTCTTTGCCTGAGAAAATGTTTCATTCTTTAATCATTACAGGTCTTTTATTCCCCCTTAGTTCTTTCTTTGTACAGTTTGATGGCCCAATCACCCCAGATCCAAAATTACTGTTAGTTCAAATGTGGCACTGAAATTTAATCTTCCGATGTTGGGTAGACCTAGTGCAGGAAAGAAAATATTTTATATTGAAATGATGTCATGGTCATAACTTGCCCTTTTGTATTAAAAGGGGTCTCCCAGAGAATACATCAGATAACTATAGGATGGCATGATCCTAGCCAGTCATAAATTTGCTTGACGTATACATGCCTCTAAGAATGGAATTTTGGGGTAAGGGAGCAGCATTATGGTCCATTAGTTTAAGGCACCATTTGCAATACCCACACGCCACATCTGAGGAACAGTTCGTGTCCTCGCTGCACCATTTCTATCCAGCTTCCTGCTAATGTGCCTACAGTGGCCTGCTGCCACCCATGCGGGAGATCTGGGTGAAGCCCCCAGCTCCCGGCTTTGGCCTGACCCAGACCTGGCTTTTACAGATACTTGGAGAATGAATCGTCGGGCAGAAAATTCTCTCTCTTTCTCTCTCTCTGTCTCCTTCTCCTTTCAAGATAAAATGAAAATTTTTTTAAAGATTTCTTTATTATTTATTTGGAAGTCAGAGTAACAGAGAGAGAGGGAGAGACAGAGAAAAACAGATCTTCCATCTAATGGTGGGTGGCTCCCTAAATTACCACAAAGGCTGGGACTGGGTCAGGCTGAACCCAGGAACCTGGAATTCAATCTGCATGGGTGGCGGTGGCCCAAGTACCTGGGCCATCTTCCACTGTTTTCCCAGGTGCATTAGCAGAGAACTGGATTGAAAGTGAAACATCCGGAATTCGAACCAGGACTTGTATGGGATGACAGTGTCATGGGCAGTGTCTTAACCCAGGGAGCCATCACGCTGGCCCCAAAACACCAAGTTTTGACAACATTACTAAATATCAACTCTGATCACTGGGGCCGGCACTGTGGTATAGTGGGCAAAGCTACCACCTGCACTGCTGGCATCCTATATTGGTACTGATTCGTGTCCTGGCTGCTCCACTTCTAATCCAGCTCTCTGCTATGGCCAGGGAAAGCAGTAGAAGATGGCCCAAGTCCTTGGGCCCTTGCACCCACATGGGAGACCTGGAAGAGGCTCCTGGCTTCTGGCTTCAGATCAGCTCAGCTCTGAACAGTGCCGCCATTTGAGGAGTGAACCAATGGAAGGAAGACATCTCTCTCTTTCTCTGCCTCTTCTCTCTCTCTGTGTAACTCTGACTTTCAAATAAATAAATCTTTTTAAAAAATTAAAAATAAAACATTAAAAACTCTGACCAGTGCAAGCAGCGTGGTGCAGCAGGTTAAGCCACTGTTTGCCACACCAGCATCATATTTCAGATCTTGTGTTAGAGTCCCAGCTGCCAACCATTTGACAAGTGAACCAGAGGTTGAGAGTTCTCTCTTCCTCTGTGTGTGTGTGCATGTGCGTATGTGTGTATCACTGTTTCTCCCTCTTCCTCTCTCTCTCTTTCTCTACCTTTCAAGTAAATAAGTAGATATTTTTAAAACACTAAATAAAAAAGCTGATCAAATGGTATTTTTTCATAGAACTTTGCATATCCTTTAGTTAAATTCTAAATTGGGAAGCTCCTGAAGGAGAATATAGCCTGTACAATTTTCCAGAGGTATTAATAAGAGAAATTCTACTATGCACTACTTCATATAATATGTCTTCTTCAGAATGCATACTAAATTACACTGCTTTGCTTATTTTATTTGTTGTTCTAAAGTTAGATTCAGGACTCATGTAACAACGACTTCTTTTCCATCAATATATGCCTAGTGTATTTCTTCGCACCACTGCCATCCCTATGTTTGTTTTTATTTAATGACCTCTACACTTTCAGAGATTGAGGAATGGGTAGACATGGAGGCAATACCTGAGAGAGATGGGAAAATACAGTTCGTATGCAATTTTCTATTTTTACTAAAGACATTTTCTTCTCTAAAATGTCACCAAAAATAATAATCATCAGAGACATGAAAGGAGATTGATTACTGAATTACACTAGAGAACTCCCAAATGTTTTGCATAAATGAGGGTATTTTACAAATTTCACACACATTTTATAATGATTAGTACTTGACATTTTTACCTATTTATCCTTCCTCAGTAATGGTATAGACTTTTATCTTATTTTGGTTGAATGAATTAATGAATTTTATACCAACTCCATGAATAAAGAGAATATATAAATGGCCTTACTGGCGTAGCTAGAGGACAATGAAAACAGGCATTTGGTACAATGGGTAAGCTGCCGCTTGAGATGCCTGTTTCCCACATCAGAATGCCTGCATTCAATTCCCAACTTTACCTCTGACTGCAGCTAATGCACACCCTGAAAGGCAATAGGTAATGTCTCAAGCACTTGGATCCCTTCTACGCATGTGGGAGACCTGGATTGAGTTCTAGTTTCCTGGTTTTGGCTTGTCCCAGCCCTTTCTGTTTCATGCATTTGGGGAATGAACCAGCAGATGGAAGATACCTCCTCTCTTTCTCTCTCTGTCTGTCTCTTCTTTCTCTCTCTCTCTCGGTCTTTCAAATAAATTTTAAAAAACATTTCTAAGTGGAAACTCAGTTGCTGAGATATTTTATGTCAATCCCAGCAAGTTTTATGAACTGAACTGTGTTCTTCCAAAGTTCATATGGTAAGGTCCTAACCCCAGTATAATTCAGAGTGTGACTATGGGAGATAAGGTCTTTAATGAGATGGTTGAGGTCAAATGAGATCACATAATGGGCCCTAATGCAACACACCTGGTGTGCTTATCAGAGACAGAAGACACACACACAGGGAACACAAGTGCATTGGGGAAAAGGCCACCTGAGGACAAAACTGGAATGCAGCATCCACAGGCCAAGGGAAGAGGCTTCAGGAGAAAGCAACCTGTCCATCCCTTGATGCGGGACATCCAGCCTCCAGAACTGCTGCAAAGAAAGTTCTGCTGCTTAAACCAGCCAGTCTGTCTGATTTTGTGATGGCAACCCCTGTACACTCATGCACTTGGTAACAAAGTGGTATTCACCTAGTGAACCAATGCTGCAGGCAACTGGTAACTGCCCAGATGTCCAGGTAATTGTTTGGTCTTTTTACCTCTTACTTAGATACTGATAAAAACATAGAACCTGGAATGTGATTGCAGGTTTTAGGATGAGGCTCTATTGCTAACTCTGTGACTCTGAACAAGTTCTTTAAACTGCCTCAGTTTCGTCAGTAAGAGGGGGTTCACAGGGAGACACTATTTAGGGCTGCTTGAGCAGTGAGATGATAAATATAAAATTGTTTATGAAGCACATTTTCCAGCAGTAGACAAGAACAGTACATGGTACATATCATCATCATCATTGCTGTTATTACATTAGTATAATTCAATAAAACCTGAAAATTCATTTCTCCTATGCAGAAACCTATCTCTGTAAGGCTTTAAAAATAGAAAGGGGCATAAAGTGAAACCCCAGCCTGGGACTATTGGCTCTCTTTACTATAAAGTTGGAAAGGCATTCATTAGAATAAAATTTACAAGAGTTTGGAAACCTTTGGAGGATTGGCTAGGATTTTTAGTGATGGTGACAATTTCCAAGCCTCTTATTAAAGTTAACCTAGGATATTTGCAGTCATAGACCAATAAAGAGAGTTTACAATTCCTTGGGAGCTTTCATGATCAAATGGCCTAGTAACATTTTGCATGTAGGTTCAAAAATCCATTGACATTCTTCCAAAGTCTGCAATAGCCTATCCATTCATTTCCTGTCTTGTCACCTACTTGTCACTCTCACAGTGAAAGCAAAAGGGTCAGTATCTAAACAATCATTGGTTTAGATACAATGTCCAGGTTCAGAATTCTTGGAGCACATGTGAGGCCATGAGCATGAAAAATGGGAAACAAGGAAAGAAAAATCCGCTCTTAGAAGAAGCGTTTCCTGGGTATCCTGGACTTCAGAGTCAGGGCTTGTGTAGCAGGAGCTGAACTGGGTTTCAGATCAATGCCTGAAAATACAGAAAGGCAATAAAAGAAAAAAACAAAAGCACATACGTTTAAAGGATAGACTTACAGAGCAGCTCTTGTATTTAAATAAGAACACTTACTAGATGTAACTTAAAGACATTGGTTTACTCAATTTTCATCAATGGGTTAAGAATTTTTGTTTGGGGGCTGGTGTTGTAGCATAGAAGATAAAGTTGCCAACTGCGATACTGGCATCTCATACAGGCAATGGTTCATGTCCCAGTTGCTCCACTTCCAATCCAGATCCCTGCTAAAGTACCTGGAAAAGCAGTGGAAGATGTCCCAAGTGTTTGGGCCCCTGCACCCATGTGGGAGACCTGGAAGAAGTTCCTGGCTCCTTGCTTCAGCATGGCTCATTCCCAGTCATTACAGGCATTTGGGAAGTGAAGCAGCAGATAGAAGATCCCCACCCCACCCCCCCCGTATCTCCCTGTCTGTCTGTAACTCTTTTAAATAAATAAATAAATCTTAAAAAATTGTTTGTGTTTATACCCATCCCCACCCTGACTCTGCTATAGGGAAAATCCCTAATTTGAGACTTTAGATTGTTAGGATTGAAACTATCTGGGTTCAGATGACTGACATCTGCCTTCCTAGGTGTACTCAACTATGAAGTAGGCATAATAAACACCCTGTTATAAAAGTAACATGACCTTGTCTCCAACATGTAAAGTATTAAGCACATTAGCTATTTGAAAAGTATTTAATAAACATTGGGGGTCACTACTCTTGGTAAGATATCTTCATACCCAAATCACTATCTTTGACCCTATCACTTCACTTCTTACATACCTCATAGGTTGCAATGGTTAATTTTATATGTCAACTTAACTGGGCTAAGGGATGCCCAGATAGCTGGTAAAACATGATTTCTGAATGTGTCTGTTATGATATTTCTGGAAGAAATTACAATTTCCATTGGTAGACTGAGTAAAGATTGCCCTCCACAATGCAGACAGTGTCATCCAACCTGTTGAGAGCCAGAATAAAAGAAGGTAAACTCATTCTCTCTGCTTGAGCTGGACTCTCTGCCTTCTCCTCCCCTGTACATCAACATTCCTCATTCTCAGGCCTTCAGACTTGGGCTGACACACATCATGGGCTCTCTTAGCTCTTGGGCCTTTGGGTTTGAATTGTAACTATGCACCAGCTTTCCTGAATCTCCAACTTGCAAACAGAAATGGGCCTTTTCAGCCTCCATCAAGCATGAGTTAATACCTCATCGTGCATTTCTTCCTTTATACCTACATCTATATCCTATTAGTTCTGCTTCTATGGAGAAGCCTAATACACAGACATAAAGTTTCCCAACATATCTTTGACTCTATCACCTTGATTTCAAGATATGATCTGATATTAGGAAGAAAGTTCATATTAACCTGTGATCATTGTGAAGTCTACCACTCATGGTTCGGGGTGTGTAAAGGATAAACTATTTTAGTTAATATTATTTGAATAACTTGAAGGTAACACATGTAACACAGGTAACACCCCCCTGCCCAAATGATCATGATTTAATTAAAATGAGTAAAAGACAACACTAATTCCTGAATCTTGATTTGAAGATTTAGGCAAGACTTCAATGTTTTTAAATATTTTAGAGAGCATAATAGAGAAAATAAATTAGTTGCACAGTGTGGATAAAATGAAAAATTTTCAAACAAAATTTGCAACTAAGGTCATTTAAACTTTGAATCATTTTATATCACTCTTCATTGTTTCTCTTTTCCCGAATAAATGTGCTATTTTATTGGTGCATGCTAATTTAGAGGTAAAACATCTGCCCTCAGCTTTTTTGTCCTGCTGATGTATTTTTAATCCTACTAGCAATGAATGTGGCATAGTGCAAGCAAAGTTGTCAAAAATCCATAGGGACTGAGAGCAGCTATTTCTGAAGAGTATCATTAATTTTCAAGAAACTCATCACAAATGTGTAGAAAGAAGGCATTTTGCAAATAATGTATTATCCTCTTTAATATAGAAATGACCTCTATATACATAGAGTTCCAGTTCTTCAAATAAGTGTCTCTCCAGGATTGAGTGCTGTACATTTTATCAAATTAACCAAGGAGGTTGATGTGTTCTATGTTTGAACTGACCACAGAATGTTGGCTGCCAGGTTCATTTTTTTAAAATTTGGAAGATATTTTTATTCATGCTTTTTCCTTGGAAAAAGACTAATACTTCACAATTCCTGGACATTTGGAAGCAATTACTTTTACATACTACCTACATTTCTGAATATCCCAATCAATATAGGATAGTCTATTAACTGAAATTATTAACTGAAAATTACCTCTATATTAGCCATAATTGGTTATTTCAGATTAAATAATTTCATGTGTGTTTAAATTTTCAACATTTCATGAAATTGAAATTAATTCTGTAGTTGCTAGGCTGGCTTCAGTGCCTGCAATTAATTGTCTGAATTTCTGCTTCATATCAAAACGTGAACTACTTCATGATGACTTAAAGGGCTTTGATGATTTTTGAGTTCCAACTACAAGTCGACTTTATTAAACAACTGCATTTCTCTCCTACTATAAAGTTCTTATTTTATTTTTTTTCTTTGTTTGTTTATAGAGTTTGTATACGTCATGCCTTTGTGGGTATTCTAGTCAATTTCAAAATGCTTAAAAGTTACTTCCTACAGTTAATGACATCAAGCACAAATATACTTCACTAAAATATATATTTGAAGTATAAAGCAGCCACTAACAGAATTAAATGAAAAACCTCACACTACCACTGACGTATAAAACCAGACCAGTGAGATGTGGGCAAAGAGCATGGGGTCTGAGATACAGGCACAGGCAGTAGTCTTTGCTTCCCTGTTGGCAAAGGAGAGGTTTTCCCGTGACATGGACTGAACATCTGAATACCCAGTTACCGACCCTGGAAATCCCCCCATCCTGAAAATCTGTGGTGAGATTTTTAGTAAAGGAAAAGCTTCACTCATCCAGGAAATTTCCTGGGCCAATAAGACAAATCATTCTAAACTGCATGAGAAGGAATTTAAAAAAATCTCAGGCCGGCACCACGGCTCACTAGGCTAATCCTCTGCCTGCGGTGCTGGCACTCCAGGTTCTAGTCCTGGTTGGGGCGCTGGATTCTGTCCCAGTTGCTCCTCTTCCAGGCCAGCTCTCTGCTGTGGCCCAGGAGTGCAGTGGAGGATGGCCCAAGTGCTTGGGCCCTGCACCTGCATGGGAGACCAGGAGGAAGCACCTTGGCTCCTGGCTTCAGATCAGCACAGCGTGCCAGCCATAGCAGCCATTTGGGGGGTGAAGCAATGGAAGGAAGACCTTTCTCTCTGTCTCTCTCTTTCACTATCTAACTCTGCCTGTCAAAAAAAAAGAAAAGAAAAGAAAAGAAAATCTCATGGGTGTCAGTAACATAAATAATAGCATTTGTCCTTTGGAAAGAGGGGCTCCTGTGTGTATGAGTAGACTAATTTCATCAGAAAAGTTGAGAGCCAAAAAATATTCTAATACAAGTCCAAAAAAGCAGATATTGATTTGATATCTGAGTCTGTAATGTTTTAATATTTTGGCAGTGTGTGTTTTGGGGTGAGGACGTGTTGCCTGGGATATAGAATACACAATGCAAAAAAAAAGGAAAGCTATCTTCTGTAAGATGAAGCAACTGAGAACACAAAAAAGGAGGGAGGGAGAGAGAGAGAGAGAGAGAGAGACAGAGGGACTGGGACCATTTCAGCATAACCACTCTCAGTATTATTGCTAAGCAAAACTGGCAATGAACCTGGCAGTGAAATGCAGGAACATCTTGGAAATGGTAGACTTCAAGACTGTCCTCCCAAGAGGAGGATTCTTTAAAATGCCTTCTCTAAAAGAGAGGATTAGAAGCAGGAGGGGAAAGAGAAGGAAGAAACAGGGAGATGGACAGAATCAATTAGTGCAAATGGAGAAAAGAAGATGGGATAAGACCAAAGAACTTTAAGAAATCAGGGGGGCAAATTGAATAGGATGAAGGACACCTGGTCCTTGACCTACCACATGAGTAATTTGAGTGCAAATAAGGCAATTTCAGGAAGTTCTTGGGAAAATGCAGTAAAAAATAAGTTTATTTTGATGTGATTTTTTAAAAACATTCATTCATAGTTTTTTCATAATGTGCATTTTCCATAACTTTTTTGAAGATCTCCTCATTTTTGTGACTGAGATGAAGAACTTCTCTGCATATCCTTTTGACTTCTCTGTACATAAGCTGATTGGTAAATGTAAGACAGACATTTTAGATGAGGTACCACTCCTTCTTCCTCCCCAATGCTAATGCCTGGTTAACAACATTACCTGGAGAATTACGTTGAAATGACATGAGACACTAAATAGTTTAGAGTTTAGTATGCTAAACTTGCAAACTCCCTAGTGCTCTGGTTTCCCTGATTCCTCCAATCTCATTATCTGGCCTAGTCCTGTTTTTTCCTTCACTCAGAATCACATGCAACCCCAATCATATACATAATTGCTGTGTATTGATTTGGTGTTCTGTGTGTGTGTACATGTGTGTGTGTTGACATGAGATAGATCATGATGCTGAAATGACTGCTAGACACAAATGGCCTAACTCACACAGCTAGACATTGATGCAGGCCATCAGCTGGGAACTGAGTTGGGATTGCCAACCAGAGCCCTTGTTCTCCTCCATGTAGACCTCTCTATACGGTGGCAGGGTTTCCTTATAACATGGCTGGGTTCCAAAGAGGAAAAAATAGGAAGCCCCCAGTACTCTTAAAGCCTGATTCCAAAGACCAACAGAACCATTCATGCCACATTCTATTGATTAGAGAAGTCACAGAGCCAGCCCAGAATTACTGGGAAAAGAAGTTAACTCTTAAGTTGGATAGAGGAGTGACTTGCATGTCAAAGAAAGAAAAAGAATTAATGGCAGCTGTCTTTGGAGACTGCCAAACAGACTAAGTTCATTCTGCATCTTTACAGGTTAAAAAAAGAGAAAGTTTTCAGAGTTGTTCTACTACCATGATAGTTCTATGAATTTCAAATCCACACAATGTACCCACTCTGTTTAATTTGTATGTGTGTGTGGGTGTGTATTAGGTAGTCTTTCCCTTCAGTTTTTGAAACTAAAAATTCTTTTTTTTTCTTTTTGGTTGATATTATTTTGAGGCAAATATAGCATTTAAAACACTACTAAGTAAAATTCATCAGTTACTATTCTTATTCCTGTTGTTACTATACAGTAAATAATTCATTGAACCAAAATAATTTTCAAGGATTTATCCTGAAAATAAATGAATTAATTAAACATGACTGTTTAACAGCAACACAAATTGCCTGACAAGCTGAATCTATAAGAGAAATATTTATATGTTGTTGCCATTAAATAATTATCAAATAATAACAGATTAGTATTTAATAGTGCACTGATATTTTGAGACCACAGAAGTTTCTCTTTGAGCTAACATAAAGCAAGCAGAAAGAACCACCAAGTAAAAGACTAGCAGAACAAAAATTGGGAGACCAAAACTGGTATGACATAGCTTTTCATGGAGAATTGTAGTGTCAAAAAATAATTGAAGCATGTTTATCCATTAGTAGATCACTCTTTTATTTACCCAAAATGAAATATGGGTATAACATATGCTAACTTCTAAATCTGTTAAATTAAATCTGCCTAAAAATCTACTTAAGAAATTAAAAAGATGCTGAAGTATTTGTCTTATGTATTAGTATTGCAGACTGATATGATTGTCTTCAAAGAAAACTCGAAACCCAAATACCAAGGTGCCAGACTGAGAACCATATGGCACTTTCCAATAACTATGGCCTGGTTTTTCGGAGGTGGAAAAAATCTATTTGGAGGCTTTCTTGTAGCTTGATGAGAAAAAAGCATTGTATATTTACCTTTAGAAGCTTTCAGTAAAAAAAATTAGATTATTTACAGTGTGGAGGATAAGGTATTACCTTTATTCATGAAATGTGAGGATCTTATGAAGACTAGAGGGAATTCTTTTAATATAATTCTTTAGAAAGAGTTGGCAGCTCAGAGAGAAAACTTTGTGGGGTTTTTAAATATTTAATATCCCACTGCTGTTTTACGACTTGAGGAAAACCTGTGTTTCTTTATTGGCAAATATTTCTGAGCTTATCGCAACTTGTATGGAATTAAAAAAGATGTTTAATATTCCTAAACTGTAAAGCTAGATGAAAAAAAAAACAGCTTAGGGCAACAAGGTAATTCTTTTTTTGCAAAAATAAAAAAAATATTAAAATTTAAACAGCATAGATTTTTCACAGCTAAATAAAAATATTCTTGTTTATAAGGTTTTAATTCATTACATTTTAATTAATATTTACTGGTTGCTTATTATATATCAATTATTTGAATTAAAAACCTTACGTGAGTCAAATAATCATAGCTTTGTTTGTTAGAGGTGAGTAATCTAGTACATAGATATCAGACAAAAGGTCAAGTTATGGCCTATCGAAGGGTTCAGGATTATGAGGATGGAGAAAGAACAAAATATAATGGGATGAGTACACAGTTTTTTTACAAGTACTTCTGGTAAGTCTCTCCTAATGGCCTTACCATACATTTTGAAGTTTGTATCTAATTAACCTCATCAAGTTAGGTCACCAAGAATGCATATTGCTTAGAAGATAACACTTATTATTTATTTAGTTTTGATCCTTTATACATGTATTACATAGTAAATTATTTATAATGTAACTCCCATCTACTGTTAGAAAAAAGTGGCCAAACAACCGATGATAAAAGGTACAATATACAGAAATCTCTGTGTTATGGTGCATTTTTAAATATTAAATAGTTAGATCCATAAATTCAATAATGGCAATGGTGACAGATTGGGCTTATGTTCTTCATCTACTGCTTAGCAGCTGTGTCTGTTAGACCTTTATCAAATTCATTAAACTCACCATGTCAAATTTCTCATCTTTAAAGATACACCCAATTTAATCTAAAATGCTATCGATTGTGAAATCAGCCAGTATTTTATAGAGCACAGCGAAAGAAAAATCACCAGAAGTGTAAGCTGGAAAAGAAGCCCTGTGTAAAGTGACTGCAGAGTGAAGAAAATGAGAAAGGCCTGATATCTGGAAAGGGGTCCCAGAAAGCACGCACGCGCTCCTCCATGCTGGCACAGAGCCGAAGAGGGGGAAAAGTGCCCCTGACTAATGAACAATAAACTAACAGCAATGCAGTTCCATAGACTGAATGTATATTACCCATGTGGTCTGAAAACCTCAAAAGAAAATTAAGGTTGGTCATGATCTAAATAACTTTCAAAGGCAAACACAAATTATCTCTGAAAGAATCTGATGGAAATCCAGGCTGATGCCACTCCAAGAGAGTGCTGATTATAAAAACAATTTCAGGGACTGGCCTCTGGCAAGTAGGCTAACCCTCCTCCTGAGGCGCCAGTGCTGTCATTTCATATGGGTGCTGTTTCCTGCCTGGCTGTACCTCTTCCGATCCAGCTTTCTGTTACAGCTTGGAAAAGCAGTGAAGATGACCCAAGTGCTTGGGCCCCTGCATCCACGTGGGAGACCCTGAGGAAACTCCCACCTCCTGGCTTCAGATCAGCTCAGCTCTGGCCGTTGCTATCATTTAGGGAGTGAACCAGCAGATGGAAGACCTCTGTCTCTCCCTCTGTCTGTAACTCTACCTCTCAAATTAAAAAAAAAAAAAAAAAAAAAAAAAAAAAATCAGGGGTATTGCAATGGGGAGTATTTGTGTGTGGGTGTGGTAGATTAATGCAAACACATCTTCATTTCTTCCTTTCCCTGCATCTACATGGCTTGTAACAATATCTGTGTTTCCTCCAATCAACAAATCTATTTTCCCTGGAAGTGGCCATTTAGCCTAGAAGTTAAGATGCTACATCCCGTATCGGAGTACCTGGGTTAGACTCCCAGCTCCAGTTCCTGAGTCCCGTTTCCTGCTAATGTGCTCTCTGGGAGGTAATAGTGATGGTTCCTGCCACCACATATGTGACTTGGATGGTGTTCCTGACTCCTGGCTTTATTCCTGGTTCAGCTCCGGTCATTGTGGGCATTTAGGGAGGAGACCAGTGGATAAGAACTTTCTCTTTCACTCTCTCTCCCTCTCTCTCTCTCTCTATCTCCCCTTTCTTTCTCTGACTTTCAAATTAAAGGACAGAGAGAGAGAGAAGAGGAAGGAAGGAAGGAAGGAAGGAAGGAAGGAAGGAAGGAAGGAAGGAAGAGGGAGGGAGGGAGGGAAGGGAAGGGAAGGAGAAGGGAGGGGAGGGGAGGGGAGGGGAGGGGAGGGGAGGGAAGGGAAGGGAAGGGAAGGGAAGGGAAGGGAAGGGAAGGGAAGGGAGGAAAGGGAAAGAAATGAGAGGAGAAGAGAGGAGAGGAGAGGAGAGGAGGGGAGGGGAGAGGAGAGATGAAGGGAGAGAGGGAAGAACAGAGGGAGGGAGGGAACAGAGAAGAGGGAAGGGGGAGAAAACAACAAGAAAGCAAGAAGGACAGAAGGAGGAAGGCTATTTCCCCCGCACAGTGGGCCTCAGGATTTGTTTTGGTCAAAGCAATCTGGCAGGCATTTTGTGTTGTGTCCATTCCAAACCTGGTCCCAAGGGGTCCTTCACACTTCACACTCCCACTAGGTGTCTCTGAACTCTGCCACCTGCAAAATAGTAAGTCCCATCTAGCCTTTAGGAAAGATGAGAGAGCATGTGGAGTAGGGCCAGTTCATCGTAACCGAGGTCTTGCTGAGTCACCTCACCCCCAACCTTCCTGCCAGCTAACTGGATGCATGGGCTCACCTGTGACCACCATAGTCTACCCAGAGCAGCAGAACCAACATCTAGTCCCAGGAGCAAGATAAGTTCTTATTGTTTAGGCCACCAAGTTCATGGGAGTTTTCATACACAATAATAGGTAAATGGAATAAGATAGATCTTAAAATCAATGAAGTTCAATAGTAGTATCCTCCTCACTTGGCTATGGTGTGTAATAAATTGATTTAATACTTGTTAGTCACTTTAAAAAGAGTCTCATACATGATAAGACATGCAATATAAATTATTTATTGAAGTCTACCATATTAAATAGAAATTTTGTTTCTACCTTTGTTTCTATATAAAATGAGAGTTTCAGAATGGCCATGAAGATCGAATGCAAGTAAGTATTTTATAAATATAAGACACAAGAATAAATGTAATTATTGCTACAATTACATATAAGTAGCTAAAATACAAAGGTATGCATGTATACTGACTGAGCACAAAAAATGCAAGTGATGAATTCTGTCTATGAAATTCAAAGATACCTTCATTGAAGTAGAATTTGAATTAAACACAGAATAACAAGAGAGAGTTGGTAAAGAAAAGGATTTTTGTGAAGCAGTGAATTGGAGATATTCTAGGTTTAAGAAACTGCAAGTGCAAAGACCCAAAGACCTGGAGGTGTCTGTCACATGCGAGCCTTGACTCGCTGTTATAAGCAGAGGATATCGTCTAGGGCAACGGCCACATATGAGGACAGCAAGATGGATGAATGTATCTGGTTAAACAAGAAAGGCCTTCTCTTTGAGCAGAAGATATCTTAAAAGTTTTCCTAAATAAATAAATAAACAATGATGTGGCAAAATCTGTATTTTAGAAACATAATCCTGATAATAATATAGATAAATGATTACAAGAAGGGAAGGAAACATAATCATCTCTGTGAAAAATAACCAGAGCCTGAGCGAAGGTCTATTGAAGTGAAACAACTAGAGATAAATTTGAAAAATATGTGGAAAGAAAATTAAAATTCTTAAATGTCATACTATGCAGCTGTACTGAGATAATTGATATCACATACGTTAGTATAAGTAATTCATTTAAAAGCTTATGAAGCTTGGAGAGTACAATGTCTGTGACCACACAACAGGGAATGAAAACTGAAGTCTTCCTGACTCCAAAATTCAAAATATTTCACTCTTGAGATTTGCTGGTCAACTTACAGAACAAGGAAAGCAAAAACAAAACATAGTAAAGCCCAAAGTATTGCACTTTTTGTAATTGTTCATTACTTTAAATCTAGACATCAAATGAAAATTATAAAAAGCAAAATAATTAAAACTGAAATAATTCATCAAATTATCATAGAAATGTCTTTAATAAATGGATCGTGGTAAGGTAAAACTAAATTGTGTAGCATTAATAAATTTTACTCAGATGCAATGCCATAATGAGGATTCTCAAATAGCTGCAAATTTTTATGAGTAAGGCAAAACTGTATCTTAGTGTAGTATCAGTGGGGAGGAGCACTTAATGGGCCCAAATGTGAGCAGGAATGTTGAAGCCAGTGAATGAAGAAGGCAGCTCCATGTAAGAATAAAAGCGTTTATTAGGGTTCCTAACGTACTGGGTTCCAGACTAAGGTAGCAGGCGTCCAAGCATAGCTGCAGGAGGCTGCATTTGCTTATTCCACACAAAACAGTAAGAGGTGAGGTTTTATACTTTTACAAATCACAAGGGAGCTGGAGCTTGGAGCTTGTGTCACAACATTCTTTTATTATTCTTCAGGAATACCCTCCTAAGGCATCTTACTGGTCTGCCCAACCTTAACAGAAAAATTCATGATAGCACTTAGACTTTGCGGCTGGAGAGCGGGCCAATTAAGCTGACAGCTTCCTTCTGAGACAGAGCACGACTCAATATGAAGTTACTCTGTTTTGTCATTACACAAACCAGAAAGAAAGTTCTGAATAGAAAGTGTTGATTGTCTAAATGATAAGCTATCTAACCAGGATAACTCCTAGAGAATGTTTGACCCTGAAAAGAGAAGGAATATAAAAGAATTCTTCAAAATATATAAAGAGATACCACTAACTCAGTGGGATGTAGCAGTGGTCATTTGTTGAAGAATTTGAAACTAGGAATAATGGGTAGAAATAAGAAGGGGCCACCTTTTGTGTTATCAAAAGAAAATATTTTTATTGCCTGGAGCTATCCAAGTATGACATGAGCATTCATGAGATTTTCTTTTTTTAATTTTATTTTTTATTTTTAATAAATGTGAATTTACAAAGTGCAACTTTTGTATTGTTGTGGCTTCCCCTCCAACTTCCCTCCCTCCCGCAGCCCTCCCCTCTCCCACTCCCTCTCCCATCCTACCCTTCATCCAGTTTCATTTTCAATTACCTTCGTATACAGAAGATCAACTTAGTATATACTAAGCAAGGATTTCAACAGGCTGCACTCACAAAACCGCACAAGGTATAGGGCATTGTTCGACTAGTAGTGTTGTCCTTAAGTTTCATAGTAAAACACATTAAGGACAGAGATCCTACATGGGGAGCCTGTACTCAGTGACTCCCGTTGTTGATTTAACAATTGGCACTCTTATTTATGACATCAGCAATCACTGGAGACTCTTGCCATGAGCTGTCTAGGCTATGGAAGCCCCTTGAGTTCACCGACTCTGAACTTGTTTAGTCAAGGCCGTACACAGTGGAGGTTCCTTCCTCCCTTCAGAGAAAGGCGCCTCTCTCCTTGATGTCCTGTTCCTTCTGCTGGGGTCTTGTTCACCAGGATCTTTCTTTTAGATTGCTTTTTGTCACCGTGTCATGGCTTTCCATGCCTGTGAGACTCTCATGGACCTTTTAGCCAGATCCGAATGTCCCAAGGGTTGATTCTGAGGCAGGAGTGCTGCCATTCTATGAGTCTGCTGTGTGTCCTGCTTCCCCTGCAGGATCATTCTCTCCCTTTTAATTCTATCCTTCATTATTTGCTTACACTGGTCTTATTTCTGAAATCTCTTCGACACTTACCCTATCTTTTTGATCGGTTGTGTATTTATACTTATCACTTTACCAAGTGCGCTGGCATTGGGTGTACCTGCCTCCTTGGTAAGATTTTCATTCCTCATCCTGGAAATAGTCAAGTATCATTCATTCAAATAATAATAATTGAACAACTAAAATGTGCAACATTTTATGCTAGGCATTTGGGAACAAGATGAGCTATGAGAATGATTATAGGAGGAAAGGGATTCTATAGTCTATGCTCTATTTAGTAGATTCTCACATAGTGGTTACTATACCCCAGGCATTGTTTGAAATTCTGAAATATTAATTTACTCATTACTCATAATGACCTTACAAGTGGGGAAACTCAGACACAAAGAAGGAACTTGTTTAAAAGCCCACAGTTAGTGTTAGCACCAGGATTCCAATCCAGATAGCCCAGGGTCCAAGATCTCTGCTCTGGGCTACTGTGACTACTGCCTCCTTCTGCTCCATTCCATGGAGCTGAACTCCCTGACGGGGTAGATGTTTCTATAGCCTTGCTCAAGAAGACTCTGAGGGTGACCCTCCACTGGCAGAAAACGCTGGAATTAACTTTTGAAAAATTCAAAATGTTCTCAGGGACTAGACTTTATCTTTCCTCTGTTCTTTCAAATACAGGCTCATATAGTCACAAAACCATGCATACATGCACACAAATTCCTGAATGTCTTTCTGTTTTACTTATCCCTCAGATAAAAGGAATTCTGGGTGTCTATGGGAGAGAAATTTTGGAAATTTATTTTGTTACATGAATACATTTTAAAGAATCTACATAAACTTAAGAGTTATTTCTTTTGGATATGATTTAGGGAATATGAGAATTGAGCTAAAAGGGAGATTTTAATCCTTTAGAAGGCTGTACCACTTGCTTTTTTATAAACACTTCTTATTTATTTTATTAAATATTTACCAGAGGGGCCAGCATTGTGACATCGTGGGTAAAGCCACCACTTGAGATGCTGGCATCCCACATGGGCACCAGTTAATGTCCCACTGCTCTACTTCCAATCTGGCTCCTGGCTTTGGCCTTGCCCAGCCCTGGCCATTGTGGCCATCTGGGGAGTGAACCAGCAGATAGAATTTCTCTTTCTGTGTCTCTCCATCTCTCTCTGTAGCTCTGACTTTCAAATAAATAAATCTTTAAACATTTTATAAGAGATTTGTGTGAATGAAAGTTTGTTATAACAGTGAAAAGAATGTCTCATCTTCAGGGCATTTAGAAACGCAAGCAAGAATTTGGAACTTTGGACGAAATTCATGAAACTGCCTCCAATTCACATAGTTAGAGAATATAGTGCTGGTAGTCGGAAAATCTAACTCACCCTCTAACCACCTTATTTTAGACATGAGTAAACCAAAGCCCGAGATGTTTGTGAAACCTGGATAGAATTAGAAAGCAAACTGATCAAATTAAAATGTGCACACAAGTCATAAAGATTCTAGAGCACCAAGTCATGAAGACTCTAGAGCACCGTACAAATGCAAACTTTGAAATGGCTGATGCCAGAGCAAGGGCTAGAACAGGACTCTTCTCACTGACATGCCACTGTTCTTGTTACTTGCTCACAACACGTGTTTCATGTTTGGTGTGATTTGAACATGCATTTCCCTCCAAAATTTAAGTGGTAGAACTTAAATACTAAGGTATAGTATTAAGAGGTTGGGCCCTTAGGGATGATAAGGCCATGAAGGTTTATGGGATTAGTGGATGGGATTAGTGCCCTAATAGTAGTAGAGCTTGAGGTTACAGTATTGATCCTCTTGCCTCTTCCCCTCTCCTACCATCTGAAGCCACCGCAATAAGGCACCATCAGAAAGCAAAGGGCAAGCTCTCACCAGAAGCTGAGTCTGCTGACACTTTGACCTTGGTTTTGTCAGCTTCAGAACTGTGAGAAATAAACTTCTGTTGTTTATAAACTATTCAGTCTGGAGCATTTTAGGACGGCAGCATGAACCGACTGAGACCTGCCATTGTTACCCACTTGGGTATTAAAGTAAGTGGGTATGGAGCTGTGGCAACATAACCGAGCCACATTTTTCATCTATGAAATGGGGATAACCATGGAACCTATACCACACTGTTGTTCTGAAGACAGAATTAGAGAAATGACAGAGAGCACACAGCTAGGAATAGAGGGAGAACACAAAAAACATTACTGTTACTTACCATTACTTTTATTATCATTAGTTGCCAAAGACCTTAACATTAACTGCAGTTAGCTTCCCACAGCAAAGTCATTTTCTCCCTTCAACAAAGTAATTCAATTTTTAAAAAAACATCCTGATAACCTTCAAATGATGGGTTTGAGAACATGAGAGTCTTTGAAGTGAGCCATATCTGAGCACAAATGCCAACACTGCCAATTATAGACCCAGGGGCTCTTGAGCAAACTATTAAAATTTCCGAGATGCACATTGTTAAGTGAAAAATAGTTACATCTGCCTTTCAGAGCTGTTATGAGGTTTAAGGAAGAAGGCGTGGAAGAACATCAGTCTACTCTTGGCATTTATTAAACCCTCAGTAAATAAGAGCAATCAGAATTATTTATTATATCATATTATTATGTGTTCTGAAGACTTTGTCACCCATGTAAACTGTCTAATGTGGAGAAAGAATGCAGATGTCAGTGAGATTACTGTCCCTGAGCAATATGTTTGCTGAACTTTATTCCCCTATACAATCATGCATCCTGTAAGGACATTTCAGTCAACTACACATTTCATATACAATAGCAGTCCCATCAGATTCGATCATCTAAGGACATTGTTGCCATCTTAGTTTTTGTAGTTAAATTCTAGGATTCCACAATGACAAAAACACTTGGCAACATCCCCCTCAAACTCAACTACTTGACTTCTTTGATTTATTCCCCTTGCTTCTAACATTTTAACATAGGTGACTATAGTCAAGTAGTTGAGTAGAAAAGCAAATACTGTCGTTCCCCCTCTTCGTGGAGGAACGACACAGGACCCTGCGCTGTTCTTTCGTCTGCTCGGCCCTCCCCGGGTTTGCTGCTGGTTCTTCCCGGTTGGCTACCGTCCCTTCCACCTCCATGGAAGGGCGGTTCCCCCTAGCCACTTTCCCCACTTCCGCAGGAGAGTGGCACACCGCCGGCCGGCTCTCTCGGGGGCTGCACAGGTGTTCCTTCAGATAGATGTTCCTGGTGCATGTTGTCTCTCTCCTCCTTTATAGTCCTCCTCCACCAATCCAACTCTGCTACCCACACGCCGAGTACGCTGCTCTCCTCCAATCAGGAGCAGGTCCTGCTGTCCATTGGTTGAACTGGAGGCAGCTGTGTAGAAGCTGTTTTCTCCCCTCCCAGCGCCATATTGTGGGAGAGCAGATGCATAGAATAAGTCTTAATTCCAGTAACTTAGTCTAGTCCGAGTTGCTCCCAGTTGCTCCCCACAAATACAGTCATATATTGCTAGCGACAATGATAAATTTTGAGATTAATATTCCTTCCCTGGAATGAAGGTAGGGATTAACGGGGAGGGTGAGTTTCTATCTGTTCATTGGTGAATCCCAATCCTGTGTTACTGTCAAGAGAATAAAACAGAAAAGCAACAAGTGTTTCTTATCCACCTTTTTGACTACGATAGAAAAAAAAAAAGAGTTAGTGAGTAAACCTAGGATAGGTATTCTCAAAGAAATTGTTAAGACAATGGGGACTGAGGGACAATAGTGGAAGCCCAGCTATACAGCCAAGATGGTTTGTGAATGCATGTTGCAGAGGGAAAAATTGTGGGGCCAGTGTTGTGACTCAGTAGGCTAAGTCATCACTTACAAAACCAGCATGCCGTATCAGAGTCTTGCCTTCCAATTCTGCTTCTTGCTAATGTACCTGGGAAGGTAGCACTTAGTGGCCTTAGTGCTTGGACCCTTGCCAACTATGGGAGAGACCCTGATCAAGTTCCTGGCTCCTGGCTTTGGCCAGGACATTTGAGAATAGAAACAGTAGATGGATGATCTCATATTCTCTCTCTGTCTCTCATTCTCTCTCTCTTACTCTGTCTTCCAAATAAATAATCTTAAAAACTAAAATTGAATAATATAAAAATTCTCACATGCCCTATATTTAATTACAAGTGTCAGAAGATGGAGAGGAGACATTGGCAAGGTTAATCCACTAACAAGATACTGATCGAGATCAAAAGCCATTTTAAGAATGGGAGAGGGAGCGGGAGATGGGAGGGTTGCAGGTGGGAGGGAAGTTAGGGGGTGGGGGAAGCCACTGTAATCCAAAAGTTGTACGTTGGAAATTTATATTTATTAAATAAAAGTTTAAAAAGGCCATTTTATATAACTGAATATGTGCTATGACCTTAATTGTCATCTCATCATGATCCCTTCCTGATCTTGATTACACCTCCAACCATTCCAGAAGCAACAATCATTCCTCTCTATGGACTGCTTGCGTATCCCAGAGCTTCCCCTGCTCTGTGTAATCCTGTCTCTCTGAGCTACATGGTAGGTTTCATGTAAACAACTTATGTATTCTTTTCACAAAATTTTGTTATAAAAAAATGTTCTTATAACGGATCTGGTGGACATTTTCCAACCACTTTCTAGCCTTACTATCAGAAGTTATATGAACATGTGCCACTCTCTGGGCCTTATGGGAGACGTGAGGATAATCTTATTTCAAAGATTCCATGGTCTCCAGTCTTGGATTAACAATGCTGAGTGGACAGAGAAGTCTGCAAAGCTAAACTTGCAATAACTGAGATTAATTGGTTTTTGATGTTTTTCTGATATATATATGCTAAAATATGCTTCTATTTATTTAAAAAGAGAACTGAGTAGACAGAAAACGATGAAGTATATGGAATTGAAAAATGAGATCAAGAACATCAGATTAAGCTACTACTTGGGATGCTTACATCCCATATCAGAGCACAGGTTCAAGTCTTAGTTACTTTTGATCCAGATTCCTGGTAATGCACGCTGGGGGCAAGGGGTGCACAGCAGAAGATAGCTCAGGTACTTGGGTTCCTTGCCACCTATGTCAGAGATCTGAATGGAGTTCAGGGCTCCTGGTTTTGGTCTGGTTTAGTCCTGGATGTCTCAAGCATTTGGGGAGTGAACCAGTCAATGGAGGATCTCTCTCTCTTTCTGTCTTTCATGTAGATGGGCATGAATTAATTAAACATTTTTGAAAAACAAACTTCATTTGATTTAGAGCAGCAGTTTTCAAAGTAGGGCTTCCAGACTAGCAAGATCAGTTTATCTGGGACTTGATGGAAATACAAATAATTGGCCCACTCCAGACAACTGAATAAGGAGCTCTGAGGAAAGAGAGGGCATTGGTGACAAGAGTGGGGCTAGCTACTGCCATAAGTGTTGAGAAAAGCCTCTAGGTTTGGAAAAGCCTATGTGAATTGTGAGAATGACCAAACTGGAGAATTTGCTCATCATCGTTTTCACTTTTTTTTTTTAAGATTTATTTATTGATTTGAAAGGCAGAGTTACAGAGAGGTAGAGGCAGAGAGAGAGAGAGAGAGAGAGGTCTTCCATCTGCTGGTTCACTCCACAGATGGTTGCAATGACCAGAGCTGCGCCGATCTGTAGCCAGGAGCCAGAATCCAGGAACTTCTTTCAGGTCTCTCACGTAGATGCAAGGGCCCAAGGACTTGGGCCATCTTCCACTGCTTTTCCAGGTCATAGCAGAGAGCTGGATTGGAAGTGGAGCAGCCAGAACTCAAACTGGAGCCCATATGGCATGCCGGCACTGCAGGCAGCAGCTTTACCCACTATGCCACAGTGCCGGTCCCCCTTTTCACTTTTTATTACAATTTACAATATCTCCTTATTGCCATATCTGCACCAACAAAAATGGAAGGAGACGGAGTCATAAAGACTATGAGACTGGGACACACCTGTGTAAATAATTCTCAACCCTGGTATTAAAAAATAATAATAAAAGTGAAACTTAATTCTTAATCACAACCATTTTTGTGCCATGTGTGAAATGCACAGGATATTGTTGGGGCTCAGGACACAGCACTACAAAAGATGACTATAGAAGATCAGAATATGCCACCCCGAAATATAATGACTTGGTACATTTTAAGCTGGTTATTCTGAGAAACTGCAGACATAGGAGTAGCTCTGAAAAGCTGTCCTCTCATAAAATAAGCTTCTATCTGTAAAGAAAATCTTCCACATCAGTTCTAGGCTTTGCCAAATCACTTCTACCTGCATCACTGAAGGTCACTGTTTGCCAAAGGCCAGTTGATCCTATATGAGTAAGAGAAAGCTCTATAAAGACTACTGAAGGTTTGGTCACAACTATGATGCCTGCACAGACTAGCATTAACATGAAAGTCACAAAGCGAAAGTAAATACAAAACAGCAAAGAAATAAGGACTGGAGATTTAGCTAAGAAAAAAAGACTACTGGAAGGGCATTGGAATGAATTTTTCTGCATATCTACCTGACAATTTTTTTAAAAAAAATTAGTTATTTATTTGAAAGGCATAATTAGAGAGAATATTTCATCTTTTGGTTCACTCCCCAAATGGTTGCAATAGTCAGGGCTTAGCTAGGCCAAAGCCAAGAGCCAGGAGCTTCTTCTGGGCCTCCCACATAGGTGCAGGGGCCCAAGCACTTGGACCATCTTCCACTACTTTCCCAGACATATTAGCAGGAAGCTGGATCAGAAGTGGAGCAGCCAGGACAAAAAATGGTGCCCATATGGGATGCCAGTGTCACAGGCTTTACCCACCACGACACAATGCCATCCCCTACCTGAAACATCTTACATTGTTATGAATCTTGCCTGTATTCACCTTCCCTAGTGCATTCTGATGTTCCAAAACAAGGAAGATCTACTCAGAGATTCAATTCAAAAAGGCCAGTTTCAACTTATTTCATGCATGAGTGAGCCTCTCATTTCATACAGTTGCTAAAGCCCTTGATAAAGTGCTAACACAAAATGCCAGCATTGGCACCAAAAATTTCAAATCATGCTACATGCACTGTGCATTTCATAAAGCCCCATAAGATAATCAGATTCAAAGCGATCTGAAAATATATGTGTAATACTATTGCATTCTGATGTTAGTAGATATATTGCCTCTCCTTCACTTTTGTGGTACTTTAAGAAATTAGTCTATAAAATTTTCATGGCTGCTTCAATGCATTAAAGTGTAGGTAATGGAATGAAATGGCTTGAGATGAAAAAGAGTTGTTGAGACTATGCCGATGGCACAAATAAAATTTAGAGCAAAAAATTAAGACTCAAGGAGGGAAATGTCAGCAAAAATACTTCTTAAAAAGTTGTGAGTACCACGTTTTTTGCATATGATGGTAGTGGTCATATATTCTATTATGCACGGGGCAGTGCTGGTGTGCAGGTCCGTGCATAACCAGAGGACAGGATAGGATTTTTCCCAGGATAGCAATAAGAGTCTTCGTAGGATCCTCTCAGTTTGTAAGTGGCGTGTTAGTTTCCCCATCAAGATTAAGGGTTAGTTAGGGCCAGAGTTCCCAGTTTCCCTGGAGTACACTGAAGCAGAGTAGAAAGGTAGAAAGTTTGTAGCTGAGAGAACTGAGCAGTCAATTTGGGGGCTGAGCAGATTTGGGAGGAAGAGGACTGTAGAGATGAAAAACAGAACAGAATGAAACCATGCGGCCACCAGCAGTGCTGGAAAAGACAGGACTTCAGCGACTCTTGTAAGCTCTCTGGGCCCCCTACCTGAATGGTAACCACGGGATCCACAGCATCAAACAAACGTGGTTTATTTGATTGGAGGTAGAATCAGTAAACACCATTTCTCTGAGGGCTTCACAGCCCCCAGATCCCCTCCAAAGTCCCTGTTCCTTGCCTGTGTGTTGATTCTAGGCAGTGAGTCCACATTTTGAAACAGAATAGGTGAGAGGTAGGTGAAAGGTCACAATACATTAGCACTGCAACTTTTTCCAGACTCTTTTATTTTGCCCAAACATGCTTTTCTTTGATGACAGGTAGATACTCTAATATAGATTTTTCAGAAAAAAAGCGCTTCAAATACTTAGAAGATTCCTACTGCTTTTCTTTTTAAAGACTTCCCAACTGTTTGAAGAAAGGACAGTATGTTTATGGTTTTACATGCTTTATCTTCCATCTATTGTAAGTTTATTTTGCTAAGGGAATTAACCTCTTTAGCTCAGTTGCCTAGCTTTAAAAAACAGAAATCAAAATATCAAAGCCACACTTTCGGCAATTTCTTTAAGAAACCTATCTACATATACAACCGCAGTTAAGCACTGTATGATGTTTTGGTCAATGATAGACAGTGTATATGATCCCACAAGAGTATAATAAAGCTGAGAATTTCTTGTCATCTTTTGACATTATAACACAAAGCATTAACCATATGTTTATGGTGATGCCAACATGGTGTCGCCTATAAAAGTGTAGTAGATAATACTTGCAAATGACAATAAATTATCATATGACTGGCTTATGTAGTTACCATATTATACTTTTTGTCATTATTTTAAAATGTATTCCTTCTATTCATTAAAAAAAAAAAAGTTTACTGTAAAACAGGATACCATGTTGTACTAGCAGCACACTCATACTTTTCGTGTTTACTAAGTGCCTGAATTGTATCAAGAAGCCACATGGAATGGTTGACCTATACCACCAAGGCTTAAGTACATTCTATGAGTTTTACACAATGACTGATGCACTTCTTAGAATGTGTCGCTGTTGTTTATCAGTGGATGATTGTATCTCATGGATATCTCAACTTGAAGAGAACTTAAGCAGCTCAGATCACACACTTTCCTAACGCTCCTCATCATGTTTCCCCAACCTGCTGCCTTCTGTCAAGAGCTGGCACTGCCATCATCCACCAACCTAAGCCAGAAGATCAAACTCTTGCTGTATTTCTCCTTGTCACTCAATTTGGATCTTCTGTTTGGTGAGATTTCTCAAGATGGTTCTCTCTTCATTCCTCCAGGCCCTGTCTCCATTTGAGTTCTTGTCCCTCCTTACTTGGGCTTTGGTAACCATCATCACTTCTTAATTGACCACACGGACTCCAGTCTTGCATTATCCATTCAATGTACCCAAACAGTTTCATCTTTTTGGCTCCTCTCTGGAGGAGGGAACATGGAAATGGACGTGGAGAAAGGCAGGCAGAGGTGCTTGGATATTTGAGGCAATACTGAAAATAAAGGGAGTGTGGGAATTTGTTATGTCAGTTTAAATCCGTTCTTTCACTCTAATGATTATCTCAAAAGAAGGTTATTGGAGTCAAGAAAAAGAAAACATTCTTAATTCTTTCCAGGCTGTCTGACACTGTATCTGTCAGGAATCACTGGGAACAACAGTCGATCTTTTGGTTTTGAGCTTTTAAACCCAGGTTTATCACTGTTTGCGCATAAAATTTTGCTCCACCTCACAGTTGCATGCCAGGAAATGCAAAGTTTAAAAGCAGCAAAAGCACTTTGTGTTTGCAGAGGAGGAGAAATGCAGTCTTGCTGTCTTCACTTTTAACCCAGCTGGTGGATAAGTGATTTCATCAACAATTCTAATATGCATGTCACTTGTCTCAGTAAACTAAGCAGGGAGCTGAACTAAAACTACCAGGGTCAGAATGGAGGGCTCGGGACTGTCAGATCTTCCACCTAAAGCCCTCCCAATTTTCTCGGAAAAGTAAGGACAAAGGATACACAGAGGCCTCATTTAGCCTCATTTGGCCTCATTCTCCAAAAGAAAGTGACTAACAATAGATGGTGTCTCAGGGCGGCAAGGGCTGAGTGGAGCCTCTAGAGGTGAGTACCTGAAGTGCTGTACACTTGGCCCCTAAAAAAGGATCAAGAAACTTCGGAGCTGGAAAGGACATTAGAGAAGCAACCTCTTACTTTAGTAGAAGAGCATCTTAAAGTTCAAAAATCTGTAGTGAAATTTTAAAGGACACTCAGCTAAGAGTGTAGCACAAAGCTATAGCTCTGTTTTCCTGATATAGAGTGGAACAATCATTTCCTTATTTCACAAGCAATATAGGCTGAGAAATGCAATTCTTGTCTGTATCATGACAGATACCAAGTTACCTCAGTTTTCCAAAATGCACACCATTCTGAGGAAACTCCAAACCCAGTCATTGAAACATACTAGATGGGCCAGCACCACGGCTCACTTGGCTAATCCTCCACTGGCGGCACCAGGCGCCAGAACCCCAGATTCTAGTCCCGGGTGGGGCACCGGGTTCTATCCCAGTTGCTCCTCTTCCAGTCCAGCTCTCTGCTGTGGCCCGGGAAGGCAGTGGAGGATGGCCCAAGTGCTTTGGCCCTGCACCCCATGGGAGACCAGGAGGAAGCACCTGGCTCCTGGCTTCAGATTGGCGCAGCACGCCGGCCTTAGCAGCCATTCAGGGGGTGAACCAACGGAAGGAAGACCTTTCTCTCTGTCTCTCTCTCACTGTCTAACTCTGCCTGTCAAAAAAAAAAAAAAAAAACATACTAGATGCACCCAAAATGTGTCCTATCTTTAGGTATCCCTTTTGCCAAGTTTCAGAGGTAGAAATGCCTCAGTTCACCAATCAAAAGCCGAGTGTTTTCTTGAAAATAATAGTCCAAATGTTATGTCATCAATACATTTAATAAATATGACAAGAAGTCCCCTTCACGAAATACTAGAAATGCAAGCCATAGAAATTAGGGAAAATAAATAATAAAAAGAATCAAAATTGGAAAGGAAGAAATAAAAAAATGATTACAGATGACATCATCTTATATAGAGAAATTCCTGAAAACTCCACAAAAAAAACTGTTAGAACTAATAAATGAATTCAATGAAGTCATAAAACATGAAATGAGCATTTAAAATCACTGAGTTATTAATGCATACATTCATTCATTGTTTTATTCCACAAGTGGTTGTCGAGCTGGGTACCAGGAGTAAAACTGAGATAAACCCAGCACACACAGTCTCTGCTCCATGGACCACTCAATGTGGCAAACCTTTGTCTATGGCTACTCTTCAAAGTCTACTCAAGAGTTAAAAACTCCATTTAAATATCAGAAGCTAATTAAATATGCAAGAAGACTGAGTAACTTTCAAGTTCTTTTTTGTTTCTAAAGTTATTTAATTACAAAAAAGCATGTGAAAATAAATCCTCTCCCCACTCCCCAAAAAAAAAACCCACAATGGATGTATTTTCTTAGTCACCCGAATATAAAAACTTTGAAAGAAAATTAAGTTAAAAGACAACACTTTTAGGTCGCAGCACATAGCATATTTAGTGCTGGATAATGATAAATGGAAATAAAATATAAGATAGTGGATCTCTCCTCTGCTCTAAAGCAGGGCCCTGGCTTACCCATGATCCAGCTACAATTCTCAGGTCTCCTGTTTCTCACAAAGATTCTTTTTCTGGCCAAATGTCAGTCCAGCTTCTGAACCTTCTTATGGGTCCACATGTGCACTGCCTTATAAAGCTGTTATAGAAAATCCTGCTAAGTCAGCTAGAAACGTCCATCCTCCGTATCTTATTAATTTCAATATCTGCTCAAATCCATCAACTCTCACCATCCCTAGGTAATATCTGAGTATCCTGGCCTGTCCTCAGCAAGAATCCTGGTGGGTCATTTAGCCAGAATTCCTCCTAACTGGTGACATTTCCTATCAGTAATTTCCCATCCACTAATCCCCACCTGTCTACTCCTTGGCTATGAATTCCTACTACTCAGGCTATATTTGGAGTTGAGCCCAATCAATCTGCCCCACTGTAAGACCCTGTTGGACAGGTACCTGTACCTATCATAATTGTCCCATATCGTCTTCCTCACCACACTTTAACAAGTATTGTTGAATAATTTTTCATTAACAGTAACTTGCACATTTCATAATTTAGATTAATTAGACAAGCTTTCTCTTTAAGCTTTGTTTCTTCACATCCAATTTCTCAACCCCTGAAATCTGATTACCTTTGCACTGTCCAGTAAAGTGGCCAAATTCTGAGGTCCCTGCTCAGTTTTTTTGTTGTTGTTGTTTGTTTTTAAGATTTATTTTTTTTAACTTTTATTTAAGGAATATAAATTTCCAAAGTACAGCTTATGGATTACAATGGCTCCCACTCCATAACTTCCCTCCCACCTGCAACCCTCCCCTTTCCCACTGCCTCTCCCCTTCCATTCACATCAAGATTCATTTTCATTTCTCTTTATATACAGAAGACCAGTTTAGCATACATTAAGTAAAGATTTCAACAGTTTGTTCCCACACAGAAACATAAAGTGAAAAAAACTGCTTGAGTACTAGTTATAGCATTAAATCTCAATGTACAGCACACTAAGGACAGAGATCCTACATGAGGAGTAAATGTACAGTGACTCCTGTTGTTGACTTAACAAATTGACACTCTTGTTTATGGCATCAGTAATCACCCTAGGCTCTTGTCATGAGCTGCCAAGGCTATGGAAGCCCCCTGAGTTCACCGACTCTGATCATATTTAGACAAGGCCATGGTCAAAGTGGAAGTTCTCTCCTCCCTTCAGAGAAAGGTACCTCCTTCTTTGATGACCCGTTCTTTCCACTGGGATCTCACTCGTGCAGACCAAGGTGGCATGTACCAATGCCATCTCACTAGTCCCAGTGATCAATTTCTGTTCACAACTGATCATAATGATAGGACTAAGAACCAAAGGGATCACATAAACAAGAATAGTGTCTGCAAATACTAGCTGATAGAATAAAAAAGGGAGAGAACGATCCAACATGGGAAGTGAGATACACAGCAGACCCATAGAATGGCAGATGTCCTAAACAGCACTCTGGCCTCAGAATCAGCCCTTAAGGCATGCGGATCCGGCTGAAAAGCCCATTGGAGTATTTCAGGCATGGAAAGCCAAGACATTCTGGGGAAAAAGAAAAAAAAAAAAAAAACTAAATGAAAGATCTCCACGAGTGAGGAAAGCAGATATGATCCTTTGCTTGAAGTAAGTGACAGTTTGGGTTGGGCGCTGAGCTGAACTCCACATTTTCTGCCAGTTAAAACACAAAAGAGAACATGTTGAACTGCATTCTTCTCATTATCTGACAAACAAAAGTACACACATTTGTCTCTGCCGTCTGTGTTACTTCCTAGAGCTCAGCTGAAGCAGGAATTTATGACATGAAACCTTGTGTAAGGCACATCGAATAACACATCATTTCAATCCTGTGATTAGAAAAGACAAAAATCCCTTTGTAACAGCAGCAGCATAAGGTTAAAGCGACACGTAATGAACGCACTTGGTCAGGGAAGGTAGGACAAGGTGGCCCCTGACCCCACGATCTCAGAATCTAAATCAAGAAAGGAGATCACTTAAAATTGTGAGACAGTGATCGTGTCTGTGAGGTTCTCTCAAATACCAAGTTCCAGAGGTTATACACTGGCAGAGGCCACAATACTGTCAGCTCCTGATTAAACTCAGGAGCAATTGCAAGGAGAATATTCTGAGTTGTCAGGGAAGACGACACCCCGCTTTAGTTGTTAGTCAAGACTTGTCATTTTTGTCAGCGATCACATTTGTTCTCTACACAAACAAGCAGTTTTTGTACAGTAGACATGCCAGCCTTAGAACAATGCTTTTCTTGCAACTGGCCTCCTACAGGCTCTCCGTCACAGCCCTGTCATCTGTACCTTCTAACTCCGAGAAAGGAATTTCACTCGCCAAGGTTTTGTTTTTTTTTTTTTTTAAAAGCATAAATGATTCTTGTTTACATTGTTTTGTGATTAGCTGTTCTCATGTCATAGAGATCAAGCATTTTAAACTGAACCTTTTGAACGTTTATAGTAATGTGAGGAAAGCTGGTCTGAGTGAGCACTAGATGAAAGACCAGACAGCCGGGAGTGTTGAGGTACCGTCCTCTCCTATGAGCAAGGCTAAGTACGCCGGATGTCTTGGACTTCCTACCGGAAATATTTGGGGATTGAGACGACACTGGCAGCCTTGCAAACCAGTAGAGGCTGACAGCTGAAATGCTTGTAAACGGCGGACTGGAAAGGAGGCTTCTGTGAACAGGGAGCAGAACGGAACCAGTGTTTTTCTGCAACTGCAACTTCTCGAGAAGGAGAAAGTATCTTTTTTTCATTTTACAAGGCTCCCAGATCCCAGTTTTCCTTGTATCTGTTTAATTTCGGGTGGGTTATTAAGCAAAAAATTTAAAGGGTATTTATTGTTAAAAACTACTCATTTTCTGTTTGTATCCTTAAAGGTGCGATTATCATTAAAATCTTAGGGTAATTTCTTTACATACAATCTGTTTATTGTTTCATGAAGACAATTGTTAAATTTCTAAATTTTAATGTAAGAAAAGAAGAAATATCAGGAACAACACCAATCCAGAGACCTCATCATATAAGTAAGCTGAAGCATATAACCTTACCTAATTCCCCAAACCAGATTTATTAGTTGGAGTAATTTTGATTATGTAAATATTGATGAGTGCCCAACAGATTCTTTCCATTTATATTTAAGGGACACTGAGTTTTTCCTTCGTATGACAGCTATTAGTTGCAAAAACTTTATGTAAAAGCTGCTAGCTGTCCAAAAAGAACGGATATCCATTAACAAGGAGCAAGAGGAATAATGTTGAGGTAATTTGTTGTCTACATCTCACCTGAAGATCAAATCTCTTAGATTTCTACCTATGACTGTAGTCATTTGAATCAGGTTGCCTTCCCATCAAACACAACTAAAAAAAATAGGTAAAATATACCAAATAATCTTACAGACATTAGAAAACATCCAAGGCAGAGTTGTTAGCCCTGACAGAAGGAAGACAAAGGAGATGATCCACACATTCCCTCTAGAGTTTTGCCTGGAGGTATATTCAGAATGTGGTGCAGGTGGGGGTACACCAAACAGAGCAGGAGTGCCGGCTCTCCAGTTCATGATAAATGTGATGTATAATATCTGTGCCAATATTTTATCCCTTCAGTTAAATTTTTAATTTGTAATGGTATCTAATGGGACTTGAATTCTTCAGATGATGTACTGTGGTAGAAGAATTTGAAAAGAGTGAGAGTTTCAAATACAAGTAGGTTCAAAATAAGAAAATCTATTGGAGTCTACCATTTTTAAAAATTAAGATATTGACCAGTTCAGCAGGTAAAAAAAAAAAAAAAAAAAAAAAAGACATTTTAAAAACCTTTCACCTAAACTTTTTTTTTTTTTTTTTTTTTTTGACAGGCAGAGAGGACAGTGAGAAAGAGAGACAGAGAGAAAGGTCTTCCTTTTGCCGTTGGTTCACCCTCCAATGGCCGCCGCGGCTAGCGCGCTGCAGCCAGTGCACCGCGCTGATCCGATGGCAGGAGCCAGGAGCCAGGTGCTTCTCCTGGTCTCCCATGGGGTGCAGGGTCCAAGCACTTGGGCCATCCTCCACTGCACTCCCTGGCCACAGCAGAGAGCTGGCCTGGAAGAGGGGCAACCAGGACAGAATCCCACACCCCGACCGGGACTAGAACCCAGTGTGCCGGCGCCGCAGGCGGATCACCTAAACTTTTAACAAAACAGACATCAAGAACTTGGGAAAATGGAAATGGGAAGTAATTAAAGAGCATGATAAAGAAAATGTACAATCACTAGTCACTAGCACAGCAAATAAAGAAGCACTAGGAGGTCTCCTCATTAAAAGCAGAATAAGATACACATGCCTTTATCACTTGTATTAGTTAATACTATCCTAGAATCAATAAAATGTCTAATAATGGGGCTTAGGTAAATATATATATGTATATATATGTATAAAATAACCATTAAAATCATGTTGCAAACAATTAAAAGGAAATATCTGCATAAATATTTTTTTAAGATTTAACACTATTCAATAGTAAAGATGTAATACTTATTATCTGGCTATGTTAGGTATTTCCAGAATGTAACATGAATATGACATAATTACATTTTATATTTTCAAAAGTCAATATACCTAAGTACCTAATCTCTATTTGGGTTTGCATAGACATAGAGAAAATGTTCAGAGCTATATATATCCAACTGTTAATATGAATTAACATTTGATTTGGTGATATGGAACTATATGCTCTGGGGCAGAGATTTGAATTGTTATAGATACATGTAAAATATAACAAATTAATTCAAAACTGTCAAATAAAATAAGAAATAATGCCATTATTTACCAAATATGATATACTGGCATATTTAATAATAGAACAGATAGTAATAGAAATATAAATACAACTCTGGGAAATGAAACTAATGTTAAAAGGAAAACAATATATAAAAAAGGCAAGAGATTTTTTTAAAAAGTACCCTTAAAATATATATAGATAAATTTCACATATTTCAGATTCTTCTAATCAAAGGACTCTGCCAACAATTTGCCAAATTCAAATATTTTATAAGAGGTACAAGTTTCTGAAATTATTGAGAATAAATGTCTTACAGACCAATATAAAGAGATAAATTAGGAATTTTTAACCTTTTTTTTTAAAAGATTTCCTTATTTATTTGAAAGGCAGAGTTACAGAGAGGCAGAGGCAGAGAGAGAGAGAGAGAGTTCTTCCATCCACTGGTAGACTCCCCAGATGGCCACAACGGCCAGAGCTGCATCAATCAGAAGCCAGGAGCCAGGAGGTTCTTTCTGGTCTCACAGGGGCCTACGGACTTGGGCCATCTTCTACTGCTTTCTAAGGCCATAGCAGAGAACTGGATCAGAAGTAGAGCAGCCAGGGGCCAGTGCTGCGGCTCACTAGATTAATCCTCCACCTGCGGCACCGGCACCCCGGGTTCTAGTCCCGGTTGGGGTGCCGGATTCTGTCCCGGTTGCTCCTCTTCCAGTCCAACTCTCTGCTGTGGTCCAGGAAGGCAGTGGAGGATGGCCCAAGTGCTTGGGCATGGAAGACCAGGAAGAGGCACCTGGCTCCTGGCTTCGGATCAGCGCAGCGCAGCATGCCAGCAGTAGCGGCCAATTGAGGGGATGAACCAATGGAAAAGGAAGACCTTTCTCTCTGTCTCTCTCTCTCACTGTCCACACTGCCTGTCAAAAAAAAAAAAAAAAAAAAAAAAAGAAGAAGAAGAAGAAGAAGCAGAGCAGCCAGGACTCGAACTGGCGCCCATATGTGATGCTGGCACTGCAGGTGACAGCTTTACCCACTGTGCTACAGTGCCAGCCCCCTCAATTTTTACTTTTTTAAACACGTTTCTATTCTTCTAACTTTATTTGTTTATTTTCATTTTATTTGAAAGGCAGAGAGGCAGAGACATAGACAGAAAGAAATCATCCAACCACTGGTTCACCCCCCAGATTCCACAAACAACCCTGGCTGCTCTAGGCAGAAGACAGGAACCCAGAATGTAACCCTCGTATCCCACATGTGTGGCAGGTGTCCAAATATTTGGCCAGCTCCTAATGCTTCCCAGGGTGTGCATTAGCTGGAAGCTGGAATCTGAATCAGATTCAGGCCACAACAGAGGTATTCCAATGTGAAAGTCAGGCATCCAGCATCTTAACCAGGGTACCAAATGTTCTCCACTGGAACATTTTCTTTATTGAAAATAATTTGGTATTATATTTATAGAACAATCTAACATTCCCTACTGTTAAAGCCAGTAATTCTACTCAAAAAATTATACAATAAATTATACAAGATACCTAAATGGAATTTTGTGTTAAAAATAATTGCTGCAGTACTGTTTATAATGGAAATAATCTGAATTCCAATAATATGGAGATGGTATATGTGTAATGCATTCAAATTATAAAATATAATATCTGAAGTCCAATAATAGGAAGATGGTAAGGCACTCAAATTATAAAATATTACAACCTATATATGCAGCTTAAACTAATTTTTATTCTACTGTCATCTGAAATTCGACCCTTGAAATAGCTTTCTTCAAATTTTATTTGGGTTTAGGGACTGGCTGACCAGGTCTCTGCTTATCTAGACAAAGGAAGTCAAGCTGTGCAACAGATTCTCTAATCTCTAGAACAGAAGAGTGACTTCAGCTCTCTGGTGTTCACTAGTTCATGGGTCTTAGCTGGATCTCTCTGCCCTGACTTCCCCACCTATTCCCAGACGGTGGCATCCTCTGAGATGGGACAAACTCGGTATATAGGAAAGGTCAGTATTTTAACATTTTTGAACATAGCCAGTGTAAAATTTATAGATTAGAACAAGATTCAATGCCATAATTTGGGGGCAGGAATGAATGCTAAGAAGAGCAGATATGGCCCAGTCATCTTTACAAAAAGCAAGAAATAAACAGTCTGTCAGCACATTACCCACTGTGCCATAGGAAATGTTTTATATAAAAGTGTATGAGGTCTTGTGGTTCAGAAAAATGTTTTCTAGTTTTGGCATTTGCACTAGTGCTTCAATGATCATGATAGAGAGATTAAACACAAACTTACTAAGTATAACCTAGTCAGGGTTTGCAATAGTGCTCTTTGTACATGTGAGACTGCGATTTCCACTAAAAACATGAGCTCCATGGTACATGAGACTGCACAGAAAGCCAACAGCTGAATGGCTCACTGATTCACTCACGTTGCCTGGCCATTCTCTGTAATCTCACAAAGATGATTTAATTCTCTGGCATTCTGAAAACAGAGCTTTGACTAATAGTCTCTCAGTGTATAAAACCCACTTGTGTTTAGTAGGACATATGAAGGATTCCCCATTGTTAGCCTGGACTGGAGACTGGAGATCCACTCATGCTGCACCGTTGCCCACATTATTAATTTGCTCACACTGTTCTAGGAAGCAATGCTCATTCCTGTATGATACTGTTACAAAGCCTTAATACAAAAATAATCTCAGGAGAACTAGGAGGTAGCAAAAAACACTTAAGTTCAACCAGCTTATTTCCTTCTCTTTATTGTTTCTTTATTATTTTATTTTTGATGTTTAAAATATTGGGTAACAAAATGCCAAATATAAAATATGTTTAATAAGCAAATAATATATCATAAAATAATTAATACTTGCATTTTAAAACTTCATATATACAGACAGGTGTTTTATTGCACAGATTGAGCCACCACTTAGGATGCCCATATCCCACACTGTGGTACCTCTGTTCAAGTTCCTATTCCACTTCCAATCCAGCTTCCTGCTGTGTGTACCTTGGGAGGCAGCAGATATTGGTGCAAGTACTTGTGTCCCTGCCACCCACATGAGAGACGCAAATGGAGTTCCTGACTCCTGGGTGCAGCCTGGTCCAGTGCCAGCAGTTGCTGCCTTTGGGCAGTGAACCAGCAGAAGGAAGATATACCTCTCTCCCTCACCCTCTCCCTCTTTCCCTTTCCCTCTCACTCTAGCTATGCCTTTCAAATAAATAAGAATGAATAAATGAACATGAACACTTTACATGTATACAGTTGAGTGAATCAGGTCCTCCTTTCCTGAGCTAATAGCATCTTTACAAACCCATCTCTTGCTAATTTAAATGTTTTTTCCCCTTCATTTCCACCTCCAACCTCACTCTCCCTTTTTTGTCTGATACAGTTATATCAAATTCCATCACATGCATACACTACATTTCCTTTTACTTCTTTACGATTATTTATTGTATTCACTTAAAAGGCAGTTCTCGAATCCCAGTGGTTGGAGAATGGGTAGGTGGTCTTTTGTCCCTGTGGCTTGCTCCATTCTGTCCCTGACTTCCCTAAAACCATGTGTCTCAGATTGCGTGGACAGTGCATCACATACCACTCCTCATTGCTGCTGGCCCCTGCCCGAGTCTGTCCACTCGCTCACTCTGCAATGTGCAGAGTGATGTGCTCCTATCTTTTCTTCTCCAACCTCTACCATCTTCTTCCCCCCATCTTTTGTCTCTTAATGAGGAAATACACTTCCTACCCCACTGAGGGATTGAAGCTGCATAGACCTCCCTGAGCCCCTTCCACTCCTACGTAGCATCAGTGATTCCACACTCAGGTTCCTGTCCGATGAGGCAGGTGAACTTTCCGAGCTCGTGTCAGAGGCCCCCCTCCCACATCGGGCAGAGAACCTCTCCACTCACCTGCTCGGGGGTACCGCTCTAACAACTCTCTGCTTTTAGCGCCTGTACAACAATCTTCCCCTCCCTTCTGGTTCATTCCTGAGAATACTCTCATGCTGTTATTTCTTCTGTTACATTAAAAACAAAACCACTCCCCTCATCACGCTCTCCAGCTGCTGTCCTATTCCTCTCTTTTCAGACATAGCAAAACTCCTTAAAGGAGCTGTCTACACTTGCAATCTCCATTTCATCCCGCTCCCCTTATTTCCTCTCAATCCATTCCAGGGGGCTGTGTTCCACCACTACCGCAAGACTCCTCGTGTCAAAGACGCAATGGGTCCTATTTTACCATTTGATCGACTTTGTACTCTTCATCATACTGTAACCATCAGTAACATTTTGCACAGCTGAGCATTTCTTAAAATGATTTTCTTGAATTGGATTCCAGCATCCCACTCTCTTGGCTTCTCTCTCATCTCAACGCTCCTCCTCAGATTTGGGTTTTTGGGTTTTGGGGTTTTGGGGTTTTTGTTTTGTTTTGTTTTTGTGGCTGTCTCTTCCTAACATCTCTAAACATTGTAGTCATCTAATTTTTCAGAGCCTTAGTTTATGACCTGCCTTGCATAGTTATTATGAGGACTGAATGAAATGATATATGTCAGGAACAAAGAATTAAGCTTGGACTATTGACATTAGTTGTAACAGACACTATGTTATAGAAAAGCTAGAATTATCAGCTGAAGAATAACAAGGATGATGGCCAAATGATTCCTAATTAGCTTTCCCTCAGAGGGCATAGATAAAAAAAAAGGTCAAAAGTTTAACCTTGGGGCTGGCACTGTGGTGTTGTAGGTAAAGCCTCTGCCTTCAGTGCCAGCATCCCATATGGGCACTGGTTCGAAACCTGGCTGCTCCCCTGGGAAACCAGTGGGAGATGGCACAAGTGATTTGGTCCCTGTACCCTCATGGGAGACCTGGAAGAAGCTCCTGGCTCCTCGCTTCGGATAGACTTAGCTCCATTGCGACCAACTGGGGAGTGAACCAGCAGATGGAAGACCTCTTTCTCTCTCTGCCTTTGCCTCTGCCTTTCTGAAGTCTTCCTTTCGAATAAATAAATAAATCTTTAAGTAAGAAAAGTTTAACCTTTGGAAGAAATACTTGCCAATAAAATAACTATTTGTTTATATGAAAATCTCAGTTATACCACTTAATATAATCAAGATATTGAAATGCTTAATGTCACCTAACATAGAATATTCTAAGCATATATTTTAAAAGGTTCAACATTCTATTATATCAATATATAAATAAAAATGGCAGTGATATACTTTTTAGTTTAGAATGTCCATTATGAAACTTTGCAAGTTTGGACTGGAAAAAAATTATGTTATAAGGAAAATGTTATTAGTTAAAAATAGGCTAGCATCAGCTACAGGTATAAACAGCTCCAGTGTTTCAATATCCTAAAACAACATGGGATTGTGGGATTTTTCCTCACTCATGTAGCACGTTGTCATACCTGTGGCTCTGCCACATTGTTTTGACTCTAGGAACCAGGCTGATGGCACAGTCACCCTCTACAACAGTGCCTTTCACTCAAGCTGGGCCTGGGGACAAGGGAAGGGTGTTGCAAGGCACACCCTGGTTCTTAGACTTGTCTGGTGGAAGTGACATATCTCAGTTTCTTCACATGCCAGAGGTCATTTAGCCACACATACCAGCAGTTGGGTGAGGTCGTGAAACCTTTCCATGTGCTTGCAGAGGAGTGAGCTGCGATAGTTGTGAACCACCCTGGGAGCTACCACTCTTGAGTTCTACATTTGGAGTTCAATATCCACTTTTTTTTTGCTTCTTTACTTGGAGAGAATCTCTTAAACCTCAATAGTCCTTCTTACAAAACAGACAGGTAGAACTACCTCTGGAACTGGAAGGTACATTCATACTTTATAATCTGAACTTAGATCTGCAAAAGAAAAACTTTCCTTTAGGGTAGCAAGACTTGTTGATACAAGTACTGAACTAGGAATTGGGATTTCTGTATAGGCTTCGCCACGGGTATCTTATGTGGCTTAGAGCAAGTTGTTTAATAACATTCTCCTTCAAGAAAATAGGAGATATAATGACTGATTGACAGTGCAGCATTTCTGAGTAGAGTAAGTTGGTGACTGAGATTAATAGTGAAATCTTCCCATCAGATGGAAGTCTGAACTGCTCTCTGACTGGCACTAAAGAAGCAAAACACTGACATGTAAAGTGCTTCAAATTCTACTTGATGGGCTGTCTATATTGTAAAGAGTTATTGTATACGAGCATGTCATATTTCCATCTCAGTCTTACTCTGATGGAAAAGGAAAACGTACACATTCAAATCTCACTGAATTTTCCCTGTAGTAATACAGGCATTATCAGGAACTAGATACATAATGTTCTATTTATCACATATTCCAGAGTGACTGCGTTATCTAGGGGTCATGAAAGAAGGAAGCAGAAAGAATTTCTATGAAGACAAATCATTCCAGTGAAAGCTTGTGAATAATGGCATGCTGGAAGCAGACTTTGCTAGAAATAAGTTACAATGGTTTAAGTGATCACAGCTCAAGTGCTGCCACATGAAAATATTTGAAGAATTATAAATTTTCTAAACAATGTGTTTCAAAACAGAGACTTTATGCCAGATAGTACACTACATATTCTATATTTTCCCCATTTTCTTTTCTTTCCCAAATTATTTATTTCATAATATTTTTCATTGTAACAATTCAAGCAGTGGAAACATAAATCTCAATGTCCCTCTTCATTCACCACCTCAACAGGTATAAGTTTGAAAAGTGTCATTTTATCTATGTGATAATACACATATAAATCCTTCTAATGTTTTACATAAATGAGATGAAAATCTACATATTAAAATATGATTTATTTTTCCTTTAACCACATCACTTGCCAGAAACTACTATGTATGTACTCATATGTCTGGTTTCATCTTTAATTGGCTGCATAGTGTAGTTGTACATTATTATTTAACATCTCCCCTGTTGACATTGATTTAGGCTATTTTCCAATTTTTCATTTTTAAAGACATGGTGCAATCTTTAAAAAATATATCTAGACCGGCGCCACAGCTCACCTGGCTAATCCTCCACCTGCAGTGCTGGCACCCCAGGTTCTGGTCTCGGTTGGGGTGCCAGTTCTGTCCCGGTTGCTCCTCTTCCAGTCCAGCTCTCTGCTGTGGCCCGGGAGTGCAGTGGAGGATGGCCCAGGTGCTTGGGCCCTGCACCCAGTGGGAGACCAGGAGGAAGCATCTGGCTCCTGGCTTCAGATCGGTTCAGCGCGCTGGCTGTAGCAGCCATTCAGGGGGTGAACCAACGGAAGGAAGACCTTTCTCTCTGTCTCTCTCACTGTCTAACTCTGCCTGTCAAAAAAAATACATCTAAAGGATAGAGTTTTGTAATGAACTTGCTGGGTTAATAGTAAACACTTGATGGATACTCTAAAACTGCCTTTCTGGTAGATTCCACCATGCCCTCCTCCTTCCACATTGCATGAGTGTGACTGCCTGCCCTATACCCTCAGCTTTTGCCAATCGAATGTATGAATGTATCTATTTTTTTAAACTATTTTTCCCTGATAGGCAATATAGGTTAGCATATTTTCATTATATTTTATGTCAGTGAACTGAAATTAAGATTTTCTGTATAGCAACCTGTTATCTGATTAAAATATCATATATATCTTTCTACTATTAAAATATTTTAACTTGTATTAATATATTTTGTTATGCAGAATTAAAATTGTTTTGTTTCCAAAACTTCTGGCCTTTAGCTATTTGACTACTTTCTTGGTTTGTGCCTTGGGAAGACTTTCCCTCTTTGAGCTAATCCAATTATTATGCAATTATTTCTTCAAAGCCAGGTTTATTGATCTATCATGTACCCGAAATAAAGTCCATGCATTTTAGAGCACACATTTTAACAAATGCATGCAGTTGTGGTAGCAGTCCTACAACAGATACAAAATGGTTCCATCACACACAGAAAAAAAGTCCTCATGTCCCTTTGTAGTAAGCACTTGTCACAGTGCTGAGGTAAACTGGTCTGTCCTCACAGTCCAATAGTTCTGCCTTTTCCACAGTCATATAAATTGAATTATATATTATGCAGCCTTTCAAGTCTGGCATTCTTCACTTCACCTAACGTATTTAAGATTCGTCTCAATGATGCTTAAGTACAGGTTTCCTTTTTATTGCTGAATAATATTTTATTACGTGAATGTACAACAGTTTGCTTAACCATTTGCCAGCTGAAGTATATTTAGGTAGTTCTCAACTTGATTGATTACAAATAAAACTGCTAGAAATATTCACAATAAGATTTCAGGGTAAATATATGTATGTATTCATCGTAGGTCAATGCATAGGAGTGTGAAAGCGAAATCATATGGTAAATTTATCTTTGGTTTATTTTTTAAAACTGCTACATTATTTTACAATGGAACTCTATTATTTTGGCTTTTCAGCCAATGAAAGTTCTGTTGCTCTGCCTCCTCTCCAGCATTTGGAATTATTGATTTGGCTTCATTTTGCTGTGTTTCTTTAACTGCTGTTATAAGCATGTAGTGATATGACCCCATGGCCCCAATTTGCATTTTCCTCATGACTAGTGAGGGATATTAAACACATTTTTGGGTTTATTTGCCGTTCATTTATTTTCACAGGTGAATTAGGCATTCAAATCACTGGGCCATTTTAATGGCTTATTGATTTTAATGCTCTGTTTGGAAAGTTATTTCTATATTTTGGATACAAATTATTTAACAGATATGGTGGTCATCCCTCAACTGATTTTGGTTTATGCAGCTTCAGTTACCTGCATTCCACCATAATCTGAATACATTCAATGGACAAGCCTAGAAATACAATTCATAAATTTCAAATTGTGCACTGTTCTATTCTGAGTAGTGTGTTGAATCTGCCTCCATCCTGCTCTGCACATGACTCGTCCTTTTGCCCAATGCATCCAGGTCCACATTGTTCATTTGGTAGCCAGCTTGGATTTTCAGACTGATAATCATAATATTGCAGGGTTTGTGTTCAAGTAATCCTCATCACATTTATTAATGGCCCCAAAGAACAAGATAAGTGATATTGGCAATTCCAATACACCTATGAGAATTCTTAAAGCACTTCCTGTAAGTGAAAAAGTGAAATTTCTTGACTTCATAAGGAAAAAACAAATTGAGTGCTGAGGTTGCTATGATGTGTGGTAACAATTAATCTAGCAGTGAAATTGTGAAGAAGGAAAACGGAAGGTGTGCTACATATGCTTTTGCACCTCAAACTGCAAAAGCTGTGACAACAGTGCAAGATCATTTCTTTTAAGATGGACAAGGTATTAAATTCTCAGGTTCAGTCATCCACTGGGCATCTTGTCTGTGGACAAGGTAGGAGTATCATATGTGTATATTCTCCAAGTCCGTGGCTTTCCTTTGTACTCCCTTAACTTATCTATCAAAGACCAAAGGGTCTTAACTTGGTGAAGTGCAATGTATAACTTTATTATGAATCATCCATTGGGTGTCTTGTGTAAGAAATCTGTACCTAACACAGGTAACAAAATTTTTCTCTTAGATTTTCTTGTATAAGTTGTATTATGTAGGCTTTCTGTTTATGTCTATGATGTATCTTGAGTTATGAATTATATAAGGTTTCTAGGGTTACCATCCCAAAATACCATAGGTTGAGTCACTTAAGCAATAGAAATTTATTTTATCATATCTGGAGATTCAGAAGTTGTCTAGATTATGATAAGAAACTCAAGTAAAGAGAGAGAGAGTCTAGAGAGAGAGAGAAATAAATGACCAGTGCCGTGGCTCACTTGGCTAATCCTCCACCTGTGGTGCCAGCACCCCAGGTTCTAGTTTGGTTGGGGTGCCGGATTCTGTCCCGGTTGCTCCTCTTCCAGTCCAGCTCTCTGCTGTGGCCTGGGAAGGCAGTGGAGGATGGCCCAAGTGCTTGGGCCCTGCACCCCATGGGAGACCAGGAGGAAGCACCTGGCTCCTGGCTTCTATCGACGCAGCACACCAGCCATAGCGGCCATTTAGGGGGTGAACCAATGGAAAAGGAAGACCTTTCTCTCTGTCTCTCTCTCTCTCTCTCTCTCTCTCTCTCTCACTGTCTAACTCTGCCTGTCAAAAAAAAAAAAAAAGAAAAAATAATATTCTGATTCAAAAATGAATAAGTGCCCTGAATAGATATTCTTTAAAAAAAAAAAGGTTTATATATTTATTTGAAAGTCAGAGTTACACAGAGAGATTAGAAGCAGAGAGAAAGAGAGAGAGGTCGTCCATCTGCTGGTTCACTCTCCAAGTGTCTGCAACGGCCAGATTTGCACCAATCCAGAGCCAAGAGCCAGGAGCTTTCTCCCATGTGGGTGCAGGGGCCCAAGGATTTGGGCCATCCTCTACTGCCTTCCCAGTTCATAGCAGAGAGCTGGATCTTAAGTGCAGCAGCCGGGAGTTGAACCAGCACCCATATGTGATGCCAGCACTGCAAGTGGCAGCTTTACTCACTGTGCCACAGTGCCAGCCCCTGAATAGATATTCTTAAAAAAGGATATACAGGGGCTGGTGCCATGGCGCAGTGGGTTAAAGCCCCAGCCTGCAGCACTGGCATCCCATATGGGCGCCGGATGGAGTCCTGGCTGCTCCTCCTCCGATCCAGCTCTCTGCTATGGCCTGGGAAAGCAGTAGAAGATGGCCAAAGTCCTTGGGTCCCTGCACCCACATGGGAGACCTCGAAGAAGCTCCTGGCTCCTGGCTTTGGATCAGCTTAGCTCTGGCTGTTGTGTTCATTTGGGGAGTGAACCAGCAGAATGGAAAACCTCTCTCTTGCTGGCTCTACTTCTCTCTGTATCTCTGTCTTTCAAATAAAATAAAATAATTCTTTTTTAAAAAGAGGGTATACAAATGGCTATTAAATTTGTACAAAAATGGTCAACATTGTGCTTGCTTTAGCAGCACATACACTAAAATTTGAACAATACACAGAAGGTTAGCATGGCCCCTTCACAAGGATGAAACACAAATTTATGAAGTGTTTATTTTTTCACCTAAATTCCAAAACCAAAAAAAGACATAATAAAGAAAGAGGACAATTTTTTAACTTTTATTTTCTATTTATTTGAAAGGCAGAGCTACAGAGAGAGAGAGAGAGAGAGAGAGAGAGAGAGAGAGAAAGGGAGGGAGAGACAAAGAGAAAGAAGCTTTTCATTCCCTGGTTAACTCCCCCAATGCCACAATGCCCAGGGTTGGACTGGCCAAAGCCAGAAGCCAGGAGCTTCTTCCAGGTCTCCCATGTGGGTGCAGGGACCCAAGCAATGGGGGCCATTTTCCTCTGTTTCCCAGACACATTAGTAGGGAATTAGATCAGAAGTGGAATAAGCAGAACTCAACTCCGTGCTGACATGGGATGTTGTCACTGCAGGCAGCGGCTTAACCCACTGTACCAGACAGAACATTCCTCAACACAATCAAGGCAATTTATAACAAGCTCACAGCCAACATCATATTGAGTGGGGGGAAAGTTAGAAGCATTTCCACTAAGATCTGGAACCAGACAGGTTGCCCACTTTCACCATTGCTATCTAATATAGTTCTGGGAGTTTTAGCCAGAGCCATTAGGGAAGAAAAAGAAATCAAAGGAATACAAATTGGAAAGGAGGAAGTCAAATCATCTCTTTTTTCCAGATAACATAATTCTATATAAAGGGGGAACCAAAATACTCCACTAAGAGACTACTGGAACTCATAAGGAATTTGGTAAAGCTACAATATATAAAATCGACACATAAAAATCAATGGTCTTTATATACACAGAAAATGCCGTGCTGAGAAAGAACTTATAAGGTCAGTACCACTCACAATAGCTCCAAAGAAATTTAAATACATTGTAACAAATTTTACCAAGGAGGTGAAAGATTTCCACAATGAAAATCATAAAACATTGAAGAAAGAAAGAGAAGACAAAACAAAATGGAAAAATCTTTCATGTTTGTGGATTGGAAGAATCAACATCATCAAAATGTCCATACTTATCTATCCAAAACAGCAATTTATGGATTCAGTGTGACCTCAGTTAAAATAACAATGACATGCTTCTCAGATCTTGAAAAAAAAACTATATTAAAACACATATGGAAACACAAAAGGCCCCTGATGGCTAAAATAATATTAAACAACAAAAACAAAGCTGAAGGCTTTATAATAGCAGATTTCTAGACATACTACAGGGCAGTTATAATCAAGACAGCCTGGTAGTGGCACAACAATAAACATGTAGACCAACAGAACAGAATAAAATCCCCAGAAATCAACCCATGCTTCTATAGCCAACTAATCTTTGAGAAAGGAGTTAAATAAATCTCTAGAGAAAGACAGTCTCTCCAGCAATTGGTGCTGGGAAAATTGGATCTCTGCAAGCAGAACCCCTATCTTACACTTTATACAAGAAACAACTCAAAATGGATCAAGGACCCAAATCTATGACCTGGTAACATCAAATTACTAGAGAAGAACATTGGGGAAACTCTGTTAAACATGGGCATAGGCAAAAAAGTTCTTGGAAAAGACCCCAAAAGCAAAGGCAATAAAAGCAGAAATAGACAAATGGGATTATATCAAGCTAAGAAGTTTCTGCACTGTCAGGGAAACACTCAACAAAATGAAGAGGTTATCGACAGAATGGGAGTAAATATTTGCAAACTATGCAACTGATAAATGATTAATATTCAGAATCTATAAAGAGCTTAAGAACTGAAAAACAACAACAACAAATACAGCTAAGAAATGGGCAAGGGGCTGGCATTATGGAGTAGCAGGTAAAAGCCGCCTCCTGCAATAGCAGCATCCCATATGAGCACTGGCTCATGTCTTGGCTGCTGCACATTCAATCCAGCTCTCTGCTAATGGCATAGGAAAAGCAGCAGAAGATGGCTCAAAAGCTTGGGCCCCTGCACCCATATGGGAGATCCAGAAGAAGCTCCTGGATCCTGGCTTTGGCCTTACCCATCCCTAGCCATTGAGGCCATCTGGGGAGTGTATTAATGGATGAAGATCTCTCTCTGCTCTTCCTCTCTCTCTTTCTCTCTCTATAACTCTTCCAAATAAATAAATAAACAAACAAACCAAAAGAAAAGGGCAAAGGACTTGAACAGGCATTTTTCAAGAGAGGAAATTCAAGTAGCCAACAGACCCAAGAAAGAAATCCTCAGGATCACTAGCCATCAGGGAAATGCAAATCAAAGCCACAGTGAGGTTTCACCTCACCCCAGCTAGAATGGTTCTTACAGAAATAAACAAGCAATAAATACTGGTGAGGATGTGGGGGGAAAGATATCCTGCCCCACTGTTGTTGGAAACATAAACTAGTACAGCCATTGTGGAAGACAGTATGATGATGCCTCAGAAATCTGAAAATAGATCTACCATATCACCCAGCCGTCGCACTCCTGGGAATTTACCCAAAGGAAATGAAATTAGCATATGAAAAAGTTATCTGTACCCCCATATTATTGCATCTCAATTCATAATAGCTAAGATATGGAGTCAATCTAGATGTTCATCAAACTATGGAAAATGTGGTATAAATACACTACAGAACACTACTCAGCCATAAAAAGGAATGAAATCCTGTCTTTTGCAACAAAATGGATGCAACTGAAAACCATTATATTTAGTGAAATCAGCCAGTCCCAAACAGATAAATATCATATGTTTTCCCTGATCTGTAGCAACTGATAGAGTACAAAAAATGCAATATGTGTGAGCAAAATTTACATTTTGAGATTTGATTATTGTTTCCACCCTTTTCTCTACTATTGAGGAACAGTGCTTTTTTTCTTCTTACTATTTGTTGAATTCTTTACTTGGAGGAGGGCTTATTGTTATAAAATAAACTGAAAGTAGATCATTGTAAAAATTAAAGAATAAGAAAGGAAGGGGGAGGGAGAGTAGGAGTATGGGTGGGAAAGAGGGTTAGCTGGGAAGTATCACTATGCTCCTAAATATGTATATAGAAAATACATGAATTTCTTCCCCTCATATAAATAAAAAAATATTTTAAAATGCTGAACATTACCAATCATAGGAAAATGCAAATCAAAACCACAACAAATATCATCTTACTCTAGAAATCAAATAGATGATATGCAACCAATTCTGGCAAAGATGCAGAAAAGGGGAACTCATACACTGCTGGTAGGAGTGTAAATTAATGCAGCCATTAGGGAAAACAATGTGAGTTTCCTCAAAAATAAAAGTAGAACTATCATATGATCCAGCAATCCCATTCCTAGGTATATATCCACAGTTATGCTAATTGCAGCTTTATTCACAAGCCAAGATGCTGAACCAACATAAGTATCCATTGATTGAGGAGTGAATAAAGAAAATGTAGTATATATGCAAGATGGAATATTATGCAGCCACGAAAAGTTCGAAATTGTCATTTGTACAACAGGGATGGAAGTGGCAAACATTATGTTAATTGGAATAAGATGGAGTCAGTGCTATGGCACAGAAGGTTAAGCCTCTGCCTGCCCTGTCAGCATCCCATATGGGTGCAGGTTCAAATCCTGGCTGCTCCATTTCTGATGCAGCTCCCTACTAATGCAGCTGGGAAGGCAGCAGAAGATGTCCCAGGTGCTTGGGCCCCTGTACCCATGTGGGAGATCCAAAAGAAGCTCCTGGATCCTGGTTTCAGACTGGCCCAGCCCTGGCCATTGCAGCCATTTGGTGAGTGAACCAGTGGATGAAAGATCTCTCTCTCTCTCTCTTTCTTTCCTTCTCTCTGTTTCTCTTCCTTTCAAATAAATAAATCTTTAAACAAATAGAAATAAGCCATGCACAGAAAGACAAATACCATGTGTTCTCACTTATGTTTGGAAGCTAAAAAATTGATTCCAAGGAAGTACAGAATAGAATAGTGGTTACTGGACCCAGGAATGGTGTGGTTGGAGCAAAAGGAAAGGGAATAGTTAACTCATGTAGGAGTGCTATTGGACAGGAGGAATACTAGCACAGTAAAACCATGGCTGGCAACAGTTAATTGACTGTTTTAACATAGCTATTAGGAAGGATTTTGAATGTACCCAACACAAACTACTAAATCTGAGGTTTTAGATATGCCAGTTACCCTGATTTGATCATTACACATTGTACATATTATTGAAGTGTCACCATAAATGTGTACAATTACTGCCAATAATATATATCATTTTATATATTAAATGTATAGAGATTACTTATAAATGTTAAAGGATGTTGGCAGGATTGGTTTTTGTTGGGCCCACTTCTTGGCTTACAGATCACCAACTTCTCACTGGCCTCTCCTCTGTAACTGCACAGCCCTAGTGTTTCTGTGTTCAAATATGTTCTTCTTCTAAAAATGTACTACATCACAGTCACTCTAATAGTCTCATTTTTATTTAAATATCGTATCTCCAAATACGTTGACAGTCTGAAGTGCTGAGGGTTAAGGTTCACATATTAATTTTGAAAGGACACAATTCAGTCCAGAACATTAAACAAAAATTCATTTTTTTAAAAAATGCCAATGTCCAATTATTTCAGCATCATTTGTTGGAAGCTTTGTGTCCACCAAATGCCTCTACAGTTGGGTCAAAAATTAAGAAAGTCACCAAAGCAGGCATTTTGAAAACTCCATATCCTGGAACTATGGGTATTTTCTTGACTAGAACCTCAGTCTTATCTTGTTCAGTGTTGTGCATGACCCCAGCTGTACCACTCACACAGTTCTTCACTGTTATCCTTCATGGTGAAGTGGTCATTGCAGAATCTAATCTCTTTATACGTCACACAGGTATCATTAAATACCTCTTGCTGATATGAGTTTGAATGCCTGAGGATATTTTACAGCCCCCTTAAAAATTATGACTTGTTGCATCTGTCCAATTCTATACACCTGGAACCATATCAAAAATTTTTTCTAAGGCCTAATCAACAAATCTGATGTATTTTTCTTCGTCTTTAGGACTTTCTCAATGACGATCATTTCCTAAAGGTCATCTGAAAGTAGGTTTGGAAGGGAAGGAAACTATTTTAATCTGATCTTTGCCACAGGATATAGTTCACCTGTTAACTGTGAAATACCAATGGATTTATCTGGCTTAATTCCCCTTTTAAAGTCTGAACTCTTAATATGGGTTTAAAAAGAAGTTGGCTTTTCCAACACTAAAGGCTTACCTCTCTTGATGTAGTGTTTCTGTGGGTTTTTTATTTTTAATCTTTTAATTTCTGTTCACAAACCACTCAGCTCTCACTTCAGCTCATCTGTTTATTGTAATACCACGCAAGAGACATCCAACACATCTTATTAATAATTTCTTTCAAATATCTTCTAGAGTTCTAAGCCAGGTGGGCCCTTTGTTGTTTTTTGAATTATTGGAGGCAGCTGTTTTGCCAAATGCTTCGTGACTCATAGCACAAGTATTCATTCATATTTCCAATGTCAGCTTTCTTACAACCCACTCATCGACTTGTAAACCAATTTGTGTGTATTTTAGAATTTTTTGTAACTCTAATTTTTTGTAAATTTTGTAATGTTTTGTAAATCTAAGATACTAGATTTGTTACAGTTAGGGTTTGTAGCTTGCAATTTATTTTTCATTTTGAAAAGTAGAATAACAGAGAGTGACAGAAGGATGGGGGGAGGGGAGGAGTGGGAGAAAGAGAGAGAGAAAGATCTTCTACTCATGAGTTCACACTACAAATGTTGGAGCTGGGCCAGGCCAGAGCCAGAAGCCTGGAATTCCATCCAAGTCTATTACGCAGGTGGTAGGAATCCAGGTATGGGGGCCATCTTTTACTTTTTTTCTCCGGCAAAGTAGCAAGGAGCTGGATCAGAAGCAGAGCAGCCAGGACTTGGGCCAACATTCTGATATGAGATGCCAGCATTTCAAACAGTGGCTTAACCCCTGCTATAGTACAGTCCCCAACGGGCTGCTATTTTTTTTAAATCAAGAAGTTTACAAAACTAATAAAATAAGTTGTTTGTAAAACTAATGTTTTATTTCAAAACTAATAAGCTAAGTTTATTTCCTGATCAGTGCAACTCAGAATTTCTGGCTGTGAGTGAGTTCAAGCCATAGAGTGCTTAGGGGATCCAGTTTTCTTCCATTTTGCTGCCCTAGCAATCCATAGACTCTCAGAGTCTTCTGCATCCAGACAGAAGTGAGAAAACAGCATTGGAGAAAACACAGCTGAGTATTGATTTCCCTACCACTCCAGGAACGTCCATGATTTCTGTTTCTATCCTACTGCAGGAACCATGTAGATTCCGGAAGAGAAACGTGGGGGTGGGCTGGCAGCTGCCTCTCAGAAAATTCCATATTATGGGAAAAAGAACATAAATTTTTTGTAGATACTGAGCTGTATTTGCCCCATTAAGATCAACTTTCTCTGATCAATCATTTCTCCTTTTGTGGCTAGGAATTTATCTATTACTTTTCTATACCTCAGGGTTTAGACCTTTAAAACCACATAACTAAATAGTTGTTTAATAACATTTTGAACTTACTATCTTCACCAAAGCTGTAAGAGACTACTATGCTTTCACTTTTTGCCTCCCCAAACTTTGAAGTTTCCCAACTTGAGGTTTTTTTTAGAATTTATTTTTACATTAAGCATCAAGAGTATTCACATTCAGAATTTGTTGTATTTATTTCTTACGACTTTATGTGAAATAGTTCTTCTTGGATTTATTATGGTATTTATTGCATACTTAAGGTAATTATTTCAGATAAGGAGTAAGAGTGGTGAAGTGGGAATGTCTACCTCTCTGAAGGTATTTTTTTGCTCTCTTTCATCAAGGCTGTTGAGTTTTAACTATGAGGAAGGTATTTCACTGACTTCTTTCCTGAGGTTTTCATTTCTTTCCAAAGTTTCTTGGATTGTTTAGTCCCTTCTTCTATCTCCCTCTGAAACTTACACTATGTAAGCATTGAAATGTCTGAATCTATGTATGTGTCAACTTTTCTCCCATAAACGAATACATGGCCTCTGGTTTTGTGAAGAACTTCTCAGTCTCCCATATCCTATTTTGCTCATTAGGTTTTAGTATGTTTATTACTTTTTAAATTTTATTCAAAACCAAAGAATTGGTTGTTCTATTTAGTGAAGACTCTTAAATACTATTCATAAATTTATTATAGTCTTTATTTTTCTTTAATTCTGTTTCCTTATTTATTCCTTCTTCGAGTGTGATGTCTCTTTTATATTGTCACTTTCCACAAATGTTTACAGGTTCTGTATTTAAGAATTAACTTAAAATATACATGTGTTACCTGCAGTCCACTTTCTGTCCTATGAAGGGCAGCTTGATTGGAGTGTGAGACAGGATGTGCCAGTCTAATGTCCTTGGTCTAGAGCTGTCTGAGTGTCTTCAGACTCTCTAACCACCTGTAATATTGCCCTACATTTCTAACGTCATGGATAGTATCTTTTGCTTTTGTGATTAGATGTTGCTTTGAATCTCTGTTTAGCAAAAGTGGATGGGATAAGCAATAGAATAAAGGGACGTATTACTTAAAACTCTGGGTGAAGATCGCTAATTAGCCCCAAAATTAATTAGGTTTCAGTGTCAGGTAAACTCTAAACTATTGATTACATTTGGAAGATTTCCATTTTTTCTGGAAAATTTTATCTTACACAGACATTATATGCTTCTTATACGTTTATTAGACCTTCCTAGGATAACTAATTTGCATTAGTGTCAATAATAGAAGCATAATTCAGGGACCAGCGGCGTTGTGTAGTGGGTACTGCCTGTGACTCCAGCATCACATATAAGCGCAGGTTCGAGTTTCAGCAGCTCCACTTCAGATCTAGCAACAGAAAATGGCTCAAGTGCTTGGCCCTGCACCCATCTGAGAGATTCAGAAGAAGCTCCTGATCCCTGACTTTGTCCTGGCCCAGCCCCGGACTTTTGCAGCCATTTGGGGAATGAATAATCAGATGAAAGACCTCTCTCTCTCTCTCTCTCTCTCTCTCTTCCTCTCTGTGTAACTCTGACCTTCACATAAATAAATAAATAAATCTTGTTTAAAAAAAGAAGAAATAGAATTCAATTACTACTGTAATTTTTCAATGGTGTGAAACTATTCTGTTGTCTCCACTCTTCTTGAATTGGTATTAACTGAAACAATTAACTTTGATTTAGATATTCAAATTTCTTGCCTAAAGATTTTTGTGGAATTCTTTAATAATTTCTAATTGTTTCAGTTTCTGCAGTTAAATGCTCACTGCTCATGTTCTTTAATTTGTCCATCAAACTGTCAAGAAGATATCTTTTAATAATTATCTTCAAAGCACAACATTCTGGTTTTTAATTTTTTGTTTACTCTCTCTTTAATTTCAACATTTAAATTTAATTTCTTTCCACTTTCCTTGAATTTATTTTACTTTAATAACTTCAAGTTAAACATATTTCATTCATTTCTTAATACAGATACTTGCGCTCTAAAATCTTTGCAGTTTCTTTAACTACTCCCAACAGATTTTATAATTCCCTCATTCTTCTTTATCTTGTAATTATTTAGGAATTGCTTTAATGGGATACGTACTTGTTGGAAGTGGTAGTAGACAACATGCTTGTATGCATGTACTTTTTATTTGCAAATGTTTTTAGGTAATTTTTATAAAACAGTTGATATGGATTATATTTTGGTGTTTTGTTAATTTTTTGTTTATTTTTTTTTTGAGGATATCCAGGGCTTTATTTTGTAATGCAGCGGCCACACCATGGCCCCAACCCCACTTCCCATCCTGCACTTCTTAAATGTTTATCACTCTAGGAGACCCAGCAATCCCCTTCATGATCTTTTGAATTTTTTGTTTATTGAGATTTACTTTGGAGTCTATTCAAACTTTTGTGTCAACACAATTATGAATTTAGAAAGAAAGTGTCAGGGCCTGCACTATGGCATAGCAGGTAAAGCTGTCGCCTGCAGTGACGGCATCCCATATTGGGGACAGTTCGAGTACCAGCTGCTCCACTTCCAATCCAGCTCTCTGCTATGGGAGACCTGGTAGAAAGCTCTCAGCTCCTGGCTACAGATTGGCACAGTTCCAGCCGTTGCAGACATCTGGGGAGTGAACCAGCATATGGAAGACCTCTCTCTCTCTTTCTCCCTCTCTCTTTCTCTGCCTCTCCTTCTCTCTCCATGTAACTCTGACTTTCAAATAAATAAATCTTAAAAAAAAAGAAAGTGTCAGTTTATGATCTTCTGTATATAAAGAGAATCAAAAATGAATCATGATGTGAATGGAAGGGGAGAGGGAGTGGGAAAGGGGAGGGTTGCGGGTGGGAGGGACGTTATGGGGGGGAAGCCATTGTAATCCATAAGCTGTACTTTGGAAATTTATATTCATTAAATAAAAGTTAAAAAAAAAAAGAAAGTGTCAGTTTAATCAAATACCTCTTAGACTCATGAAATGCAACTAAGTAAGAGATTAAAAAAAAAAAAAAAACCCTGGGTTCATATTCCTATGTATGAAAAGCCAAAATGAAGTTTGACAGTCTGATGGATAAGAAATCAGAGAAGGCCTGGAAACATGTTAAATTCGCTGGTGTCGGTATTCTAGACACCATCCTCCTTTAAATCGGTAAGATAAGATTTCTGTAGTTTTTCGTGTTCTTTTTATTTGTATTTCATCTTTGGATGTGAAAATCTACATGTATTTTCCAAGTGCAGTGGCATAGGAGACAATAGAAAAGTGGACACTTTTTGGCACAGTGTTGTGACACATTGGGTTAAGCCGCTACTTGAAATGCTGGCATCCCATATAGTTGTGTCAGCTCAAGTCCCGGCTATTCTGTTTCTGATCCAGCATCCTGCTAATCTGTCTGGGAAGGCAGTGGAAGATGCCCAAGTATCTGGACCCCAGCCACCCTTGTGGAATATCAAGATGGAGTTCCTGGCTCCTGATTTCAGCCTGGCCCAGACCCAGCTATTGCAAGCACTTGGAAAGTAAACCAGAGGATAGGTTTCTCTCTCTCTCTCTCTCTCTCTCTCTCTCTCTCTCTCTCTCTCTTGCTCTGCCTTTAAAGTAAATAAGTAGATAATTTTTTAAAGTGGGCATTTTTAAAGCTTTTATTTAATGAATGCAAATTTCATAGATACAACTTTAGGAATATAGTGGTTCTTCCCCCCATACCCACCCTCTCACCTCCCTTCCCATCCCACCTCCTACTCTCTCTCCCATTCCATTCTTCATTACGATTCATTTTTACTTTAACTTTATATACAGAAGACCAACTCTATACTAAGTAAAGATTTCAACAGTTTGCACCCACACACATCCACAGTGTATAAAGTATTGCCTTAAAACAAGTTTTGCAGTTAATTCTCATAGGACCTCATTAAGGTCCGAGGTCTTACATGGGGAGTAAGTGCACAGTGACTTCTGTAGTTAATTTAACAATTAACATTCTTATTTATGATGTTAGTGATCACCCGAGGCTCTTGCCATGAGCTGCCAAGGCAATGGAAGCCTTTAGTGACCACAAACTCCTTCAGTATTTGGACAAGGCCATAAGCAAAGTGGAAGTTCTCTCTTCTCTTCAGAGAAAAGTACATCCTTCTTTGATGGCCCCTTTTTTCCACTGGGGTCTCACTCACAGAGATCCTTAATGTAGGATACTTATTTTTTGCCATGGTGTCTTGGCTTTCCATGCCTGAAATGCTCTCATGGGCTTTTCAGCCACATCTGAATGCCATAGGGCTGATTTTGAGGTCAGAATGTTACTTAAAGTGATTGTCATTCTATGAGTTGGCTGTGTGGACTGCTTCCTATGTTGGACATTCCCTCCTTTTTAATTCTGTCTATTGTTATTACCAGGCACTTGATGCTATTTATATGATCACTTTCACACTTAATCCTATCTATATGTTCATTTTAACACTTAATGTGATCACTTAACAATTAAGATGGCATTTTTATCATCAATTTTAATGGAATTTAGAGTCCCATGACAAGTTTTTTTTTCTTTTTTCTTTTTTTAATTTTTAATTTTTTTTAACTTTTATTTAATGAATGTAAATTTCCAAAGTACAGAATATGGATTACAATGGCTTCCCCCCCATAACGTCCCTCCCACCCGCAACCCTCCCCTTTCCCACTCCCTCTCCCCTTCCATTCACATCAAGATTCATTTTCGATTCTCTTTATATACAGAAGATCAGTTTAGCATACATTAAGTAAAGATTTCAACAGTTTGCTCCCACACAGAAACATAAAGTGAAAAATAATAGATGATTTTTTAAATGATGATGCAATCAGATCAGACCTATTGTCATGTTTAATCCCAGTGAGAGTCAAGTTGGGAATTGATAATTTCTTCTTCTTCTTTTTTTTTTTTTTTACAGAAGATCAGTTTAGTATACATTAAGTAAAGATTTCAACAGTTTGCACCCCCATAGAAACACAAAGTGAAATATACTGTTTGAGTACTCGTTATAGCATTAAGTCTCAATGTACAGCACATTAAGGACAGAGATCCTACATGAGGAGTAAGTGCACAGTGACTCCTGTTGTTCACTTTACAAATTGACACTCCTGTTTATGGCATCAGTAATCTCCCTATGCACGAGTCGTGAGTTTCCAAGGCTATGGAAGCCCCTTGAGTTCTCCGACTCTTATCTTGTTTAGACAAGGTCATATTCAAAGTGGAGGTTCTCTCCTCCCTTCAGAGAAAGGTACCTCCTTCTTTGAAGACCTGTTCTTTCCACTGGGATCTCACTCACAGAGATCTTTCATTTAGGGTTGTTTTTTGTTTGTTTGTTTGTTTTGTTGTTGTTGTTATTGTTGTTTTGCCAGAGTGTCTTGGCTTTCCATGCCTGAAATACTCTCATGGGCTTTTCAGCCAGATCAGAATGCCTTTAGGGCTGATTCTGAGGCCAGAGTGCTATTTAGGACATCTGCCATTCTATGAGTCTGCTGAGTATCTCACTTCCCATGTTGGATCACTCTCCCCTTTATTTATTCTATCAGTTAGTATTAGCAGGTACTAGACTTGTTTATGTGCTCCCTTTGACTCTTAGTCCTTTCATTATGATCAATTGTGAACTGAAATTGATCACTTGGACTAGTGAGATGGCATTGGTACATGCCACCTTGATGGGATTAAATTGGAGTCCCCTGGTATGTTTCTAACTCTACCATTTGGGGCAAGTCAGCCTGAGCATGTCCCAAATTGTACATCTCTTCCCTCTCTTATTCCCACTCTTATGTTTAACAGGGATCACATTTCAGTTAAATTTCAACACTTAAGAATAACTGTGTATTAATTACAGAATTAAACCAGTCATATTAAGTAGAACAGACAAAAATAACTACTAAGAGGGATAATGTATTAAGTTGTTCATTAACAGTCAGGGCTACCCTTAGAAGTATGTCCATATGATTGTATGCAGAACTATATAGCTTTACAGTGACAAACTTCCTTCTCCTTCTCTTATTCTTCCTTTTTTTATTGATATCTATTTTCAATTGTATAGTGGGCATTTTTGACAGAGGAAAGAGAATCAATGGATATTCAGAATATCATAATGTGAGTGGATCAAATATTTGTTTGGAAAACTATTTTCAGTGTTTGAGAGCACATAGTTAGATAATTACCAAATATTTCCCCCAAAATGCGATCAAAAATACTTTTCAATAGGTTGTTGATTTTTTTACCTACAAATGTAGTCATATCAACAATACATATAGCTGAGATAAAGAATAAAATATATTAGTTTTAGGAATACAAAGGGGTTACCTTACTTCTTCAGGTTACACAACTCTGGAGACAGTAATGGAGTCTCTGAATTAGTAATAAACAGCAGTATTCTGATTATATTTCTCATGCTTATGAGGACATCCCTCAGTCCCCACAGTCACTTCGCTCTATTTGTGATTCGCCAAGGACTAGCGAAGGTGGGCATATGACTCCTTTTCTCACCAGTTCTTAAGACCTCACCTGCTCTGTGTGGAATTTCACCTGCTCTGCAGGAAGGGGTGATGTAGGCAGGGAGGGAGGTAGTGGAGAGCAGCTGAAGTCACCAGTGCCTCCCTACAGCTTCACCTGTGCTACAGCCCTGACTGCACTACCCAAACTCCCCTTTTTGTGCAGGGGATCATCAACTAGCTATAAGGTCATTATAATAAAATTACCATGGCTGACATACCTACTCCTATCATGCACCTGATAACATTATACTTTTGAGATTTACCCCCAAAAAGGTAAGGAAATAGATGGTATTAAAACCCTGCCTGACACCACCCCAAAGCATCCAGATTCTATAAAGGGATGAATCCAAACCTTGCTGACAGAGGAGCAGCTCTTTCTCCTGAATATGTCTGCACTACTTTGCATACAAATGAATTTTGCTTCTCTGCTGACCTTTACCTCCATCTCATCCTTGGATTCCTTGTTGCATCTGAGACAAGAACCTGGACTCAGCTACCCAGGGCATCAGGGGTGGAGGACCTCTACCACACCGTCACATTAGAGCCCTCCCCCTCACAAGACCTGAAGCTTCGCATCTCCCACGTCATGAAACTCCTGACCACTCTGTCCATCCTTTCTATCGTGCCCACTATTCTGAGAAAACAGCCTTTTGTTCCTAATGTGTCATAGAGATTATGTAGAAACACAGCACTTTTTTTCCTTTTACTCATGGGCCATTGTACCCCTAGAACTCAGGTATGAATACCTAACTATGGGGCTAGTATTAGTATGTATACTATAATGTGTTACTCACCTCTTTCTTTTGTCATGGTAAAGACAAAAGAAACACATCTACTCAATTTTCTGTCCCATAGGCTGAACTTTTTCCTTAAGGTCTCTGAATTCCTAATACAAAGAAACAACTGGCAGCCATCCCATTATTTGGGTAGTGGTGCCCAGATACTCTTGAATCCACATAGATATGCAACTCAGATAAACTGAGGCCCTCTCTACAAAGTGCAGACTATATATTTAATCTCCTGGAAAATTAGCAAAGAAAATAAGCAGTAAGTAATAATCCTATTTGATAAGTATTCAGTGGAAATTTACATAGCACAAGGATCTGACGGTGCACAGAGCAGTGATTCATTTGCAAGGCTGGTTGATGTCATAAACCAGGAGAGGCGAGGAGGAGAAGTTTATGGGCAGTAGCATTTCCCGCTGAGTAAATTACGGCTGTGTATTCATTCTGGGACATTTACTACTTTCTCCCATAAATACAATTAATGTGCTGAATTTATTTTCAAAGCACAAAGCAGAGTTATAACTTATCTTAAAGTTTTTCAGTGGAGAAGCATATAAAACAACTTCAAAGGAAATCCTTTGGGTTGGCTTATTGAAGAATTTAACCAACATCTTCATTTTCCTGTTGGAGACTGTAGCATGCATACTGTAGCGTGCATAAGCAGAATTTCCTTTCAGGATGTGGCACATCGTCAAAATCAATGTGCGGAAACTGGATGCTCCATTGCTGTTTTCCCCTTTATCATTCCTGTCTTCCCCTAAAGATCTGAATTTGACTTAAACATGGTGCTTGTTTTTAAGGCGCTTGTCATCATGAATCAGCATTTCTAGAAGTAACCATAAGACATGGTAATTTCTTTAAATTAATTTTTAATTATCTAAAAATACACAGCTGAAAGGAAACATTCATAGAAGTTTACTGACGGCTACAGGAATTTTCGATACTCACCAAGGTGCATGACAGACACTGACTTTTAGTTCATTGTGTTAAAAAAAAAGTGAAAACAACGAGTTGTTCTCGTTGATTGAAAAGCAGAGAACACAGTGGAACAAATTCCCTACAGATTCAATCTCCCTTTCTCAACACACATTCTCTTTCCTTTGTCTTTCACACATACTCATTCATTCTACAGTGTTCCATCCAGGACGGGGGAGGGAGGAAACAGCCAGGTGGGGAATGGGTCCATCAGGCAGGCAATGGGGTGTGCAAGCAGGCCACAGACCAACTACTTAAGCATCCGCACAAAATCACATGGCCGCAAATTACTGTCATTACTTTCCCAAAGTTCCCTGGATTGTGCAGGAGTGCCCATGCAATCATAATTACAAAGCAAGCTGTAGTAATCATTAAACAAACACTGCAGCTTCTGCAGTCTCGAGCAAAATGCTCCTTCTCCCAGCTCATGCTCTTGTGCAGTTGAGAAATACCAAGCAGGAGGCAATGGCTCACATTCGGTCCTTAAGATTCAAGGCAGTAGGCCTTACTCATCTCACCAGCCATGATATTCCATGTTGCCAAATTTCACCAAACTCTTGAAACAAAAAAATATTCGAGGTAGCTTTGGGGACGTTTAAAGTCCAGCAAGAAATCCACAAAGTTGAGTTGCCCATAAGAGGAAGTCTTTTTCACTTGGCACCTTAGTTGGAGGTTTTCACAGAGGAAAGATTGAAAACTGGCATTAATGGATGCTTACCATGCAAAAGGGTACAAGGCTTTCCTCACTTTTACATCCTTTTAATAGTTATGACCACTGTATAAGACAGGATAATTGTTACCATTTCATGGGGGGGGGGGGATAAGGCTCAACATGGGCAATTATTTCACATTTTCTATCAAAAGCATATGTCAAAACCATGATGCAGCCCCATGATGAGCTATTTTCCAGGGCAATACTACTTTGGTCACCCTGTGATAATGATCAGAAAGCTGTGAGCTAAATGTAAACAAGATGCCTCCTAACTTTTGTTTTTCGTAAGATTTCATTGAAGAGATGAGACCGTGTGTACAGATCCAATAAAACTACAACTGGGATCATAAGCAGGGGCCAGTCAACCCAACAGACACCCTGAACAACACAGGTACAAAGTCCACCACAAGAACAAAAGATCTTAGCTCTAAGCACAACATTCATTTATGTGTATTTACTGAGTGCTGATTTGTGAAGCACTATTAGACACTGATGAAATAAAGATCAATAGAGTGGTAGCTTTGGGACCCACAAGGAGGGAAGGCCTACACTTCCGGGAATGGAAAGTCCCTACCTGTACTTGCGGGGAAGAAAAGTCTTTGTCAAGGTCCCTGCGGGTGCCTAAAGGCCAACCAATGAGGATCAGACCCGCCTCAACCTTTAACCCCCATGCCCTGAATCTATAAAAGGAGCTCTCCCAATCTCTGATGCACGACTTCCCCGGCCCCCTCTCTGTTGCTCTGTTGCTCTGTTGGGGCCGTGGAACCTCGCCTGGGAGCGGAACCCCAATCAAAGCCTGTGAGTTAACTGATTTGTCTGCCTGGGAAGATTTGTTACGCGCCGGACACCTTGCATAGAGCATAGGCCATCTACGCTTAGAACATGAAGGATGGTCAGGAAGATAATTAAAATAGAAAAGAATTGGGGCAGGCATTTGATGGCAGCAGCTAAAATGCTACTTGGGGCATCTGTATCCCATATCACAGTGATGGTTTGAGTTATGGCTCCACTTCTGATTCCAGTTCCCTACTCATGCACACCCTGAGAGGCAGCAGGTGATAGCTCAGGTACCTGGGTCCCTGTCACCCAGGTCCCTGCCACCCAGGTCCCTGCCACCCAGGTACGGGAGCTGAATTGAGTTCCAGCTGCTGGCTTTAGCCTGACCCAGCCCTGGCTGTTTCGAGCATTTGGAGAGCAAACCCACAGATAGAAGATAGCTCTGTGTGTGTGTGTATCTTTCCTTCTGTTTCTCTGCTTTTCAAATAAAGTAAATAATTTTAAAAATGACAAATTTAAAAAATAACCAAGGCAGAAAAATACAATTAGTGCAGGTAGGTAGGCAGTGCACCTTGTGAACATGTCTCATGGTGAGAGGCATTGGCAATCCCATGTCCAGGCTTCTCAGTGGATCTGAAGCACTGTAAAAAAGAAGGGTGGGAGAGACAAGCTGGTGTGAAGTGCCCTTCACAAATGCTGTCTGAGACGCCAGCCTAGAACGAGACAAAAAGGCTTCTCGCAGCCAAATCTCTATTCCTTCCCAGATCACTGGTCCAGGAAATCATTTCAGATCCACGTAGTACAGAAAGCCTAGAAGCTCCATGCTGTAACGCCCAGCTGGAGAAATCAGTTTTGATTTTTTTTAAATATAAATGTGGCCATTTCCTACTTGTGCATAATCCCTGCTTCCTTGATGACGTGAGTCCTGGGTGTCACTCCTGTGCCTCTCCCTCCACTATCTACTGTATGCCGCAGCACCTGCAACCTTGCACCCTCCAGTGGAATATTTCTATGCTGCTACCTACCTGCATGTTTTCCCAGACTCTTCTTTGTCTGTCTTGGTGTTGAAAATGCAGCTCGGTCATCTCCAGTCCTGCCAAAACTGTTCTGGTCCCTCCAAGGACCTACAGGTGCATGTGGGTGATTTCATTACAAACACATTTGCAAACACTGAAGCATGACTAGGGGATAGGTCACAAGGCTTCTGCCCACAGAGTTTACATCACGAATGCCTTGACAAGATAATTTCAGATATTGCTAAGGGCTAGGGGAAAAATAAAGTAAAAAGGCGTCGCCAAGGGTTATTAACACAGGGGGATCTAACGGAGGTTGAGGGGTAGTGTGGGCCTGCTTCAGCGAGGGTACCACTCAGGCAAATGAAAATGGAACTGAGCTATGAACCGCAGGAGCCCCTCTGAAAAGGAAGCAGTAAAAAGGTCATCCAAGCAAGAGCAAAAACGAGTTCCAGTGCTCAGCCACAGAATTTCCCAAACAACCCTCTAATTGCCTCCGTAACTGCAGTCTAAATTTTTTGTGTGGGGGGCGGGGGGAAGGTCCCTGTCTTATACATCTTTCTATCACCAGCACACATCCTAGTGCCTGGCAAATGGACATTCAAAAGTGTTTGTTAAACAAAAGATGAGGGGCTGGTGCCGTGGCTCACTTGGTTAATCCTCTGCCTGCGGTGCCAGCATCCCATATGGGCGCTGGGTTCTAGTCCCGGCTTCTCCTCTTCCAGTCCAGCTCTCTGCTGTGGCCCGGGAGGGCAGTGGAGGATGGCCCAAGTGCTTGTGCCCTGCACCCCATGGGAGACCAGGAGGAAGCGCCTAGCTCCTAGCTTCAGATCGGTGCAGCGAGCCAGCCATAGCGGCCATTCAGGGGGTGAACCAACAGAAGGAAGACCTTTCTCTCTGTCTCTCTCTCTCACTGTCTGTATCTCTACCTGTCAAAAAAAAAAAAAAAGATGACAAAAATTCTCTTAGACCTCAGAGAAAATTTACAGGAACATCTAAGAGACATTGAAGAAGATAATGAGCAAACTAATTCTGCAAATATAAGAGAGTGTGCAGAGTCTGCAGTGTCTTGGCAGAACAGGGGCTGTAATGACTTTAAGTGCGCCAGGATAGGCACACCCATCCTGCAATTACATGATTAGCATGCATTAATATCTGGATGATTGCCATCTACTGATGTGTGTTGGAGATTTAAAAACCTTCTAAAGAGGAAAAATATAAGCCTTTGTTCACATTTGTTCACAAACACCACAGATGTTCAGACAAACCAGTCAATCAAATGGACCAAAAGCACCCAACCTAAGCCAGACATTAGAGATGACTGAATTGAGCATTTTGAAATAGAACTTCATCTAAGGGAAAAAAAAAAAAAAGGAGGTTCCTAGTACCCAGCCAAAGTATGCATGTCCGAGGGAAGTTGTGGTTTCTGCCCACGAAAACCTGTCCAGAGACTCACAGAGAAAGTGTTGTGATGTGAGCTGAAAGTGCTTGTGCACTGAATTCTGCCTTCTCTGACCAAAACACCCAGCCACAGCAAACCCAACAACCCACACATTTATGAAAATCTAGCTGAGCTGCAGTAGCACTATCAACATGAAGAACAGCATCAGGCCACAACGACACTGCAGGAGAATGAGAAGTAGCCTCGTCAGTGGGAACCCAGCTCTACCCCCGCTGCGGTGGCAACCCCACCAATAGGGCATTGGCCGTGGGGCTCTGGTTTGCTGCTTGCCACAGTAAGCAACAAGATCACTGAGTTTGTAAAGAGATGCTAGAATCTTCTAAGGAACCCCAGAAATTCTTGGAGAAGGGAAATTGTGCAAAGTATTCACATATTTTATTTTTTGGCACATGGAGAGGCACACAAATTGTATATTTGTATATCCACATGTTCAGAGATTTATGAATATTGAAGTTAATATTAAAGCATAGTGGGGCTGGCTGTGGCACCGTAGGTTAATCCTCCGCCTGCAGGGCTGGCATCCCATGTAGGCGCTGGTTCTAGTCCCGGCTGCTCTTCTTCCAATCCAGCTCTCTGCTGTGGCCTGGCAAGGCAACAGAAGCTGGCCCAAGTCCTTGGGCCCCTGCACCTTGCATGGGAGACCTGGAAGAAGCTCCTGGCTCCTGGCTTCAGATCGGCGCAGCTCTGGCCATTGCTGCCATTTCTCTCTCTCTCTCTCTCTCTCTCTCTCTCTCTCTCTCTCTTTTTCTCTCACTGTCTGTATCTCTACCTCTCAAATAAATCAATAAATCTAAAAATAAAAATTAAAGCATAGTTTTGTAAAGGAATTTGATGGGGGAAGGGTCCATTTAACATAATTTAGGAACTGCCAGATTCTAACATAGGCAGGTATTTCTTGTGGTCTAGCTTGACAAAGAGTTGAAATTAGAACAGTGTAAATAGAATGATTAGTCTCTCAAACTACTATGTTCAATGGCAGGAGAGTACATAAAGATATCTCTGAATTGCACAGAGAACCTCTCCAAGATGAGTTCCCCCAGTCCTTCCTCTGGTGACCATCCACAGCCCCATGATTCCAACACGCTTGCCCTTCCAAATGCAGCGATGGGATGTGCATCTGTTACTGCAGAATCTCCTGAGATGACTCTAATTACACACGTTCCTCATAGCTCTCCTTCTCCTCATTTCAGAACTTCCCTAATCATTTTCCTAACGTTGATTACTTCAGCCTAGGCTTTAACCAAACCAAGCAATCAGAATTGGTATAATTATCAAGCACCAAGTGAGCTGAGCGTGTGTTTTTCGCTGCAAGCAACAGAAAAACAAACTGAAAATAAGGTCAGAGTGTATTAACTAATTCGCATAGACATAGATCTGAAGACAAGGCAGCTGCAGGCCAACAGTCTCCAGATACGACTCCTACAGCACATCAGCTTGCTCTCCTACTATCAAGACAGCTGTGACAGTTACAAGTATGGATGTCCAGGGTTAGGGCCCAGGACGAGCGATCCAGATTCTGACAGGTCAGAGAACAACATGGAGTCATTTGTGGGTTTACATCTCCCTTATTCACCGAGGTGGTGAGAAATGCATAAGCAACAGCCACTTGCTCCCAACAGCAGCGAGGCCACAGGAGATATTCGCCTTTGTGTCCCTGGTGGCGGTTGGACACACACACAGAGACATCTACATACACACACAGCATACACATCCACATACAGCCACACATCCACCTACAAGCAGCCACATCTAGCCATGGCCCCCAGTTGCCTATATGGGTACACAGACAAAAGCGGCCCAGAACCAAACCATTACATAACAGGGCTGTGGGCAGCCAGCCAAGCAGGTGGACCTGTCAGTCGCCATGACACTAGTTACCATAGCGGTACTGATACATGGGCACACAGAGACAAGGAGGAAAGGTCAAAAGGCATTGGACACTTGATAACTTCACTTTCCCAAGTTCATCTCCTCAACATTGTACCATGTGAATGTAATGTCATCCAAAGGAACTGAAATATATCTTCTTGTGAACTTCTTTTAATATATATATGTGTGTGTATATATATATAGTATGTATTCAAATTATATTATAAAAATCTTTGAACAAACCCTCTGCCATGTTTGTCTTAAAGTTTTACTGCTGGCATTGTATCACAAACACAGCCCTGTCACTGACAAGGGGATGGCCCAGTGACTGGCACAAGCAACACTGAGCACTAATTAGAATTATTAGGAAGCGGACTGAACAACCAACTCACCACCAGAGAGCCTAATTTTACTAAAAGTGGCTGGGGACTGAACACTAGGCATGTTCAAGTTCTCCAAGTGACCCTATTTTGTATTTAAGTTTGTATCAATCATGGTTTACCTCTGCAATTGAGGTTGGCAATGCTGAAAACACCTGCCACTCACAGGCACTAATTAAATTAAAGCAGGATGGTATTGAGAAAATGGATGTTGGGTGGACCACAGAAAGTGCCCCTGAGTTGTTCCTTGAAAGACAGTCCATGAAAGAATTGAGCAATGATTTATTTTTTCTTAAGGAAAAAATAATCTTGCTATTTAAATTCAAGGTTTTTACCTTTCTGGTAACCGAAAGATTAAATAAACATCTCAAAATGATCATGGTATCCCCCTAGGAATCTTCATCCCAGATAAAAATGCTCTAATCTATCCCTCTCCCTGAAGTAAAGTTAAACTTTGAAATATTTAGTAACCCTACGTGACCTTACGGTCACCATTTTGTTAACCTGTAGAGGGAGCTCAAGTTTCCTCCTCACCCTGGGATTAACAAACTAAACAACAGGTCAGATTAAAGAGTGGGTAGAGGCATTGAGCTTATAGTGCCAATGGAAAAGTTTTAGCTCCAGGCCTATGTAGAGGTAGTTTTTTTTCCCCTAAGTTTCAGTTTTCTCAGCTGTGACATAGGGATAATAACAGTAGACTCATGAAGTTATAATGAGGATTGATCTAGATCGGTAGTTTTCAAACTGAACACACATCAGCATCACCTGGATGAACCGCTGGAACACAGTGAGTGGGTCCCACAAATAAAGTTTCAGACGAGAGAGGTCTGTGGTTGGACCTGAGCTTGTTCCCAGGCGATGCTGGTGCTGCTGGCCTAGAAGCCAGACTTTGAGAAGCAGTGATTAGGGTAGTAGAAGTGAGTTACTTATCACCATTATTGGGAAGAAGTGATTAAGCAGTAAATATGTGTCAGATACCACTTAAAAACTGCTCTTTTTACTTATTTTTTTAAAAGATTTATTTATTTGAAAGACAGAGTTACAGAGAGAGGTAGAGACAGAAAGAGAGGTCTTCCATCGCTGGTTCACTCCCCAGATGGCTGCAACAGCTGGAGCTGCACCAATCCAAAGCCAGGAGCTTCTTCCGGGTCTCCCACGTGGGTGCAGGGTCCCAAGGACTTGGGCCATCTTCTACTGCTATCTCAGGCCACAGCAGAGAGCTGGATCAGAAGAGGAGCAGCCGGGGCTAGAACCGGCGCCCATATGGGATGCCGGTGCTTCAGGCCAGGGCGTTTACCCACTGCACCACAGCGCTGGCCCCATCTTTTAACTTATTTTTTACGTGGAAATTTAATTATGCTTTAGAGGCTTTTTTTAAATGAAATATCTGTAAATCATCTCTAATCCTGGTAGAGAATTATCTTGCATAATGTAATTATAGGTCCACGTCAGGGCATGCAAGAGGTTTCAATGATACAAATATTCTCCTCGATGTGCTTATCACCAGTACATGAGTGAGTTGCTAAATCTATACCTAGGAAATCCCTAACTTGACTTTCTCCTCACTGCCTATCTTTAATTAAGAGACCTAATATTTCATTAAACTGCTAACCAGGTGTTAAACAATTGGACTGTTCATTACCAGTTTCATAGTAGGACCAGATATTGCCTGAAGAATCCTGGGAAGCAACAGTTCTACAAACCAAATTGCATTACCTTGGCTTTTCAATAATAGTTTATCCTTCTCTTCTCAGGAGGTTAAATGAACAGTTCTTCCAGAAAATAAGTTACAAACGACACATGTGTAATCATCAAATCACTTTCATGTCCCTTATTTTATGTGAATCACAGAGCCTCACCGAGGCAGTTTTATCTCCTGGTACCACCTCACAGATGGGTAAATGACAACCTGAACTCTTTGTATAATAAAGTCTTGATCACCTGCTAGTTGCAAATCAAGGATGGAGCTTAGGCCTATGACAGCTAAAATCCATGTACAGTAGGCTCAGAGAGAATGTTTTCAGAATTTGGAAAAATCAAATATATGGCATGATGGCATAGTGGTTAAGCTGCAGCTTGTGCTGCCAGCATTCTGTATTGGAGTGCTAGGTCAAGTCCTGGTTGTTCTGCTTCCAATCCATTAATGTACCTGGAAAGGCAACAGAAGATGTCCCAAGTACTTGGGCCCCTACCATCCACGTAGGAGACCTGGATATTATTCCTGGCTCTTGGCATTGGCTTGGCCCAGCCCTGGCTGTTGTCTTCTGGAGAGTGAACCATCCGATGAATGACTTATGTTATTTGAACCTTTCATTTTTCATTTGATAATCCCAGTTAAACTGAAGAAGCAATACTTATTTAATATTGGAAATAAGAATATATAGGAAAAAGAAAAATTAAGACCATGCTACATAACATCTTTGAGCATAATCCCCAAGTCCCCCTTCCTATCATACTATATGCAAACCAAACTCTAGACTTCTGAAGCTGTTGTTGTCATATATCAGTACATGATAATTATTTTTCTGTGCTAATAAATGCACTTTTTCTTGTTGTTATAGCATAGTGCTTGATGGTGTGAAAGCACTATACCTTAACTTGCTTAACTGAGAGTTAGCTGGTTTCCGTCTTTTGCGTGTTCAAAGAGAACTTCCATGAATATTTTTGGATCACAAATTTTCTGCACCCTTAGTATGTCCTGGGAAAAAATTCCTCCAAGTTGGATTACTATGTAAAAGACATGCACATTTTAAGTTTTTTGATATGCATTGCCAAATTCACTTTGAGGAAGACTGTCCTCTTGTATTACCTGCTGGTCCTCTACTCATGAACACACCACTTCCCCTTTTGTTCTTAGTGCACATTATTTATTTGGCTCCTAGAAGGTTTTCTCTGGCCAAACCATCTTGTATTATTTATTTCCACAAAGGAAGTTTCTGAATAGCTCAATAAGAGAACCTAAAACTCTTCTTCCCATGAACAAGATTTGAGTGTTGTGCTAACAAAATTAGTACAGCTCTTTCTTTTAAATGTGTCTCAATAAGGCAAATGTCTACACCAAAATCTTCCACCTCCTCATCCCCACTGATAATAGCTAAGCTTTATAATGGGCCATAAATTTTCTATGTTCTTTCTGTATGTAAAATCATTTATCCACATAATACTCTCCTGAGGAATAAAAAATTATCATCCACTTTGTACCTAAGGAGATAGAGATACACCTTTGGCCAAGATCACATGGAAAACAGTTCAGAACTGAAATTTGAACTCAGATTGTCTTCACAATAAGAAAAAATAGAGGAAAAATGGGGATACAAAGAGGAAGAAGGCGTATTGTGACGGGAAACAGAAGAATGTTCCAAAATAAGGAATGGACAATCTTGATAGTGTCAAACCAGATAATAAAAGGTGAGTATGTTTTATATTCATTATCCCTACTAACATATAAAGAAAGTTATACAAATGTGATCCAAGCTGGCACTGTAGCAGTGCTGCACCAGTTTCTAAAGCCCCGTTCACAGGCCTTGGCAGGAAGAAAATCAGGCCTACTAGAACTCCAGACCTCCGTGTCAGAATGAATCATTTCAGGAGCCCTGGCCTCTAAATGGAGCTGTTCCTGTCCCATCTCTCAGCCTCCACAAATTTACAGCTCAAAGTGGGCTATAACCTAAATCATTAAACGTCCTGATGCACAAAGCCCAATTTCTTGACCAGTCATTTCTTTTCCAGGTGAGGAAATAATATAAGGGATGATAATTTAAACACACACACACACACACCCCAAAAAAATCAAATAAGCTATTATGTCTACATCCAAATTCCTGGAGGAGATTGCACAAGACTGCTCATTAATTCTGGTGCAGAAAGGATATAGATTGTGCTAAGCCAAATGTTCCTAACCTCTGGGAACTTGATTGTGTTTATGAATATAAACATTTCTTTGAAAGAAAATGGTGTCCCTGTGTTGGTATTTTATTGAGTTGTATGGTGCTTTAAATTTGAGATAAACTAATAGAATGATCCATTAAAGTAATTTAGGGCATTATCAGTCTGAAAAAAGAGACCTCTGTCCAGAAATAGCAAGTGCTGTCTGTCTTCTCACTGTCATGGTTTGATTCTTTCTCTAAAGGACTATTTCCCACAGATTTTCTTCCCCCTAGAGCTGTGGCTTCTAAAGTATTTTCTACTACTTCCTATCATTACAACATCACAGTGTTAACTTGATTTGTGAATGTTTAGAAAGGTTAAGTAAGGTAAGGAGACAAAAAAGGAATGAACGTTGTTTTTTGGTGTTTGATTTTTGCTTCTCTCTCCAATTTAAACATGCCTGGGTTTCTCCTGATCCCCCTTTCTTCTCCTTAGGACGAAGTCTGAAAGTTGTTGAGAAGACTCACCTGAACAGGAGAGACTGACAAAACATAAAGGGCAGGCCTGATGGCTCCCTTCTGATGGGAGAGGAGAGGCTCTGTGCAGAATGAACCTGCCGCTCCTTCGGGGAGGGGAGTATTTGACACTCTTATCTCCTTTGGAGGAGGTAGGTCCTTATACTTTCTATTCTTATCGTAGCCTCATTCTTCTAGTCTAATTCTGAAACAGACTCCCTTTTTTTTTATTCATGATTCAATTTTCCTATCATGTTTTCAAAAGCCAGTAAAATTCTGAAGCTCATAGAAAATGTAAACCAGATGTCTGTTTAAGGCTGCAAGCAAAAAGCACATAGTAGACTCAATTTTTTATTTAATTTCTGTTTCTTTTCTTTTTTTTACTTTTTTGTATATATATTTTATTTTTATTAATATAAAGACAATAGACTTCATAGATATAGTTCTAGCAAGATAACCATATGGTTATCTTTTTTCTTTTTTAAAAATAACCAGCTCAAACAATAGCAACAGACATGATGGACCAGATGATGGAACATTATAGTCAAATGCAAAAATATTCATTAATTCCTTTTAGTTGAAGAATTATTCTAGCTGTTTTCTTTTTTTAACCATGAAGCTTTGCCCCAAAGGAGAAAATAAATAAAAGTTAAAGCTCCAAGAAAGTCTTTCTAAGACAGTTGGTAAAATGACAGAATAAAAAAAGACCAAATATTGCTGTGGTAAACAACTGTGTGCCCGTTTTCCAAAGTAATCACATCTTGTTCAATACAAGCCCATCAGTTTCTAGGATCGTGTTGTTTCTTTGTTGTTCCTACAAAACTCCTGAATAAAAAATGAAATGTGCCAGTACCACCAGCCGTTCTTAGACAATTCTTTCAAGAGTAACCCTCAAGGCCGGCGCTGCAGCTCACTAGGCTAATCCTCCGCCTTGCGGCGCCGGCACACCGGGTTCTAGTCCTGGTCGGGGCGCCGGATTCTGTCCCGGTTTCGGATCAGCGTGGTGCGCCGGCCGCAGCGGCCATTGGAGGGTGAACCAACGGCAAAGGGAAGCCCATTCTCTCTGTCTCTCTCTCTCTCTCTCACTGTCCACTCTGCCTGTCAAAAAAAGAGTAAAAGAGTAACCCTCAAAGACACCTGTACAGTTACAAACCAAGTTCCACCAAATATTTGACTTGACCCAGATTCCAAAGACTTCTTGAATTTCGTTGAAAGGTCTAAGAGCTTAGATATGAAATACAATAAGACATCACCAATTCAGATTGTGGGAAAGGCTTGCCTATTTAAATTTCAAGGTTTTCATTGACATTTAGTTTTGTCATCATGAGGTTATATTCAGAAAAAGCTATCTTCAAGTCAAATTATTGCCAGCCTTTATGAGGCCCATCTTTAATTGTGCAATTGTTTATTGAGCTCAATTTGGATTCTCCCTTTCTTAGGCATTATTTTCACTCAATGAATAATATCTGTCCTTTTCCTGGGCATATCACTTAATAGGCAAAAGATTTTTTTAAAAAAAATCTACTATAACATTGTAGCCTCTCATCAAAGATCAGTTTATTCCTATCCAGGGAGGAATTTCCATAGAATCCTCCATTATTGGGTGTGCTTGCCCAATTTGCAGCAAGTCAACTGCTGACACCAGCATGTTAGAAGAAAATAGGTGTTCATTGCAAAGCACTAAGGAAGGATGCAGTAAGTTCTTGCCCATTCTCAGCCTCCTCCTGAGTTTAGGGGTATAGGCTCTTACAGGTTGAAAGGAGTATTACGAGGAGCAGGTTCAGCGTGTGTCCAGGGCCTTGGTTGGTCTTCAGTGCTGGTGGCCTAACTTCGACTGCTCAGTAATATGTTCCTTTGGGGACTTTTGATGATGGAACAGTAATTCAGGTGGTAGTTTCTTGCTTGGGGTATTATCTTTTGGGGAGATAAATGACTTCATGAGTCTTGGGTTCAGGAAGGATTCATCCCTCCCTCAATTTAGTGAGTTATTTTTCATAAAAGCAGGCCCAGGAAACATTAAAGTGGGAGTGGGGGAGGGGAGGCTGGAGACCATGGGAGAATAAAATCAAAAGCTATCTAGTATTTGCATCAAAGGCACTGGATGGGGACTTGATTTCACTTTTGTACTCTCTCTCTTGCTTGTTATCTGGAAAACACAATGTTTAAACAAATGCTTAGTCTACAATTACATACTTCTTGGATAAAAAATGTTTTCACAGGTGCTGGTGCTGTGGCATAGAAGGTAAAGCAGCTGCCTGCAGTGCCAGCATCCCATATGGATGCTGGTTCAAGTCCTGGCTGCTCCACTTCCAATCCAGCTCCCTTCTAATGTGCATGGGAAAGCAGCAGATGATGGGCCTTGGTGCCCTGCACCTGTGTGGGAGACCTGGAAGAAGCTCCTGGCTCCTGGCTTAGGCCTGGCCCAGCACTAGCCATTGTGGCTATTTGGGGAGTGAACCAGTGGATGGAAGATTCCCTCTCTCTCTCTGTCTCTCTCTTTCTCTCTGTCTGCCCTTGCCTCTCCCTCTCTGTAACTCTGACTTCAAATAAATAAAAAAAAAAACAAAATTTTTTAAAAAATGTTTTCATGGGTAGGCAGTCAAGGACCTCACATTACCAACCTTATTGCACAAATATATTTGGAAGACAGACAGAATCTTGGCAGTTTAGAATTACAAGATATTATAACCAGCTCAAGAGGTAGTCAAAACTGTAAATGAATTTTGATAATCAGGATTTATGTATAGTAAATATAATCACAAACCAACTTTGAATCAAGAAATATTATTTCTTTACTAAACATGTTTAAGTAAGAAATATTTTTGTGTATTACACTCAGGCAAAGGTGGAAATACAATTTTCACATCTAGTTTTTGAAAATAGAGTGGCTACTAAAATGAAAGATCTTTTATAATGAATAGAAAATAAGCCTAATGAGGTTCGAGGTTCTTCAAGTCAATTGCACAACACATGACCCAGGATGGAACACATATTATTGCCAAGTGAAAAGTTATGACTACTTACAACCTAGAAGAGAAATCAACCCAGCTCATGTTCCATCTGCCTTTCTGCAGTTATCATACGATGAAGACGTTCCGTAACTGCATATGGCTGTTCATCAAAAAGGCTTGCAAGCTGTCCTAACCAATCTGAGCTTCTCTAGCGGTAGACTCTGCAGTGTTTCTCAGACAAGGCTTTTGAGTTTAATAAGCAGAGGCAGGTCTAAGACTTCAAGGAATTATGATGACATGACACTATAAGCACTGTGTGCTTTGTCTTGAGGGCATACAAATTACTACATATTATTGACAAAATCATTATTATATATATGCAGAAGTATAGCTACGCATTCTCTTTTTGATCGAATTTTTCTAAAAGTGAGTTCTTAAGCAAAAAGATGGAAAACTAAGAGTGATACTAATGAATAATCTCATGAAAGGAATAATGGGAATCAATCCAGATACCTAGGAGAAATCTTGCCTTTCCAAAAAGGATCAGTCAGGTACAAAAGAATTAGATTTGACTGGCAGGAAGGATGTTTGCATTCTGTCATAGCCAAAAACTAATTCTGGAAAAGTTTTATAGCAAAATAAAAGTTTATCAGCTCTGATTCCCATTATCTTGGTTCCATTATTTTAATTTCATTTTTCCCATGTCCCTGGCTAACATTCAATCATTTACTACCTTGAGAAGAAATTTGGAACATGCAACTGAGTTCCTTATTTGGAAAAGAAATTGTATGAGTAAGAGAGTTAAGAAAAAAATAATGGAGAAAATTCTCTCCAGTTTGGTTTCTACCTAACGGCACCTCATGGCTTATGTCTGAGAAACCACAAACCTACGTACAAAGGTGTAATTGGCTCTGCTATACAGTGTCACTTATGGCCCAGAAAGATTATTTCCAAAGCTTTTAGCTCCAGGAAGCAGAACAAAATGTTGTAAAAGGAATGAACATAAAATGTATACAGCTTTTCCTTCACAAGGTATGTTTTTATGGAGAAACAGAATGGAGTGTGTGTGTGTGTGTGAGTATATATGTGTGTGTACACACACACATACAGAGAGAAAAAAATCCTTATTTACTCAGTTGCTTACAACAGAATCCCACCTCAATAAACCCTAAAGTTTTTGTGGCCACTTAAAAATATTATGCTTTTTATTACATTCTAACAGATTTTATTTTGTTTTCTTTTGTAACATCTTTGGCATCAGTTTTTCTACAGTGATATACTTAGAGGCTGTTGAAGAATGCATAGTTACATGTCTTCTACAATATGTGTCCCTGGAATGTAATGCTGCTGTTTTAAGCACCTCAGTTGTTCCTAATAGAGTTTTTCATTACCATATTGGCCAGGTTGTAATATCTGCCTTGCTATATGGGTACCTTTCCTGACTCCTTTATGGAGCCATTCTGTTTCCACTTGGTTATCTCTGATCTGCTGCAGTCTCAAACCCGATTTTAAAAACTGTTAAAAGTGGCCGGCGCCGCGGCTCCCTAGGCTAATCCTCCGCCTGCGGTGCCAGCACACCAGGTTCTAGTCCTGGTCGGGGCACCGGATTCTGTCCTGGTTGCCCCTCTTCCAGTACAGCTCTCTGCTGTGGCCAGGGAGTGCAGTGGAGGATGGCCCAAGTGCTTGGGCCCTGCACCCCGTGGGAGACCAGGATAAGCACCTGGCTCCTGCCATCGGATCAGCGCTGTGCGCCAGCCATGGTGGCCATTGGAGGGTGAACTAACGGCAAAGGAAGACCTTTCTCTCTGTCTCTCTCTCTCTCACTGTCCACTCTGCCTGTCAAAAAAAAAAAATAGTAAAACAAAACAAAACAAAAAAACTGTTAAAAGCAAACAAACTAAGAACTAACAGTTGCTAGGTAAAGAATTGTTTGTTGGCAAATATCATATTTTCACCTCCCAGAATCCTTTGTAAACCTTAATTTGCACTTGTTAACCATTTCTTGAGCCATATAGTATGCTACATACTAGTGAGGGTATTACATGGTCTATGGGCCCATTTTAGGACTATGTTGTTACTCAATACAGATTGAATCATCTCAGTAAATTTTAATGGTTCATGTATTTAGTTGAAAAGCAGAGAGAGAGACAGTGAGAGACAGTGAGAGACAGAGAGCAAGACAGAGAGAGAAATCTTGTACCCATTTGTTCACTCCCGAAATGCCCACAATAGCCAGAGCTGGGCTAGCCAGGAGCCCAGAACTCTTTCTGGATTTTTCCCACACAGGTAGTAGAGTTATAACTACTTAGGCCATCATTCACTGTCTTCCCAGGCACATTGGCAGAATGTTGGATCAGAAGCAGAGTAACTGGGACCTAAACTGGTATTCCAACATAGGATGTTGGCATTCCAAGTGCACTTTATCCCCCTTGTACCACAACTCCCACCCACAATAATTTTTAATCCTAAATAACTCTAGAAATAGATATTTCCAAGCATTCTATACATGTAGTTCTGATTTCAATGACCATCTATCACCAAACTAATTTAACTTGAAGCAAAACATATGTAGTAGGGATACAAGGTATGTGCTCATAAATTTAACATAAGCCAAGGCCAGTGTCTGGCTTCAGGTCATGTTCTGGGTTGCTGTGTGTGTAATCTTGTGCAAGTCAAGTGTGCAGGAACATCACACCATGTGCACACACTCATACACACACTGCCCTTAGAGGCCAGTGGCATTTGTTATTCTAACAACAGAATCTAGTTCCCTCTCCTGAGTACATGCAAGACTGATTTTCTCCACGTCCACATTCTTGGGATAACATGCTACAAAGAAGATGCCTCATCTTCAAAGTGATTATGAGAAGTAAAATATTCCTGGAGCTAACAAATATGTAACACCCTCAAAGCATTTTGGCCAAATGAAAGAAAAACACATAGTGCTATTTTAGACAAAACAAATATCCACAGTTCCACTGAAGAAAACTCAAGAGCTCACACTAACAATCTATTTTTACTCCACTCCTCTCATAGTAATTTTTTCATTTTTCTCTTCCCTTTCCTCTTTTATCCTTTTATTTTTATTTTTTTAACCATTGAGCACTGTGCACTCCCCACTAGCCAATGCTAAAAGTAATCTCAGGAAATAGGATGATTGAAATGGCATCATTACTCAAGGGAAAATGAAAAACACTGCACTGGCCACTATCATCTTGCCAAAAAGGGAGAAAACACACTTAAAAAACTTCTGAGTTAAGCTGTAATCTGCATTACCTAGACAGTTGCAGTGCAAGCAGAGCTCGTCTCATCTACTTATCTTCCAATATATATTACAAGCTTAGTCTCATTTCCATGTCTGAAGTGTATATCTAATCAGGAACATCTTCGAGCATGGAGGAGAGATACAATAGCTCCTGCCTGCTTATCATTCAGCTGGGATAAGTCTTCCTCTGCAACAAGCACTATTAAGGACCTCCGAGAGGAGGGGGTAACATCCTCTCCACAGATGGCAAGACCAACGGATTTCAAAGTTCCAAAAACTTTGGAGCTAATTCGGGGTTACTTATAGACATTTTAAATATGATTACTTTTCATTCATTTTATTTATTTTAAAGGCAGAGTTACAAAGAGAGGGAGAGACAAAGAGACAGATGGGGGACCAGGAGGAATATCATCACCGTTTTACTCCCCAAATGGCTGCAATGACCTGGGCTGGGCCAGTCTGAAGCTGGGAGCCAGGAGCTTCTTCTGGGTCTCCAGTGTGGGTGCAGGGGCCCAAGGACGTGAGCCATCTTCTACTGCTATCCCAGGCCACTGCAGGGAGCTGGATCGGAAGTGGAGCAGCCAGGAGTCGAACCAGTATCAATATGGGATGCCAGGGTAGTAGGCAGCAGCTTTACCCTCTGTGCCACAGCGCTGGTCCCACTAACAGACATTTTTAATATAATTACAGGTTTCAACTGGGGATCATGCCCTAAGAGATTTGACTTCCATGTGTAGACAGTGAAGCATTCTTGGTTCCTTTACTTCTAACTCTGCCCATTTTTATCCCTTCATTCATCTGCTAATTTGACTAAGAATTAGACACTAAATTTGAGGGCTTAAATTTTAAACCTAAATTTGGAGAATGTCAATTTTCCCTAATGCTCCATTCATTCATCAAATATTTATTAAGTACAAAGCATAAAGTCTTATGGAAATGGTTTGGTGATGATTTATATTCTGCAGAAGACTACAAAAATAATCCAAAACCGGGTCAGCTTTGGAAAAAGCTTGAAAGCAGGCAGTTTGCCTTTGCATTTTCCCCACCTCATTTCATTGTTGTGCATCTATGCACGAACCCACTTGCCAAATACTTTTACAATACATCCTAGGTTTTCCTAAAATTTTTGTCTAACATTTAATTTCTTTAGACCCAAACGTTACATCCATTACCAAATGAAGTTGCTTCTTCTGCTGCCTCCTGGGGCTCTGCCTGGACCTTTCCACTTCCTATTCCTTCTCTACTTTCCCATTCACTGTTTCCTTCCTTGGTGCATCTCTCTCTCTCTCTCTCTCTCTCTCTCTCTCTCTCTCCCTCCTTCCCTCCCTCTCGCTGAGATTTACTGATTTAATAGGCAGAGTGACACAGAGAGGAGGAGGCAGAGAGAGCGAGCCAGAGACAGAGAGAGAAAGAGAAAGAGATCTTCCATCCACTGATTCACTCCTAAAGTGGATGCAACAACCAGGTTTGGACCAGGACAGAGCCAGAAACCAGGAGCTCCGTCCTAGCCTCCCACATGGGTGGCAGGGATGCAAGTACTTGAGCCATCATCTGCTGTTCACCCAGGTGCATCAGCAGGAAGCTGAATGGGGAACAGAGGAGCTGGAGCTGGAACTGGCACTCCACTATGAGATGCTGGCCTTCAACGGCCTGCTTAACCCACTATGGCACCATGCTGTCATCCTCCCACCCCTTTCATTCTGTCTAATCACTGTCTTTCTTTTACATCTTTGGTAGCAAGAAAGAGTACCAGCATGCCGCTAAAACAAACAAGAGTTTTTGTCAAGAAAAAGATAGCCGACAGGAGGGAGAAAATTTGCTCAGACTCAAGCCAGCTTTCCCAGCCCAGGGGCTTGGTTCCCAGACCCCCTTCCGCCAGCCTGGCTGCAGGATGTGTGTACTATCAGAAGCACAATAGGACAGGAAAATGAGAGGACTCTGAGATACTGTCTTTTTCGACTCAATTTGGTTCCAAGAAAATAAAAGATGAAAGTCACGATTTTATTGCCGGTTTTATTTGGTAAATACGAGTGTTGAGCAGAAAGGGACCAGCTCGCATCACTTTGGGACTAATTAGGCTTTTTGGTTTCCACTTACGTGAGGTCATCCCTCATCCTATTCTTTAGGTCTCCAAGTTCAGATTCCTTCAGAGTGACTCTGTGTTCCCTTTTCCTATTTTTGCAGAGTCACCTTTTTCCCCAAGGACCACAGCTGGAGCTCTCAGTTCTGGATTCTTCTCTCTGAGGCCAGACCTCCAGGACCATCCCCCAGGGAAGATCCCACCTGGGCTGCCTCTGGCTTCACCATCGCTGAGGCATCCCTTCAGCATCCAGCTTCTGCTGATATTATTATCCCCTCCTCGCTTCCCTTCCCTTGAAATGTGCCAGTTGTTTTGAGGCAAGAAAGAACTTGCTAACGCAGCTCGTTGTCTTAGTGTACGTCCCAGAATTGAGGAAATCTCACAGCATGCTACAGCACCTCAGAAAGAAAAGTGATCATGCTTTGAGATAAATGAATATAGTTAATAATCACCACAGCTTCAATTAAGGCCATCCATTAACAGAGGCACTTCCTTCTGCTTAATCATCTTTTCTTTGCACTACTAAGTTATTTCTGGCAGGAAACCCAATGACTGTTAAGCTTCTGTATTTCCCTACTTCATTTCTAAGTACTTCCACCTGGACTGGATTTGTGACAATTCACACAGAAACAAGCCAAAAATGTCTTGTCTCTCAAGGAAATATTTGCGCCCTAGAATGAACTGAACGTCTGAACGTAGCGTTAGAGAAAACGAAAGTCGCAGCTCAACTTTTCAGGGTTTTGTTCACGCTGGTCTCATGTAAGCTCAGTCATCAGAAACATCTTGAGAGCCTGCCCACCAGCCTTCCCCAGTCCCAGTGCAACTTGGAACTGGTTGTAATGAATCACAGGTCAGCCCACTTCCTCAGGGCAATATAAAAGACAAAACTTTCTCCTTGCTCAACTGCAGAGAGAAAAATCATTTATCACAGAGATAGTCTTGACTTATTTAGGGAAATACTGCAGTCTGTCACAATTTTCTCTCCCATAGCTAGTAATTCTGAGGATTTATTAGTGCTAATATTTTCATTGATTGCTAATGAAGAAGAGATTTGGTCTCGTAAATATTCTACTTGTGCTAAATCATAAAATATTGCTTGAGGGTTTGAAGTGTTTCTTATATTCTAAAAATAGAAGTCACTGATTTGAAGAATAACAGCTCTTTTTAGTTCAATAGTCATTCTTTATATTGAAACATATTTCCATTAGCATCATAATAAAAATCTTAATATGAAGATTAGTCAAAATAGATCCTACTCCTTAAAATCAAAGGCATACAGAAAAAAGAATGCTACTTATGTCCTCAATCTTCTAAATCTCTGAACACTACAGACATACTACATGGGAAGGAAACTAGATTAAGCTGGGTGACTGAGCCCACTCAGGTTCCTCCTGAAATATAGTTACCTAGATATTAAAATAAATTTATATTCAAAAAATCATTAACTGCATAGCAGTTATCATCAATAGTGAATCATAAATTGAGTTAAATCTGTGAAAACCTGGGAACAAGGTAGGTTAGTGGAAAAAAACACAACGCAAACAACTTGCAGACAGGGGTTGCTACAGAGTGAGGGTAGCTCTGGGACTATGGCAGGTTTGAGGAACTGTGTTCAGGGATTTATGAGTGGTTGAATGAGAAGTTGTGTTAGAAGCAAATGTGCTACTCAGCATGACTATCCTTCCACATGTGGGCTTGAGCAACTCCTAGCAAAAGCATTTCATCAAGAAAGCAGCAAGGACAAGGAGAACACTTATACACTGTTGGTGGGAATGTAGATTAGTACAGCCACTGTGGAAAACAGAGAGAGATTTCTTTAAGCTCTAGAAACAAATAGACTTTCCATATGATTCAACAATCCCACTACTGAATATATACTCAAAAGTTTTCCACACAATGTATCAAAGAGATACCTTCACCACCATGTTCATAGCAGCACTGTTTACAAGAGCCAAAATTTTGAATCAACCAAAGTGTCCATTATCAGATGAATGGATAGAGAAAATGTGGCATTTATACACAATGGAATATTGTTCAGCTATAAAAAAAAGAATGAAAGTCTACCAGCTAAAGAGATAGGGTTGCAACTGGAGACATCATGCTGAGTGAAATAGGCCAGACCCAGAAAGATAAATACCACATGTTCTTCCTTATATGTGTGAGCCAAAATTAAAAAATAAATAAATAAATAAATAAAATAAAAAAAGAGAAAGAAATGTTTGTAGCAGTAGTGTTGCAAATATAATTTTGTAAAACTTTGTTTTATACCTTTGTCAAACCAATGGTTAAGAATGTTATACTACTATAATTTTAATGATCTGTGATTACTTTAAAATTTACTGCATATGGTTGAAATGGCCATTTTTTCATTCAATTATTGTTGATAGCCATTGTCTATACTCCTACTTTACTAGGATCTCTTTGCTTTGTTAAACTTCTTATTCAGTGAAGCATAAAGTCTTTTTACTGTAATGTAAATTTGAAATATGTTATCTTAAAAACTAAAAGAAAAAGAAAGGGAGAAGGAAGAAGAGTGGGAGAGAGAGAGGGTAGAGAAGGAAAAAGAATATCATGTTCTTAGAATTGTATCTACAAATCACATTGAATCTGTTAATAACTAATTAAAAATTAAAATTTAAAATAGTTTTTAAAAGAAAGTAAAGTAGGGAGTGTCCTACCTAGAAGGCAAATGATGGCTAAAATCCACATCCAGTGCAGGTGGCACCTGGTAACCAGAATACCTCCAGCAACAGGGAGGTAGAGATGCTCAGATCCGAGGAGGAACAGATAAATGAGAATCAGCATGCAGTTCAGCAAAACACCACCATGAAAAACTGGCACAAACAAAGCAACAAATAAAAGAATCTCTCTCTACCGTAACAACAGAAGAAACTTTAAAGCGAAGATAATTGATATCTTCAGAGCCAGTTAAGAGAAAATATATTCAAGAAAAGAAAATATGATTATCAAACATGAAATAAGCAAATGGGTTAAACAGCAGAATGGAACCAATTTTTGCACTGGAATATAAAGAAAGATTAAAAGACATGAGGTATAATGCAGGAAATCACAGGAGCTACATACAGGAAATAATCAAGAATGCTGTTAAATGTACAGAAATGTTTCTGTAAGTAGTACAGAAACATAAGCCTTCAGCTTAAAATGGCCCAAGGAAGTACCAATGGGAGTGGACAAAGTGCCTAACCTCCCCAAAACTCCATCCTGCAGTTTTGAAGCACAGTAAGAAACTGACAAGGCAACTTTTCTAAGGAAAGCCTTGACCATGCTCTTCATAGAAATCAACAGATCATACAGATTAAAAAAAAAAAAAAAACAGAAAAGTATAGATAGATTTGGATTAACAAAATAAACTAGCTTGATTTGGTAGAGATAGAGAAAACACTCTCCTGTATATAACTAGAGGAAAGGAAAGCCTAAGGTTAGAAAGAAACCAACAGAATTCCACCTGCATCCTAAAGTTTTCAATAATCCCTAACGTTCCAGTGCTATGCTTCTAAATGCTAGAAAACTTGCATTAAAATATAGAAATAAACAAAGCATGAAAAAGCTTAAAATACAGTTGATATAACCCTAGAGGATATGAAAATGACAAAATAATCTACTCAAAATTCAACATTTTAATGGGTTTGCTAGGGAAGGTAATGCCCCCCCCCCCACACACACACACATGCACATGCACACAAGTCATCTCTTCCAAAACATTAGTTCCAGGATACAGTGTTCTCTTTGTCATGCTTCCGTTTCCTATACTAACATGGAATATCATCACAAATGAAAATCTTGCACAAAAATAGACTATTCATGACCAAGTAAGCCACTTAGAAAACAACTAGGCTTTCCAGAAAAAAAGTGGGAACAAAATAGAGTAATGATACAACTTACAAGACAGATGAAGCCACGAACTTCCCAGTACAATGGTCCTGGAGCCTTTTCCCCTACAGCAAAATTTGAAGACTTTAGATCTTATCAAAATTCCAATTGTGCAAGTTCCTATGGAGTTCAGGGATAACAAAGCAGAGAGTCACAGAAGTTTTGGAAATCAGGAAACCCTGGACTTCAGCCACTTATATGAGGCGACCTTAGTGGGGCCTCCTTCTCTAGCCTCCCTGGAGGCAGTAGTGTAGGGCACATGTGGAAAAGACTGGGCTTGTGGCAATGGTTTTTCACACACACATTTAGGTTAGTTGCAGATGCATGAGACTTTAGATTGTCCATGAGTTAAACATAAAGGATTACTGAAAACATTTTTTAATTCTTGAATTAATTTTAATGTGAATTGAAGCATATAGTTGATATATACATAATATATGAAAATACTTCCACAATCAGTGGAAAATTTGAATTAAAAGATGTTTATTTTCATGCAAAAAATTGAAATCCATACAGAATACATATTTTCTATAAACTTTTGATGACCCCTTCATGTATATAATTTCAACATTTTTTGCACTTATTTCAATTCTGTTTTCCATGAACTTTCTCAAGTAGGCTTGTATAATACAAAAATAGTCGATATCTAATTTATTTTAATTATGTTACAGGAATGGTAAATAAGGGAAACCTTGTTCACAAAGGTGATCAATCAAAAGCAAAGCCAAAAGCCAGGGGGTAGTCACTGGAGTTTCTTGAAGAGAGCAAAGTTCACAATAAAATGGACTTGGGAAAGCTGTGCTATGTTTGCAATTTTAGTAGCAACTTTATGAGAAACTTGAGACTTCTCACTAATCATAACCTGCCTGGGTTTTTCCAAACATAAAAACATAACATGATTCTCAAAATCAATCTGAAAGGAATAATTTTAAAAATGGAAAAATCTCAATAAGCTCTAATAACGAAGCATCATTAGTTAAAGTGGAAGAATTAAGTAAAATCACCAGGAGACAACTGTAAAACACTGTTTGCTTTCCAGGTAAAACTGAAATCTACTCATGTAATTGATATTTAATGCTGACTACATTGACTAACATTATACTACTAAGTGTTACTGATTTATGTTTTAAAAAATCATTAAAAATAATGCTAATAATTAAATTTAAGAAACAATTACAAGGCGATATTAAATGAAATATAGAAGTATGAACAAGTATACAGGTAGAGCCCTGGTGTAAGTTGCCAAGAATTTACAAAATCTACATTCAAATAGTTCAAGAAAAATAAAATCCATGATGGAAATAGAAGGATACTTCACAAGATACAAAGAGAATATAGCTAGAAATGATGGACAAAACAATCAAATACAAAATGGGAAAAAACAGCAGAAGACCATAATTTGGTGATTTAAAGGTCAGCTGCAGCCACATTCTGGAACGTCAGGATAAAGAGCAGGGTGTGGCCCTGAGAGGACAATCTTGCACACAGAAAGTGGGAGCTCCGGGAGCACGGGAAGTCTCACATAGGTTTCCTACAGAGCTCTTTCTATTTCCTTCTCCCCATAACCAACCTAGCTCCACATTAAAAATTCAGTGATATATTATGCCCACAGAAATGGGAAACAGTTTTCCCAGCAAGAAAAGTCGTCCTGAGCAGTCATGCAATGGGTGGTTCACAACTGGAATAGAATACACAGGCCTGGTGGGACCCTCCTACCAGCAGCGTCTCTTCCTGTTGCATTTCTCTTCCTGCTCTCTTTTAATTAAAAAAAAAAAAAATGCATACATGGAATGTCACCTGGGACCCTATCATAGACAGCCAATGATTCCCCTGCCCAACATCCCAGCTCCCCACGCCACCGCCCCCCAACTCGGATGCCCTATGCCTTCCGGCATGTTTCACAAATGTCCTTTATCCCGCATACCACGTTCATCCACGTTACGGAGTGCAACACTCTTTGTCAGGCTTCAGTTGCGGCTCCAAGCCCAGGGAGAGCATGCTAAAACTTCCTTTTACAAAGATGTGAGGTAGGAATCGAGCCAAGGCAATTACCATCATCCCTGGTGCTCTCATGGGGACTCACTCACCTCCCTCTATGGGGAGCTTGCTGGCTGTGGCCACACACAAGGATTCAACATTTACAAGCCAAAGAACTGGCCAGCTAAAGGATAAGGACTTTTGTGTGTTTGGGAGAGCCAGAGTGTTCTACTCTCTGTTGAAAGGAAAATTACCCACAATCATGTTTGGGATCTTACTTTTCCTGCAGGGATGAAGACTGGAAGTGAAGATGAGGTAGAAGTGAATGTTACACCAAAGGAAAACGGAAAAGAAAAAAAAGAAGAAGAAGAAGAAGATAATGACACACTGCCCAGATTACATGCTTCTTCCCATTTTCACTTCAACTTTTCTTTTTAAAAGATTTATTTATTTATTTATTTATTTATTTAGTTCAGAGGCAGAGTTACAGAGAGAGGGTTCACTCTTCAAATAGCCTCAACGGCCAGCGCTGGGCTAAACCGAAGGCAGGAGCCAGGAGTTTGTTTCGGGTCTCCCACGTGGCTGCAAGGGCCTAAGCACTTGGGCCATCTTCCACTGCTTTCCCACAGCAGAGAGTTGGATCAGAAGAGGAGCAGCCTGTAACAAACCAGCACCCATATGGGATGCCGGCACTTCAGGCCAGGGCTTTAACCCACTGCACCACAGCGCCCGCCCCTCACTTCAGCCCTTGATAGATGTTAGTGGGAATAGTTTAGAGCAAAAAAGGGCTTATTAATCAAGTGAACTTAAAGATGCCATACTTTATTCAGCAGGATCTAGTTTTGAGAATAAACAACTGAATGTCAAGAATTACCAGGAGGGGTGCAGATCAGATGCCTGCATCCCATATCTGAGTGCCTGCGTTTATGTCCTGACTCGACTTTCAATTCCAGTCTCAGTTTCCTGCTAATGCACACCCTGTAGAGCAGTAGGTGATGACATAAGTACTTGGGCCCTACCACCCACAGGCGAGACCCAGAGTGAGTCTCCAACCCCCGGCTTTGGTCTGGCCCCACCCTGGCTGTTGCAGGCATTTGGGAAGTGAATAAGTGAATGGAAGATCAATTTCTCTCTCTCTCTCTCTCTCTCTCTCTCAAATTTAATCAAAAGAGAATTGTGAGAATGTTTTCCCTGGTATCTGGAAAAGCACTGCTCTAAATACAATACTGATCAACTTTATTGTACTTTCATTTAGAGAATCCATTTTGTGCATCTCTTTTTGAAAATAAACAAAATGAGCCAGTTTATTTTCTACAGTGACATGCGACATTGATAAGCACAACTAAATTAACTAACAATAAGGTATTATTTAAAGTGGGACTCACATTTACAAATGAACTTTCTGCATCCATATTGGTAAGGCTGAAAAATACTAAGGAAAATTGCATTAAAAAGTTTCCTACAATGTTCAGAGATCCAGTCAGAAGAGGGACTAAAAGGAGATCTGAATAAACTGGTATAGTAGGTGTATGAGGACTGTGTACCATGATATACTCTTCTTCTGAGACCTTCTTCTATTTGCAAGAGAAGAGTGTTCATAATACATCATTTTGCAACCCTGTCCAAAGATGATTAGAATACAAATAAAATGCACCTGCTCCAAGCTGGGCTAATCAAATCCTTTGGAATTTATATGACTATGATATAACATGAAAGGTAGATCAACCATCCTGCTATAACGTGCACGGAAAAGGAAGCAAACCAAATCTTGAGACAGAAGGAGGAAAAAGATGCAATGCTCCAAGCAAATGCTTGAAAGACATACCTCAAAAATCTAGAACGTTATTTGGATCCCTGAAGCTTTCCATGTGCAGGTTTCAGACCTGTGAAACTCCTGCCCACCCTGAGTTCTGTCAGTTACCTAATCTTTTACCATTCCTTGGGTCACAAGTGACTGAAACAAAACACAAATTAGCTTAAGCAAGTGAAAAGTGTTGGTCCGTAATTTGAGAAAAACAGGAAGTTAAAAGAAGGTATATAGGAATGAAGACTTTAGAGAACCAAAATTTAGAACCAGATTTGTCAAAAATGTTCTCTCTTTTCTGATTTCATCTCTGCCTTGCTTCATTCTGCACACTGATTTCTTCTATGTGGTGGGGGAAATAGCTCTTGAGAGCGCCACATATACCAGTGTACCTTTCTAGCTGAGTAATTCTAGCAACAAAAGAGATTTTTTTTCTGACATCTGTATTATCAGTCCCAAGGATTCTGATTGGTCTGCCAAGATCATCTGATACTCACTGAGCCAATCACTGGTTCAGGAATAGGCACTGACTGGCCAACATTGAATTCTGTACTTATCCCTGTAGTCCTGGGCAGCAGGGTAAGATGGAGAGCCTTTGGCTTGAAGAATAAGCATGAGGAATGAAGGAAATCCTGCTGAGTAGTGCCTAACTGTATCTACAATAGGTCAACACTCCTGGTTTCTTCACATTTATAAGCCCTTTTTAAAATTTGCTTTGTATTTTATTTGGTTTTGTTTAAGCTAACTCAGGTTAGCTTTTGTTGCTCAAGAACATGAAGAATTTTAATTAAGACAATATTTCTAGGAGTCAAATAGCTAGAGTTGTATAAAGTGATCAATCCATTTATCAAAATTGACCCCACTATTGATCATTGGATAGAATTGTAGCTGAATTTTAAGTCACATTATCTTGAGCTTGTCTATGAAATACCAATGTAGCTTATGAGACAACCTTCCTTCTTTCTTGCGAAAGCCAAGTATGCTTATTGTCCTCATTTGTGAGATGAGAAGGGGAAGGTGCTAATTAACTGCTATGTTCCTCTTCAGGTTTAACTTTCCCTGACCCTATAATTTTAAGTGCGTGGTTTACTAGTAAAATGTGATTTTTTTTTCCTGAATGCCATGAATTCCTTTGGTGATTCTAGATTCTCAGTTAACTTCTCAGTACAGTAGTTTCTCCATTAATAAAAGAAAACTATGTAAATAAGGAAATAGTTTACCTAATTATGCCACATATTTACAACAGAATATTATAAAGCCACTTAACATTTGTGATTGTTTATAATAAAGTATCAAAATAAGGATTAAAAAATTATAAGCATAATGAAGTTTTCTTTTATTGAACTCAGTTCTTCAGTTACCAGATATTAAGCACCCAACACATGATTGGCACTATTCTTCAAAGCTTGAACACAATGATGGTCATATAGATTTTATTCTCTCATGGATCTTGCACTCAAATAGGGGGGACAGATAAAAAGAAAAATGATAAATATATAATAAAACCAACTAAGGACATATGAAACAGAAAATTGGGAGTCCATTCATTCATTCACTCAACAAATTTTTTTGACAATTAACTCTCAGCTATGTACCACTTTAGACACCATTATAGTGGGTTCTGTGGGGATTACTTAATAAATAGAGTATTGGAGAGAAGTAAGTTAAGTTCACTGAGGGTCAACAGTGTTTTCAACACATTGCATGGTTTTTTTTCAATGATAACTGGTATATAATTGGAGTGGAAATACTTAGTACTGGAAAGACCACACACATGGATTCCTTGACCATCAGAATGAAAACTGTATAACGAAAACTACCAAGTGAAAGCTTCTGGATCTTCCCATTAAGCACTCTCCTCCCACAGATCAGATTATAAATCAAGACTATCACATTCCAGGGGAAAAGGCAAAAAATAGTGCCATCCATAATGACGTAAAAAAATTCAGTGAAGGCCGGCACCGTGGCTCAATAGGCTAATCCTCCGCCTTCCGGTGCCAGCACACCGGGTTCTAGTCCCGGTCGGGGCGCCGGATTCTGTCCCGGTTGCCCCTCTTCCAGCCAGCTCTCTGCTGTGGCCAGGGAGTGCAGTGGAGGATGGCCCAAGTCCTTGGGCTCTGCACCCCATGGGAGACCAGGAGAAGCACCTGGCTCCTGCTTTTGGATCAGCGCGGTGCGCCAGCAGCAGCTCACCAGCCGCGGCGGCCATTGGAGGGTGAACCAACGGCAAAGGAAGACCTTTCTCTCTGTCTCTCTCTCACTGTCCACTCTGCCTGTCAAAAAAAAAAAAAAAAAATCAGTGAAGTGGTACTCACCATGTCTCTTTGAACCCTCACCTGACCCCTTCAGAAACCAGATAGATACTGTATGCTACCCTATCACAAACTCAACTGTGTTGTAGTCCAAATGGAATTTGCCAAGACAGATATATAATCTTTTCTAGAATAGATCAAAGTCAAACCACTGATTTGGTGACTGTTCATTTTTATTACTATCAGGAAGCAAGATCAGCAAAATGCGCCGGCGCAGCAGCTCAACAGGCTAATCCTCCACCTGCGGCACCAGCACTCCAGGTTCTAGTCCCAGTCAGGGCACCAGATTCTGTCCCGGTTGCTCCTCTTCCAGTCCAGCTCTCTGCTGTGGCCTGGGAGTGCAGTGGAGGATGGCCCAAGTCCTTGGGCCCTGCACCCACATGGAAGACCAGGAGAAGCACCTGGCTCCTGGCTTCAGATCAGCGCGGAGAGCTGGCCACAGCAGCCATTGGAGGGTGAACCAACGGTAAAGGAAGACCTTTCCCTCTGTCTGTCTCTCTCTCACTGTCTACTCTGCCTGTCCAAAGGAAAAAAAAAAAGATCAGCAAAATGCATGTGGGAGGCACAACAATATATATTTATCATCTTGCTTCAGGCCTACCTTATTCTTCTCTTATCTGGCATAATATAGTTCAAAGACACCTGGCTGATTGGAATATCATAAAGACCACATTGGTCCACTCTGCTGACAATATGATGTTACTTGGACTGAAGAACAAGAAGTAGTAGGTATATTGGAGGCCTTTGTAAGACACACATTTTCCAAATGATTGGGAATGACCTGTACAAAGATTCAAAGTTTTGCCTCATCAGTGAAGTTTTTTAGTTTCCTGTGATTTGGAATGTTCCGTGATATTTCTTCCAAAATAAAGGTCAAATTGTACTTTTACATTCCATTCAGAAGAAAAAGGCATAATACCTGGTACATCTCTTCAAAATCTAGAAACAACATAGGTCACACCTGGGAACACTTCTCTGACCCATTTATCAGCTGAAATGAAAGGTTGCCTAGCTTTTAGTGGGGCTCTCAGCGGGAAAGCGATTGTAGGCTGTACTATAAGTGGTTGAATCAATTGGCCAATAAAAGTTGTAGGATATTATGGTACTAAAAGCATCAGCAGTGAGAAAAGAACCAATGTAGATTTTCTAACAACTCCCAAAAGGTGAAACATAATGTCCATACTTAGGGTACTATCGTGGACTGTGGTACATGTCAACCTCACTTGGGGTAACCCTGAAAGGCAGCAATTAACCTAAGTGCAGGCTTAAGACAGTGTGCCTAGTCATCTGTATGTTTGAAAAGAAATTGTCCAAGGTTAGCATATACACAAATGGATAGGAAAAGGCAAATCATTCACCTGGTTTGTCGGGGCTATGAAACAAGAAATAGCAGAAAATCAAGGACATGGAATTCTAGGGAAACGGAATACAAATGGAACTATGTAAAGATTGTTATATTTTTCTATAGTCTGCTTTACCTACCTGAAATCAACCTCCTTAGAAGAGGCAAAAAAACAACCAAGCCGATAAAATGATTTGGCCACTTGAAAAGTACCAGCCTCTAGGATACTAAGTGTGTAAACAGAGTTCAAACATTGACGCACAATAAGAACGTCAATAGAATTACGATAGTGACAAAAAATGAAGCTTTGTCTAGCTATTTACATTGTCAAGGGCAACACTGGGGTAACTCTTGTACCATCCACAAGCTGCCAATCTTAAAGAATAACAGAACATCCTCTTTGAAAGCACAGATGCAGGGTACCTTGGGTAGGACATTCTACAAAGATGGAATATCATCCTCCAAATATTTGACTCTCATGAGGTGTCACACATAAGGGTTTATAATAAGAATGGCTCAGCTTTCAGGCCCCAGAACTATAGGTTATATGGCTCTAAAAGTTCTATTTCAAAAGGACAATTGAAAAAGGACATTCAACTTTAATCTATGGTTTTTGACAAACATGCAAAGACAAGATCTCCCTACTGGCAGGGGTAATTAACTCTGATCATCAAAAGGATATAGAGCTGCTACAATAGGGTATCTCATATATATATATATATACACTCATATATACATATATATATAAATTATACATACAAATATATGGATTTAGCACCTAGTGATTCACCGGGGAGCTCCTGTACTCCCTTGTGACATTTTGACAATAAGTAAAGATGTTTAAGAAGTTTAACAATGGTGGCCTGAAAAGGAGCTTGATGACCAAGGACTTAGAGATTTCAAAGCTGAGGATCTGCATTCCCCACCTGTCACTCACCGTCTTCGTGGGGGAACGACACTAAACCCTGCCTAGGCTTCATATCCGAGTCACGGCACCATTATGTCGCTCCCCCTCTTCGTGGAGGAACGACACAGGACCCTGCGCTGTTCTTTCGTCTGCTCGGCCCTCCCCGGGTTTGCTGCTGGTTCTTCCCGGGTTGGCTACCGACCCTTCCACCTCCGTGGAAGGGCGGTTCCCCCTGCCATATTCCCCACTTCCGCGGGGGAGCGGCACACCGCCGGCCGGCTCTCTCGGGGGCTGCACAGGTGTTCCTTCAGATGTTCCCCTTAGATGTTCCTGGTGCATGTTGTCTCTCTCCTCCTTTATAGTCCTCTTCCACCAATCCCAACTCTGCTACCCACATGCCGAGTACACTGCTCTCCTCCAGTCAGGAGCAGGTCCTACAGTTTATTGGTTGAACTGGAGGCAGCTGTGTAGAAGCTGTTTCTCCCTTCTCAGCGCCATATTGTGGGAGAGCAGATGCATAGAATAAGTCTTAATTCCAGTAACTTAGTCTAGTCTGAGTTGCTCCCCACACCCACCCCATGTATTAGACACCTAGAACAGCAGAAATGCCAGCCAATAGTAGCAAAGAATAGCAATGGGACTGAAGTTCAAATTATTCTTGAATGTCCCCGCCTTGGTAAAGAAGGCCTACTCCACAATCCAGAAGCAGCTGTTTCCAGAACTCATGCCAAGTTGGTAACTCCAAATGACCAAAGAAGAGACTTGTAATGGACAATTGTAGTATGCCATCCACAGCCCCACCTTCAGAACTAAAATCCTCATCCCTTGCCTTCTGCAAGAACTGGTAAATCATTGCTCACAACCTAGTCTCTCTCTTTTTGAATTGGTCCTTCTTGGAAGAGACTCACCTCTTAAACGGTCATATCCTCACTCGCAGACCAATACTGTAAGTCAGGCTTCAAGAGCCCACCTCCTGCTGTCCCCATTCATGATGACATTGAAGACCCAACCCCTCTCCAGAACGTTCATGGAATCCTCCGAGAGCATTGATACGTACACAGTGAAGCCTGTCTTCTCTCACAGACAATCCTGCTTTGTTCATCCCCCACAGAGGTTGTTCTTAAGCTCATTCCCCACTGGATTTCCCACACACAATTCTCAATCTCAAAGGATGATTCTAGGATATGAGGGCGATCTGGCTGCGACATCTGTCACCCCATTGATCACCAGGGTTGATTTGACTGATCTAGGCGGGTGTCCCCTTCCTCCCTCACCGCTCCATGTGCATCCCTCCCGAAGCTGCAGGCTCGGTTGAAGAGGACGACCTTCCCTGCTAGAGGAGGACCATAGAACCTCCAAACAAGCTCTCAAAGGATGCTTCTAATAAAATTGCAAACACAGAATTACAAACTTCCAGGTATATTGTTCTACCCACTGTTCACTACAAAACACAAATAGATCAGAGTCAAGAGGCTCTTAAAATGTACTACTATTACATAGCCAATGTTTTTCAGATTAAAAACTTGTATTCAAACACACAATAATCTGAACCTGGCACTGTGGCACAGTAGGTTAAGCATCCACCTGCAGTGCCAGCATCCCATATGGGTGCCAGTTCATGTCTGAGCTGCTTATCTTCCTATCCAGCTGTCTACTATGGCCTGGGAAAGCAGTAGAAGATAGCCAAAGTCCTTGGGACCCTACACCCACATGGGAGATCCAGAAGAAGCTCCTGGCTACTGGCTTCAGATCAGCCCATCTCCAGCGGTCGCAGCCATTTGGGGAGTGAACCAGCAGATAAAACTAACTCTCTCTCTCTCTCTCTCTTTCTCTCATTCTGCCTCAGCCTCTGTAACTCTGCCTTTCAAATAAATAAATAATTCTTTAAAAAAAAATAATAATTTTTGTATACCAGGACATTGTGAATTGTTTTAAATTCCACAGAGTTCAAAGGGAGTATTTAATGCATTTACATTGAAAAATATTAATGAGAAATTTTACTACATCTGAACTTACCTCCCCTTATTAACTTAACCACATGTTGAAACACATATATTACCATCAAAAATAGAATCAAATAAGGCTTTCCAAAAACTAATCATCTATCTGTGAAAATATTCTATCAGAGAATATGGAATTGCTGGCTTTATGTGAATGATGAAACATTAACTAAACAGCTCTGGGTTTTTAAGAGTGTAAAAAATCTCAGATTTTCTTTGTTCCCTTCTTGGCAATCACAATCTTCCCTGAAACCTGAGAGCTTGGTGCATTAACATATTTTCAATTCAAACCTTGAAAACATCCATTTATGTCTCTGTGATAGGAATCTATTATAGCAAAAGAAACACCCTCCTCCACTATCAAAAACACTTTGTACAACAAAAGGGAAAATTCTTTAGAATGTATCAAAAACTCATGCAGTTCACCAAAATTAATACTTTTACATTTTATTACTAATCAGGTACACTTTAAAAAGACCTTAAATGGACTATGGTTATCAAAAGTACTTTGGCCTTTTGTAACTTATTTTTTCTTGAGGACTTAAAGAATTTTTAGCAGAATTAAAACATTTCCAAAGCTTTTAAAACAGGTTTCTTTTCCTTTAGGGATAAAAACCCATTTTAATATGCAATTCTTTGATATCATTGATGTCTTTGATAACTGAAGCTAAGAATACCATTTAATATTATTATTTCTCCTCTAACATTGCATGGGATATAGAAGTCTAATTAATATTTAATCACCTTGAATGTGAACAAAAATTGAAAGGAACAAAAATATTGTCCATTTTAATCACATCTGCCCCTCATAACAGATCAGTGGTCAACACATTTGTCTCCTATAACAAGTGTGCAAAAACAATAGAATGCACTAAGTCAGGCTAATATTAATGAGAATTTAATGGAAGTCATTGCTTCAATTCCCTATGTCTGAAATTGGCTAAAGCTAGGTATTATAATAAAAGTTGCAGATTGTTCCGACTTCTCTACAAGCTATTTTGTTTGGAAAGCATATTAACAAATTTAGCCCAATAATTGAAATGTTGATGCACTTTCAGCCTTTTAACTAAAAACGGTGCAATTATTGGTAGTGAAAGCTTCCTCACAGCTTTGCAGTTTCCTGGCCTTTAAACCTGGATCTCTATCTGCTTTCTGAATGAGGTGTCATTTTAATAGTAAAAGACCCATTTAAACATCATCGGATCAATGGGATCATTGCCTGCTGAGCTTCCGTATTTCCTTCTAATTTCCTGACTTGTAGAGTACTTTACAGATACTCCCCAAGATCTGCCCTTGGTGAGAAAACACACTGCTGTGGATGAGAGCTGGATTTCTTTACTGCCATTCTTACTGCTATTTTCCTTTCCCATTTGGATTGCTTATCGCGGGGTGGAATGTATGTGTCGGTCTTGCTTTACTCTGACACTGCTCTGACTTGTTCCTGACAACAGGCTGACAGTTAACTACCACAGTCACCACAGAAAATACAGAGCCTGCACTTGTCTCAACACCAGCTAAACAAGAGGCACCCATCCCTTGTATGAGGAATCTTTTAACAAAGGTACTATGGATGCCATTTCCTTCATTTGTGCCATCATGAATAAGACAAGGGATCTCAAGTCTAAAACCCTTCCAATATGACCCCATGAACTGATAGCTTGTGTCCTCAAGCCCTGTGGTAACCTCAATTCATAGGCCATACCCATAGTGAAATCGGACATGACACCCTAAAATTCATACAAAAATGTGGCCCCTTAAAGTTCCCCAAAAGTGCCATCTGGGGTGCCATATATGCTACCGGAATTTGGGGTGCCATATGATTTCACCATATGCTTATTAATAAATCCCCAATATTAATAAGCCCAAGAGTGTTCTTGCCTAATATTTAGAGAAGAATTCTAAATACCGGCACAGACAAATGAGGCAGCATGGTACATTTAAAGCTTTATTTAGTGCGAAAGATGCATAGGAGAGTGAGAGCATTATTAAGAGAGAGAAGTAAATCTGGGTTCATACTGAGCACCAGGAACCAGCCACGTGGAGGAACATCTAGGCCAGGAAGCCTAGGGTGGGTGGCCCGAAGGCCACGCATCCTGGGGGTGCAGGGCTACAGCAAGCCCCCTCCTGGCTAGAGGCCAGGGAAAAGAGAAGGCTGGGCACACCGTGTCCCGGGCTTTTAACCCACTTCCAAAGGGGAGAGGTTAATTAACCTGATTCGCTGGTGGACACCCAGGTGTGGCCAGGTAGGGGCATGAGGTCACACAGGGGCGTGGCAAAGGCGTGGTCTTCCAGCTCACAAACCTAATTGATTTTAACCTGTATGCCTGTCTACTTCAATAGGAGTTATGTCAATCACTCTAATGAGACACTAAAAATCTGACATGATTCTTTTCAATTGAAGCCACCGAATGATCCAGTTTTTGAGCCATTGTCTTCATATTTGAAAGGCCAGAATCATCTAAATGATATCTAAAATTATGTTTTACTCTAACCAAAGCACAGAGTCTGTCATTTTAGACTTCCACAAGATTATATAAAACAGCAGATTTCTGTATGGTTTTTCCTTCCCAAAAGAAGTCTGCTATACACACACACACACACACACACGCATGCACATTTGCCAAATAAAAAGGCATTTTATTTTTGCCTGTGACTAGCTTTGATTTTTTGTATTGGACTCTGAATATGTTTTTATTTTACTACAAATTCAACTTTTAAACTACTTTTGGTTTAAAAGAAATTCTTTCACAATTCAGTTGTCATTGAAACTTAGTTCTTCCTTTCTTAGTGTCAAAAAGTTTAAAATTCAATTTTATATGGAAATTTTATCCGTGTCTTCCAGTGAAGTATCCAAATTGCTAAATTTTCATATATCTCTCTGAACTCATTTACAGACCTTACGTGAATATTTGAACATTTGCTGGCTAAGTAGTTTGTCCCCCAGGAGAGAATGACATTATTTCTCTCCCTTTGTGGATTAGAAAACAGAGCACACACTCAGCCCCTGGACTCCTCTATTTTCCTGTAACTTCACATCCCATTTTTATCCCAGCTTCTTTCAAGAAAAATGACATGAGTGGAGAGACTGTTATTTCTCATCAACCTCTCCATCAAAGCAGACATTCCAAACTTGCATCGACTCAAAGCATTCCTTTCTGTCCCCTGTCAGATTTGCTGTCTTACACAAGTTTCCCAAGCACGCTATGAAGTCATGGAGGCTTGTGCCCAGGCGGAACAGCTGCTTCTGGCCGAAAGAATCTCTTATTCTCCAGAACCCACCACTGGGCAGAGCACCAGCCCACACGCATGGCCTTCGGCACAACTGGCCCAGATCTACCTCTGACCAAAAAGAGTGATTTGGACAAATCCCACTCATTCCAAAGTTTAACACAATTTCCAACCACATAGCTGTCTTCCATACATGGTCTCTGTATTTTAAGAGAAAGGATGTTGAGGTAGGCATTTACCCTATCAGTTAAGATGTATCCATCCCACATCAGAGTCCTGGGTTTGGTTCCCGCCTCTGGCTTCTGGCTCCAGCTTCCTGTGAATGCAGATCCTAAGAGATAATGGTGATGATTTAAGTAGTTGGGTCCCTGCCACCCATATGGGAAACCTGAATTGAGTTTCCAGTTCTCAGCTTCTGCCTGCCGAGCAGACATATAGCAGGCATGGCTGGCTTTTGAGTAGTGAACCAGTGGGTTGGAGATTTCTGTCAGTCTCTGTCTATCACAGTCTCCTCTGCCTCTCGAACAAATGACTTTACTTTTTAAATAAGTATTTCAAAACAATGTTTTTTGTACAAAATTTGAGGTCATTAATAGCCCCTTACCCAAATATAAACACTATGGCCAAAACCTGAGGGTTTTCCTTTTAGAAATCAAATACATAAAATCTTCTTTAGCTTTCAAAATTGACCACAGTTTTGAAAAATGCTACTATTCATTTTATAAATTGTTATATTTTTCAATATGTTTTTTGTGACTGTAGCATGTCTCATGGGTATAGATGGGCTATTATTCCTTTAAACCTTCCCTTAATTGTGGAGCTTTTGGTTTTCTTAATTTGTTTGCTATAATAGACAAAATGAATCTTAAGCAGCAGTGTGGCCGTCCCCTGGCAGGGGAAGAAGGGTTCTACAACACCTCTGGAATCATAATGCTTTACAACTTTAAGGTAATTTTTGTCAAATTGATTGGTAATCAATGGCACTTTTCTTTACGTTGGGTTATATTCTTGATTACGGGTTACATGGGCCTTTGGAGAAAGATGAAGAAGTAAAAGAGTGTCCTCTCCACACTATGGAAAATTAAAAGCTTTTTACACATTGAGTCACATAACCTATACGATAACTTTTGACATAACACCTTCTGTTGTGTAATTATACCATTTTAAAATGATAAATTTTAAGAAAAAGTGGTTATTAGGATCACTGATTATAGAAAGCTTGAGGGAGGACTTTTATAGTGAAAAGTTATAAATGACCTTGGAAAACTTGCTAAACTTCTCAGAGACTGGATTTTCTTACTTATGAAACGAGACATTCAGACCTCTTCAGGTTCCAAGAGCCTCTGACTCTAGGTTTACCAGACAGATGTGCAAGCGACTATTGTAGGGATCTCTATGTTCAATACAAGCATAGTAGATCACTTACACAAGACTTAGGAAAGAGCAAGAAAACAGGCTCTGAGGTTACTAACACTCACCTTAATTATTCAAAGGAGGACAAAAGAGTCTGACTAGAGAAAGCTATCAATGTGTCATGCCCCTTCCCTTCCTCCTACACAACCCCCCATTTAGGGAGAAGAAGAGAACAGATGAGTGGGGGATCCTTTCCCTTGACCATCAGTCATGTGAGGGGAGCTTCCTGAGACCATCAGAGTAGCTCTTTGAAACTTGGGGTTTGCTTTAAAATGGTATGTGCTGTGATAAGAAGAAGGAGAGGCAGTGGGAGGGCAGGTACGCGGTACAGCAGCTAGGTCGCTGCTTGGGACACTGCATCCCCTATTGGAGTGCTTTGCCTGGTTTGAGTCCTAGCTCCTCTGCTTCCAATCCAGCTTCCTGCCATTGTGCAGGAAGGGAGCAGATGACAGTCCAAGTATTTGAGTCCCTGCCACTTTTGTAGGTGACCTGAATTCAACTTTGGGCTGTTGACTTTGTTCTGCCTTAGCCCTGAATTTGCAGAAATTGGAAAGTGAGCCAGCAAATACAAAATCTCCTTCTGTCTCCCTACCTTCCAAATAAAAATAAAAATGAATGAATATTTAAAAAAACTACCAGTTCTTTAAAAAGAAAAAAAAAAAAAGGAAGTACTTGGGAAATGCCTACATTACCATTGACAAGCAATCACCAGGGTATGAGCGTTTCCCAAAATAGTTGAGACCCACTGCAGAACTGCCTGTCTGGACATCACTGAGGCATAAGACAACTCAATAGAAGGAACAGGAAGATGCTACAAGCAGTCATTGACAAGGAGGCTCTTGCCACAATAAGGATTCACAGGACATTGATGCCCACAGATGCTCCCAGAGACACAATTTTAATTTTAAACACCTTCCATGGCCAAAAAAAAAAAAAGAAAAAATGCCAAGTTTCCTTAGTATCAACCAAATGCAATCCTACTTGTTCCTTATCTCTGCTCCCTGCCTGCTTATACCCTGGAGGGCCAGAGGCAATAGGCAAGGAAGGAGGAGTAGGTGCCAGGAAGGGAAAAGGAGAGGTTGAACACATGATTCCTCTGTAACAGGCTCAAAGCCCACAGCCCACCCAAACTCCAGAAAATGAATGAAGTTTGCCTTTGGCATTTTACACCGGACTAAATATGCTAACTAGTGAAATGAAGTTATCCTAATAAGCAGTAACAACTGGAGGATATGTTGTTATCCAAGATGTCCAGAAAAAGTCACCAAAACAACTGAATTTTTCACCAAAGTGTGGGAAATAACTAGATTAAAAGAGGAAGGAGGAAGAAAAATAAAGTTGCTTTATAGTTGCAGCCTGTGGAGCTCCACCTCTTCCTACAAATAGATTGATTTGGAACGTATCAAAGGGACCAAAACCCCTCAGCTGGAGTGTAAATATGCTGACTGCGAGCTTCAGACAGGGCTGGGCACGCCTGGTGAACTGCTGGGGTTGGCCTGGCAGGAATTCTCTGCAAGCATGCTCTCAGGAAGATAAAATAGCTGAAAGGCAGGGGAAAAATAGATTTGACTCAGTGACAGAACTTCCTGCCTCAGGGTGGAGAGGTGATTCAAGAGAGGGTTTGTCAAAGGGATTTTCTCTGCCTCCTAGAATTACGCAGCATATGAGAGCAGGAAGGGTAGGCTATATAAAAATAAACACTTTGTCTCCAAAGATTCCTTTTCTCTGTCCATGTGGATGTCCACTGCCATAGGAGTCTATGCTGGTAGCTACATGGCTTGCTTGAGTCAATGAGGTGGGAGTAGAAGTTACAATGTGTATAGAGGCCTGTAGAGGCATTCTTTGTGTCCTCTCACTATTCTTGAGCTTCTGCCATCTCCATCAGAACATTCCCGAAGTAACTGCTGAACCTGAAGGAGAAGATACTTGGATCTGAACCTGACCTGCAGCCTACAAGCCCAGCCTATCCTATGGACCCCAACCTGCAGCCAACTCACAAATCCATCAATAGAAGTTAAATGCTGATTGTTGTAAAACACACATATTTTAACATTTGTAGGACACATTGTCTCACTGAAAAATAGCTGGGGGAGGGAGCAGATGTCATGGTACAGTTGGTTAAACCACCACTTAGGACGGCCCTATTCCATAACAGAGTGCCAGCTTGTTCAAGTCCCCATTACTCTGCTTCCAATCCAGCTCCCTGCTAACGCACCTGGGAAGCAGCACACAACAGCTCAAGGATTTGAATTCCTGCCACCCACATGGAAGATACTGGTTGAGCTCAAGGCTCCTGGCTTCAGTCTTGTCCAGTCCTGGCTGTTGCAAACATTTAGTGAACCAGAAGATAGATGATCTCTGTCTCTCTTTCTCTGTCTCTCTGTGTCACTCCGTCTTTCAAACAAATAAATCTTTAAAAAGAACAATTAACATGAACAATTTCTGTAAAAATGTTGTCACATGATGGAGTACATAACACACTGGAATTAGGAGCAGATAGTCTCCCCTTATTTGCTACTGAACACTCAAAGCTCTGGAACCTTGAGTAACCCAGGGAGAAGCAGTAGCAATGAAGCCTGGGAAAGACCGCAGGGCATGGGAAAATTACAGGCCTCAGCCACAGCGATGTCCAGTGCTTGGTTCCTGGAAACAGACTACCATGCTCTTACAGATATTGAGGGGCAGTAGCATTGGAAACTCACATAGAGAGATCCTTAATAGATACATAGGTGATGAGAAAAGGAGGAGGACAACTCACAGATGCAACATGGTAACTGCCCACACATTTGCATGACCAAATATGATTCTTACCCTACAATCTCATGAAAAGATACATGGTCCTACAAGACCAGACAGATGCAGAAGCAAAACAACACAACAACAACTCAATAATTGAAATGGACTTTTACATGAAGAATCAAAGCCTTAGACAAAGGTAAAAGATAAACCTAATGAATTTTAAATGACCCAAATAGCTGATATTTTCAATAATGAAATTAAGATTCAAGATTTCAAACAGGTGTAATGGGATAAAATCAACAAAATGGATTTTATAAGAATAAATATAAAATTTTACACTTACATTGAGGATATCAAATGACTAAGTACAGACAAAGAAATGTGAGATTATAAGAAAAGGGTCAAGAGACATTATATTATAAGCTAGTATGATTTATAATAAAGCTCATGCAGCCTTATTTTGTATTAATAAGAGTGGAACGTCCAGATGAAATATGAGAATAGTTTCCCTGGACTCCACATTGGATATTGTATGGCTCTTGGTTAAATTAAATTCTATAAGCATTTATCTGTCTACTTTGTGCAAGCAATGCTGCCAGATATGGCATTTTGAGGAGGGTGTACAGTGACAAAAGGGAATGACTCCAAAGTATTACACTCACAAAGGAACAAAGGAAAGAGGCCTAGAAGATACAACATAAAAGGAATTGTTGAAGAAATGAGAGACATTTAGCCTGAGAAAGTATTGCTTCATAGGAAAATTAGTGAGAATTGTTTTTGAATACCTGAAATGCTGTTTTTTGAAAGAATGAATAACCTTACTTTGTGAAACTCCTGAGAATAGACTCAAGACCAATGAATTTGGGTTTCAGGGTGGCATTTTGATAGAACTATTGAAAAAAAAATGAAATTACCCTTCTCACACAGAAGTTTTAAATTAACAGATGATGTAAGCATAGGTAAAGTGACTACTGTGAAGTGGTGGTGTCTATTTTGGTATTCTCTCTCTCTCTCTCTCTCTCTTTCTCTCTCTTCCTTCCTCTGCCTCCCCTCCCTCCCATTCCAAACTCTACCACTCTGTGAAATCTTCTAATAATTTGCCACTTCCCTAGCAATAAAAGAGTCTTCATAGAGTCCCTCTACTTTATCACTAGAAGGGCATATGTGGGAGACAACTGATCTGAGAATTGTCTCACATCTACACGCACGCCTAACCTTCCCCTGTGAAAATCACTTACACATCCCTTGGAGAACAGAGCTCAGGAAGAGGCAAGGCAAAGTTTGAGTGTATGTGCATTTCAGTTTGCTTTGCTCACACGTATCTATTACTGTGCATGTGGATGGATGAGTTTATAAACAGAGCAATAAAGACAGAGAGGAGAGAAGTCAGAGAATTGAGATTAGTGAGGGACAGAGACATAGAGAGGAGAGAAGGAAACTATGTAATCAAGAGGACAAATATTACCATTTAAATTAGCACCTAGCTAGAGTCCCCAGTTCCAGAACAACATACACTGTCCTCTGATGAGAGCTGCAGGTCTACAAGATCTCCTTCCTAAATACAGGAAGTGAAACACCCAGGCACAGTCCACCAGTCAGATAAATTAAACAAAGAGAACTGAAATATGTAGCAGAATTTGTAATAATTATCAAAATATGTAAAAATTTTAAGATTCAAGGTTACGGGCATGATGAAGGTACGTGTACAGGGAGGAAGATGGAGAAGAAAATTTTCAACACTGTAACAGGGCATGTTGTTCATCTGTGAATGAAGCCAGTGAGGTAGACAGAGAACAGGGATGCCCAAGAAGCAAGAGGGGCAATGATGAAATAATTGTTCTTGAATTATTCCCAAAATAGCAGTAAAAGTCAGCTGTTTGTATATTCTTGTGAATGTGTTCCCTTCAAAAGTAAAACAATCTGGGCAGTGTTGAGTGTGGAACTATGATGCATAGGGAAATAACAGAATGCTCAAAAGTTGAAAACTCAACAGACGGACACAGAGAACTAGGGCAGGAGGATGCAATAGTAATTTATTAATTTTTAAAACTGTATTTTTTTGGGAGAGAGAGAAACCTTCTAACCATTGGTTCACTCCCCAAATATCTGCAATGGCTGGGATTGACCAGAGCCAAAGCCTGAAGCCTGAAACTCAGTCTAGCTCACCAATGTGGGAGCCAAGCACTCAGGTACTTGAGTCCTCATGGCTGTCTTCCATTAGCAGGAAGCTGGAGACAGGAGCCGGAGCTGGTTATTAAATCCCAAAACTCCAGTGTTGGCCATGGCATCTTAACCACTAGAATAAACACCATCTCCAATAGAAAATTTAATGCCGGATGCTGGCGCTGTGGCGCAGCAGATTAACGCCCTGGCCTGAAGCACCCGCATCGCATATGGGCGCCGGTACTAGTCTCAGCTGCTCCACTTCTGATCCAGCTCTCTGCTATGGCCTGGGAAAGCAGTAGAAGATGGCCCAAGTCCTTGGGCCCCTGCACCCATGTGGGAGACCCAGAAGAAGCTCCTAACTCCTGGCTTTGGATCAGCACAGCTCCAGACGTTGTGGCCATCTGGTGAGTGAACCAATGGATGGAAGACCTCTCCCTATCTGTCTCTACCTCTCTCTATAAGTCTTTCAAATAAATAAAATAAATCTAAAAAAAAAAAAGAAGAAGAGAAAATTTAATGCCACAAAGATTCTCTGAAATACTTAGAAGGGAAGGGAGTTTCTCACAGTTTTCTAACATATCCTCAAGGGAGTTAGAACTCTTCTGTTTACATGCAAATGGTCAAAGTCATCCCTGCAGGGTAGAAGATTTAGGAAACATGGACCTTGCCAGCAACTGGTAACAGCTTTTAAGCATGGGAAAATACAAGAGGTACCACTATTTGCAAGCAGGCTGATGAGGTTGTCAGCTCCCCCAAACTGAGTAAGTAAATGAATGAAAAGGATTCAAAATAATTAGCAATTTGTAAAAGTTCTCAATTCTGAATTGATTGTTAGTGTATTATTAATATGAACTACAAGGAAATACAATGAATACTTTCATATTTTGAGCATTTTGTTTTATTGGTTAAGATTACAAAAAATAATGAATTTGGTTCTTATGGATAACTCTATATTTTCCCAGTTATTAACAGTATGAGAAAAATATTCAGAATTATTTTGATTTTTCCTATCTCTTGGATGACAGATATTAATATCATATGGGAAAATTTTGTGTGTCTTGTGTCAAGGTTCTGTATTATTTTCTACAAAACAAATATAAAAATTTATGAAGGGCAGCACTGCGGCTCACTAGGCTAATCCTCCACCTAGCGGGGCTGGCACACCGGGTTCTAGTCCCGGTCGGGGCACCGGATTCTGTCCTGGTTGCCCCTCTTCCAGGCCAGCTCTCTGCTGTGGCCCAGGAGTGCAGTGGAGGATGGCCCAAGTGCTTGGGCCCTGCACCCCATGGGAGACCAGGAGAAGCACCTGGCTCCTGGCTTCGGATCAGCATGGTGCGCCAGCCGCAGTGCACCAGCCGCGGCAGCCATTGGAGGGTGAACCAACGGCAAAGGAAGACCTTTTTCTCTGTCTCTCTCTCACACTACCCACTCTGCCTGTCAAAAAATAAATAAATAAATAAAAAATTTATGAAGGAAGCACATTAATTTGAAGACTATAATTTTGCTTTTCAAAAGAGCTTTAACAGGTCTTATTTTATAAAGTATTAACGGCTCTTAAGATAATTCTACGATGTTTAAATTCAGAGTATCACATAAAATAAAACTAGAAATATCACATTAAATATAAACTAGAAATTTCCAGTGATGAGCTGGTGCATGAAACTTTGTTAATGTATATGTAGACCAATCCTTTGGGTAATCTTTGTTTTCAAGGTCCTTTTCATACTGAAGTATATATGGGTAAATTGGCAGTATGTCTGGGATTTCCTTTAAAATACTCTGGGGGAAAAAAGGAGGCAAAACAGAAACAGATGGCAGAATGTTGCTAACTAATGAAATTGGGTAGTGGGTCTCTGTAGGTTCATGGCAGTATTCTAGTGACTTCTGAGCATTTTTGAAATTTTCCATAAAACACTTTTTAAAATATCAGTTTAAATTTTAAAATAAAATATCAGTTTAAATTATGTAGACTCATCCTCTGTGGTTTATTAATAACTGCAAATAAATTAAAAGTTTACTTTAGTAAACATATCAAAATATATTTTTCTGGCATTTACCATATTATAGCATTTCTGCTTTTCACAAACTCTTAAGAACAGAGGTTTGTTAAAAATTTCTTTGTAGCTTTAATTATCTGTTACAGAGATAAAATGACTGAGAATCATAGAATATGAGTTTTACTTTTTAAAAGCTGTCTTAAATCATTACTGGAACTCCCTGATTGCCATAGGTCTCTGGGAGCCCAAGGAACCAAGGAAAAGGGCATATCTGGCTCAGAGAACTTATAAAGGTGATTGGTTTCATGGTGCTCACAGGAGCACAGGAACAGACAACATTTTTTGTGGTGGAATGAGAAGGCCATGCCAAGATGGCCACTGGCAAGGGAAACTGCCTGGCAACAGGCTGTGATTGGTTAGGGCATAGACCGTCCCTTGACCAGATTGGCTGCCTTGGCTATTTAAGCTGCTTTACCAACTGAAATAAACGAGTCTGTGGGCTGCTGGCCTCTGGCCTGCTTTCACCCGACTCCCGGGGTCTGTGTGGTGACTCCGCGCCTCTTGCCCCCACCACGCTCCTCCTCTCAGAACAAATCCACAGCAACAATTTGTGGCCCTCTTCTTCAGAGGAGGATGTTCAGAGAGACTATTAAGCCCACACCTCCTCTTCAATTGCTCAAATTGACCAAATTCCCCTCTGGCTGTTTTCTCCTTGACTCACAACACCCACATCCCATGATGAGCAATGGAAGCCTGACAGGGACAGACCTTTCACACTATTTAAAGCAGGAGCTTCAGGTTGTCTCTGTGATCTCATTCAAGATTTTTTTTTTTTTAGTAGCGGTTGATTTATTCCCAAATGTCAGTCCTGAGACAGATATTCAAGAATTATTTGGTAAAGTTAGTTTAAAATATATTTCAGTGTAACAGCCTGTCAAAACTACAATTTGTAGTCCTCAGTTAGGGTCTGATGTGATGATTTACTTTTTGTTCTTTCAACTTTCCTAGTGATCTGACTGCAGATAAGTTGAAGATCATTCACTTACGGCAGCCACCAAAACCACGAGAAGCCTTCGGAGGACTCAGGCTCTCCTGATGCATTGGAATCAGAATTCCTTGGAATTTCTCTCAGGATCCAAAGCAAAATTGAATCATCTACATGTAGTTTGGGGTCTGGGAATGAAGACCAAATAATTTGAGACAGAAGGAAATGGCCTATGACTAACGGTCCTGCTTAACAGATACAGAAAGGTCATACATTGAAGGCTCCACGAGGGCCTCATTTAGAGGAAAAGGAGGCATAATATACAGAAATGCCGCTCTAGATGCCAGTCCCCCAAAGGGGACTTCAATCCAATCCTAAAAGAATATCCCATTGTAAACCCTTCTCAACATAAATTTGAAAATCCTTCAAATATAATGGGTTACTCTATAAAGCCCATATATTCCAAAGGAGATGAGGACAAGAAAGATGTTTATTCCCCTCAAGCTTATCCAGGGAAGAAGTAGCATTGGAAATTTGCAACTTAATACTCTGTAAATGGATGAATGGAATAATTTGTGAAATGCAACATGGACCTGAGAATTCTTAGCGGTTGTTTATCCTTCCTTAAAATTTTGTCCTTCCTTATTTCATTCCTTTTCTCCTTTCCTTCTTTGTTCAACTAAAAAGTTAAGGCATATTCAGTAAACATTTACACAACAAAGAAGTAGGAGGAGAGGGGTGGGAATTGTGACACAGCCAATTAAGCCAGTGGTTGGGACATGCACACCCTATCTGGGAGGCAGGATTGAGTCTCTTTACCTCTGCTGAGACTGGGAGGCGGCACATGATGACTGGAGTACTTGGATACCTGCTATCCCTATGGTGGACTCAGATGGAGTTCCTAGCTCCATGTTTTGGCCTAGCCTCAGCTGTTTTGGGCATTTGAGAAGTGAAGCAGCATACTGGCAGATAGAGGTTCTCTCTCTCTCTCTCTCTCTCTCTCTGACTTTCAAATAAGTAAATCTTTAAAAAAAAAAAAAAATGAAAGGTGTTCAAAAAGTTCATAAGGTGTGGAGGGGAGTGTTTGGTCTTACAGTTAAGGTGCCATTTTAGATGCCCACATCCCACATTGAAGTGCCTGAGTTCAACTCCTTGCTCCACTCTGATTCCAGCTTCTTTCCAATGCAGATCCTGGGAGGAAACTGGTTATGGCTAAAGTAATTGAGTCCCTTCCACCCACACAGGGCACCTGGATTAAGTTCCTGGCTCCCAACTTTGGTCCAGCCCAGTCTTGGACTTTGCACATATTTGAAGAGTAAACCAGGAGATGTGAGCTCTCTCTCTGTCCATCTGCCTTCTCTCTTTCTCCTTATTGAATTCTTTTTTTTTTTAAAGCAAAGTTCATGCTAAATCTTTATTGTGAAAGACTATATTTGGATTTCAAAATTTTTGCACCAAAATAAACTTATTTTTAACTCATTTTCTCTAAACTTTTTGAAGAATACTTCTATGTATTGTAAAAGGGAAAATTTCACCAATGGCCAACCTCATCCCATCTCCAAAGATAATCATGTAATATCTGAAGTCAATTACCAACCTTGCACAGATTCCTAGTTCAAACTACTATAACAAAATACATAGACTGAAGGGCTTAAACAATAGTCACTTGTTTCTCCAAGTTCTGCAACCTAAGCCACCTGAGATCAGAGTACCAGCATGACTGAGGTATGATGAGGGCTAGTTACATGGCTTGTGGTGGACCTGCTTTCTCAACTCCATCACGTGGTGGGGAGACAGCTCTGGTCTCTTCCTCTTCGTACAAAGACATTAGTCCCATCATAAGGTCCCACCCTCAGGCTGTCATGGAACTCCAGTTTCTTCCCAAAGTCGTGTCTCCAAAATGACCCTATATACTGGAGACTAAAGACTTGAATATATGAATTTAAGGAGGGAACAACATTCAATAAATTCATGACACATATATCCTATGCATTTACCTCTTTAATTAAAAATATAGGTATATATAAAATTAGGTATCTATATGGTATTTAAATGAAAATATGAATATGATTTACATAAACTTCTAAAATAAGTCTTGGGCTTCTGCAACTTAAAAAATATGCCATGAGCATCTCTCCATGGCTATTCCTGTAGATCTACCACACATTTTTCAATAGCTAATTGGTATTCCACAGTATAACAGTTCCAAAATTTATTTTACCATTTTTTCATTAATTGACATTTAGGTTGTTTTCGATTTTTTGCCATTACAAGCAATCTTGCAATTAGCATATATATAGCCTTATGTGTATGTAACAGTATTTCCTCTATAGGATAGATAGAATTGAGTCCTAGGAGAGCAACAAGGAAGGCATGAGCAGTCCTGAGACACATAAATTTCAGACCTTGAAGGTCACTGCCAAATGGTCCTTCAGAGGGTGTCCCATTTTCATCCTCACCCACAAGTATTTCAATTTATATTCTGTGACTTATAATCTCCTACATTTAAAAAGTTTGGCCTATTATCAGACATTGCAAAAACTGAACAAATAGTGCTTTTATAATGAAAAGTTCATGTAAACATTTAATGCACCTTGATAGCCAATATTTTGCTTTATGATTAACCATAATGGCCTTGTGTTAAATGACTTTCTGTGCATGTGAATTTTTATCAGAACATTATGTGATACCACCCTAGCAACTACAAGCATGCACGGACACTTAAAAGTCCCCTGAATGTTGGGTAGAATGAGAACGGCAAGGAGAGCTGGAGGTTACCAATCTGGTCCCTGCACCTCAGAATACGCAGCGGAGCGTGCAAGAATTCGTCGCCCTTCACCTATTCCTCACCTGTCACAGAGCCAGAAGAGGCAGATTAATTCTCAAGGAAAAAAAATGACCGTCACCTAATGAGTAAAGTGGGGAAAAACATTAGCATGAGCAGCATCTGCTGCCATCACAATGCAATACCAGCATGTGCACCATCTTAAGATAGCTTAATACGCAGAATAGTGAAACTAATGTGTAGACAGAAGTTCCAAGTAACTGCCTCTTTGTACCTGTGCCCTCTTCCACTGCTTGCTAAAAATTCTTAGCCCGGGTCTGTGAATCACTGGAATTTCTGCAGAAATTGCCAGAATAACTTCTGAGAAGCAGATGGTCACGAAGGCTTCTGTCCAGATGCCAGGACCCCATATGCTTACCAATCTGTGTTTCCAGCATGCACCATTATACTTAAAATTATATTTTTCCTTCCTCTGCCATGTTCACTCTACCATGATTAACAAGGTTCTAATACTTTTCCAGAAAACAAGAAACATCACAGCCTGCTTGCCTTCCTTTTACAAAAAGAAAGATGAAAGACAATTGTGAGACATCCCCAAACCTTCCGACTCAGCTGGAATTGGACTATTTGGTGCCTCATAACTGATTTTCATGAAGCCTTTTTTTTTGTAGTTTTCCATTTCAATGCTGTCATTGTCTCCTCCAAGCTCTTTAGGCACATTGGTACTGAGACAGCCACCCTCTGATTCCTCTCCAAGTCTACCAGCAAACAAAAACACAATAGTTTTGGGGAAAGAGCCTAGTCAGAGAGTTTTTATTTTCCAGAACAAGAAGAGAGAATGGTAAAGAAGCAGATTATCTGCTTGAGAACAATAGTGAGATTTCCCATGCCAACAATGACAAGTAACACTCCACACACTACAACAGGAACATGTTTGGCACCATCCCAGAAGTTATACTTTCAGATATCAACGGCAAAGAGCTTTGATTACATGCCAAGGATTACATGCCACCAGGAGGATTGAAATATTTGCCAAACCCAGGTTGACCCTTATGGGAGCCCAGGCATGCCATTGTTCAGAGGTCAGTTTTTGTAATGAATCATTTTTTTCTATCGACTTGTTTACTTGTGCCTGGCACAGACTTCCCACCCCCTCCAAAGTTTGGCATTCTTGGATGTGGAAAATGTCCAAAATTTCACAACAAGTTGTGTATCTCTGTTACAGTCAATTTGACATTTTTCCATGATGTTCCAACGTAGGACTCTGAAGCTACTAATCATCATAAACAACATTCTCTCACATTCCTTGTCCCATTTTCTCAGCAATTTTAGCACCATATCTGGATGCAATATTGAAAATGAAATATCCTTCCATGTTCTATCATTCAACAAAAAAGAAACTTAAACTGTTTTCAGTGACTGTTTTGGCATCGTAGAGCATGGAATGTTTATTAATAAATCTGAAACAACCTTGTTGTTTTGGTTGTTTGATGTGAGGAAGCATGATGTTTAAAAAATGTAGATGATGTGGAGACATAGGAATTTCAGTAAACAATTTAAAAACATTATGACATTTCAATTTTATTTTAACAATTAAATCTTGGAAATGATTCGGATTTGAGTCAAAATACCTTTTGAGGGTATTTTTCTTGCCTGCATCTATCTGGATACCTGATGGGCCAGTAATAGGAAAACAGGGAATAAAGAGAGGATGGTGTTCTAACTACAAAGGATGTGGGCTTGGAAGTTGTTGTTTTTTTGTTTTTGTTTTTGTTTTTGTTTTTTGAGTTAGGGCTGATAACTGTAATAGAAAGAGCTAGTCATTGGGCAAAATTTGGGCATGTGTTTGCACTAAGGAGCTTATGTTTTCATTTGCTTTACAAAAGGTCAACATTATGAGTGAAAAATTAATGACAAAATCTGAAACAGATAATTTCCCTTGCATGTATGCCCTACCTCTCATTGTCACATGATCTTATGTTAAGTTCTGATTGGAGGCCTGCGCGGTGGCTCACTAGGCTAATCCTCCGCCTTGCGGCGCCGGCACACAGGGTTCTAGTCCTGGTCGGGGTGCCGGATTCTGTCCCAGTTGCCCCTCTTCCAGGCCAGCTCTCTGCTATGGCCCGGGAGTGCAGTGGAGGATGGCCCAAGTGCTTGGGCCCTGCACCCCATGGGAGACCAGGAGAAGCACCTGGCTCCTGGCTTTGGATCAGTGCGATGTGCCGGCTTTAGCACGCCGGCCGCGGAAGCCATTGGAGGGTGAACCAACGGCAAAGGAAGACCTTTCTCTCTGTCTCTCTCTCTCACTGTCCACTCTGCCTGTCCAAAAAAAAAAAAGTTCTGATTGGACGCTTTAAAAAATAAAAAGAAAAGTTTGGAAAGAGTTTCCGTTTCAAAAAATTGAAACCAAAGCTGAGAAATATTAGAAGCAAACACAGATAAGATTCTTTTTTAGAGAGAGACAGAGAGAGAGACATAGAGAGACCTCCTATTTACTGGCTCACTCTCCAGATGCCCACATCAGCCAGGGTTGGTCCAGGCTGAAGCTAGGATCCCAGAACTCAGTCTTTGCCTTCCATGTAGGTATCAGGGACCCAAGTACTTGAATCACCACCTGCTGCCTCCCAGGGCTTGCACTAGCAGGAAGCTGGAATCAGGAGCTGCAATTAGGTCTCAAAGGCTTTCCATTATGGAATGCAGAGAGCCCAGTCGGCATCTTAACTGCTAGGCCAAATGCTTGCCCCGGTATAAAGATTTTGAAGGCAAATTAGAACAATAATTCAAAATGCCAAATACACATGCATTCACATTCCCTAAGAGATCTTAAAGAATCCATTTCATTTAGAAATATTTCTACATGTGTACAAAAATGCATTCATTTCAATATTTTCCAAAGCAATAAAGACAAGTAAAATCCATCAATAGGAGATTGGTTAATTCAATTAGAACTCAACCATACAATAGAATATCAAACCATCATTAAAACAAAGTAAGTCTGTATTTACCAACTTAGACATAGTATACTTTTAAACTAAAAAAGTAATAAAGATTCAGAACAATATGCTTGGAACGTTTCAATCTACAATTACATTATTGTGTTGTTGAAAAGTCCTAAAATACATGTACAGCTAGTACAATTACACATTTATGTTTCAGCTCCTGTCATCTCTCTTTCGACCGATCTTTCTTGTTCTTACAAATATGATCTGCGTAGCTTAGGTTACCTGCTTACTCACTAGACACACCTACAACTCCACTACCGTAACACTCTTGTAATTTCCGATAAAATAAAATTCAAAATGTTTTTCACAAATGGACATTTATCATAGCACTGCTCAAACCACTCGCATCCCACATCCAAGTCCAGGGGTTTGACTCCCAGATCTGCCTTCTGATTCCAGCTTCTTCCTAATGCAAACCCTGGGAGCAGCAGAGCTAGCCCAAGTAAATGGGTTCCTGCCATCCATGTGGCAGATTTGGAGAGTGTTCCTGGCTGCTAGCTTGGAGCATTTGAGACGTGAACTACTAGATGAGAGCTGTTTCTCTCTGTCTCTGCCCCTCTCTGTCTTTCTGCTTGTGAAATAAAATATTTTTAAGTTTTTAAGTGGACACCAGGTGCTGAACTTTCTGAAATACACAATAATCTGCCACATCTCAATTGCCAAAACCATGTTGGATAAAAACATCAGAGGCAATCTTCCAGCAAATACTTGGAGCCTCAACTATTTGCTCAGCCTGTCTCCAGACAATCAATGTGAAGATAAGGCACCCGTGCCCCGCAGCCAGGACACTCCCCACCCTACTGAGAGCAGACTTTTAGGCTCCCGGGGGCTTCTGGGAGGTCTCCTCTGCTAGGAAGCCTGCCCTTTATCAAGTCCCTAATCAAGTGCAGGAAGGTAGGAGGTAGAAAAGGGAAAGAGTGTGAAGTCTTGTGTCTGCTCCAGCAGCTCACAGGGAGGAACTACAGGCAGCTCAGACAGACGCTCCACAGCTATGCTTCTCACATCTGCTCCAGTCAATCTGGTTGCCAGGCAGGAATCAGACATTTGGACTGTGCCATTGACTATAAATCTGAAGTTTTGCTTGGATAAGGGAAAGCTGATTAGAAAGTGCTTAATTTTTAAAAAATGAGAACCAAAATCTCAGATGAGTCTACCCAAAGTTACTACCCACACATAACTGCAGTTTTACATTTTTAAAATATCATCAATCTGGGAAATTACAATATCTCAATGCTGAAGCAATTACACGAGAAAAGATAGACTTGTTCATGATGGATTCCTAACCAGTTCTCTCAAAATAGCTGACAATGGACACTAAGATCAACCCAAAGAAACTGAGGTCCTAAATCCTTAGAGATTGTTCTTCAGTAAGTTCCCAATCAGAAGAAAAAAAGAGAGAGGCTATTTGTTTAGGAAAGCATATGGTATAGGGGCCGGCGCTATGCTGCAGTGGGCTAAGCCTCTGCCTGTGGTGCCAACATCTCATATGGGCACCCATTCGAGTCCTGGTTGCTCCACTTCCAATCCAGCTGTCTGCTGTGGCATGAGAAAGCAGTGGAAGATGGCCAAAGTGCTTGGGCCCCACACCTGTGTGGGAGACCCGGAAGAAGCTCTAGGCTTCTGACTTTGGCTCAGCCCAGCTCCGGCCATTGCGGCCATCTGGGAAGTGAACCAGCGGATGGAAGACCTCTCTCTCTCTCTCTCTCTCTCTGCCTCTGCCTCTCTATAACTCTGCCTTTCATATAAATAAATAAATCTTTACAAAAAAGTATATAGTACAGATATATGTATAAATACATGTTGACGTATGTATATAATCTAGACCAGCATGAAAATAATTGTAAGCAGCATCTTGCAGTAATATTACAAAGTGTTAACATTTTTTTTCTGATGAACTCCACAAAAGAAAGAAAACTCCTAGGCTAAGTGACAACTAAAATAAGGCAAAGAAATTTTTTCTTAAAATCTCATAGGCATCTTCGAATGCAGTGACTCTCAAATATTGTCTCCAGAAGGCAGCATCAGCATGACCTGGGAACAGGTTAGAAAAAGAAGGTGGAGCACAGTGGTTATGGGTTTAATGAGCCCTGCAGGTGACTCCAGTACCCACTCAGGTTTGAGAATCACTGTTGTAATGGGGTTCAGTTTACCAGACTCTGATAAGCTAAACTTGGCAGAACTTTTATATTTGGTTTGTGGGGCTAATTCACATAGCTAAGAAGCAATCTCTTGGTAATTACAGATGTTCACATATAATTTTAAGTGAGCGAGTTTTTGCATATGAACCATAATAATAGAATATATGATCTAGCATTTTAATTTATAAATTAATAATTTGAAGTTGTATAAAAGTATGACAATTGAATCTCAATTTATAGTTAATAAATCTCTATTGAAGAAGGAGGTACAGTAACTGAGCCTACCCCAATATATTCCAGTAGTCACATGGAAATGAGACATTGAACAATGGGGTTGTGCATCATAAAGAATGTCATTTATAATATCTCTTCTTTGGCTTCCACTCTACTCCTATGTTCCTGTCTCACTAAGCAGATGAGTATCTTGATGCATTCAAGTTACTAGCAGCTATTTATGGAGTGAGCAATGAATTGGTGATACAGATTAAAACGCATAACATTCCTTTGTTTAACGATTTCTTTATTTATTCAAAAGACAGAGTTACAGAGGGAGAGAGAGAGATGTAGATAAGGAGGGAGAGATATTCCAGCCGCTGGCTCATTCCCTAAATGGCCACAGATGCCAGGGCTCGGCCGGGCTGAAGCTGGGAGCCAGGCAACTCAGCAGGGAGCTGAATTGGAAGTGGAGCAGCTGGATCTTGAACAGATGCCCAAATGGGCTGCAGCATCACAGGTGGCAGGTTAAATGCTATGCCACAATGCTAGTCCCCCCAGCACCTTCTGATTATAGGTATGTTAGGAAATAATAGTCTATCTCTCATTACAGCACAGTGTTGAGTGTCAAAGTCCCTGAACTTTCCAAATGTTGGAGGAATTTTATATGAAACCATAGCTTGAAGTCATAGTATAAAGCTCATATTTCTTCCTCAGATAGTTTACACATAGTGAATCAAAAAGATAAAAGGCATAAACATGTCTATGCAAATTATGAGTATTTGCCCTTAAATCTAACATTGAACTTGAAATCACAACTCAAATAAAGGTCTTCTCCAGGCAAGATGGTAATCATGATTGTGGAGTAAACTATTTCTATTCCATTAGCTCCAGTCTTTTCATAGGAACACTAATTATATTTAACATCATTGAAATGGGTCAGAAGTTCAGATGATGGTAAAAAGCAAATAAAAACAGTAAATGAAGAAGAGTTTTCTATAGTTACCAGAGTATCTAGCCTATCATTAAAATGATTCTTGTTCTTTCTTAAGTCCTTCCATTAATATTTGTATGATTAAAGTTAAGTAATAGAACATTCACTCAGCTCTCTATATATTTTGTACTTCATTATGTTTCTGCAATTTAGTCTTATTAACATAACACAACATATATATAAAATCAGCCATGAGTAGTACAGCTTTGGGCTAGATCTTCCATCAAATTCATATACAACATATATGTCAGGCATTTAAAGATACAATTAATTACAATTTTTATATTCAAAATAAAATAATCTAGTCATTACAATGTGAAAGTTCTTACCATCAAACAGCACTTAGAATTTCAGTTCAAAATGTCAAATTAATGTTTTTGCATGATTGGGATTACATAGATACTCAAATTCCTTGACTCCAAAAGGAAAAAAGAACATGATCTTTAACCATATGAATTTATGTCGCATTTTTTTGGGGGGGGAGGGGAAGGTATCATGAACTAAATTTTAAAATATTATTTAATGAGTTTCTTATTAGCCTGTCTCTCATTTCTGCACTGTCAGTGTTGAGGGCTGGTAGCAGGAAGAAGGAAAATGCTGTCTTTGCCGTTTGTTCTCCTCATGGCTCCTCAGCTCTGCCTCCTGCTTCCTTGCCCCTGAGCCTGACATCAGTTGCAGTTGTCACCAGCAGCTCAGGTAACAGGCAGAAGCCCCTGCCTGTTCTGAGACCTTGCCAAGAGCAGCAATTGTTCAGCACGGGTGGGTGCAGGAGTGTGCCTGGCACCTCTAGCAGAGCGTTCGGAGTTGAAAGAAAAACCTCTATTAATGGTGCATACTAATGATCTTTACATTTTAATTAGCAATGCTTGAGTTAAGATCACTCACTGAAACCTTAATGAGCAAGGGAAGGTTTACCTCCTGTTCCCGGGCGTTTCCACTACAAGCAGGAAGCAAGACGCTGACCTGAATCAGGTCGGAGCAAATATCAAGAAAACTCATTAGAAACCTGTGATTTAGTCTAAGCTGGAAATGCCAGATATTTCCACTTCAAAGCCAAGAAAACATCAAGTTAGCAAAGGGAATAGTGTGCCGAGTCTCATGAAGAAGGACTCTTTTTCTTTCTCTGCCCCCTTGCTCTGTACCTCTCTCTCTCTCTACATGCACACACTCACACACACACTCACACACACACTCACACTTTCAACAGTATCCAGTGTCCTCAATATGCAGAAACCAGGAGCCACAAGCATACAGAAATGTCTGGGGACTCCACCAAGTTTGAACATTTCCCCAAGCAATGTGAAGGTATTCTTTGCTTTCTTTGTCTAAAAGTATCAAATACCATACTAAATGAACTAAGAAAGGTTTCTTTCCCAATTATTGTAATAGCTGGGAAAAAAAAGCTCACTTCTATGGGAAAATATTTTTTTGGAAAATTTCCCTGAAACTGAGGACTAACATGTTCCTTTCTTTTTTTATTTTTATTTTATTTAATGAACATAAATTTCCAAAGTACAGCTTATGGATTACAATAGCTCTCCCCCCATAACTTCCCTCCCACCCACAACACTCCCCTCTCCCACTCCCTCTCCCCTTCCATTCACATCAAGATTAATTTTCAATTATCTTTATATACAGAAGATAAATTTAGCATATATTAAGTGAAGATTTCAACAGTTTGCACCCAGAAACACAAAGTGTAAAATACTATTTGAGTACTAGTTATAGCATTAATTAAACACCTAAGAGTAATTGTGTATTAATTACAGAGTTCAACCAATAGTTTTAAGTAGAACATAAAAAATACTAAAAGGGTAAAGTATTAAGTTCTTTTTGTTTGTTTGTTATATAGTTTTATTAAATAAATGTGAATTTACAAAGTGCAACTTTTGTATTGTTGTGGCTCCCCCCCCCAACCTCCCTCCCTCCCGTGGCCCTCCCCTCTCCCACTCCCTCTCCCATCCCTCCCTTCATCAAGTTTCATTTTCAATTACCTTCATATACTGAAGATCAACTTAGTATATACTAAGCAAGGATTTCAACAGGCTGTACTCACACAACCGCACAAGGTATAGGGTATTGTTCAACTAGTAGTGTTGTTGTTAAGTTTCATAGTAAAACACATTAAGGACAGAGATCCTACGTGGGGAGCATGTACCCAGTGACTACCGTTGTTGATTTAACAATTGGCACTCTTATTTATGATGTCAGCAATCACCCGAGGCTCTTGCCATGAGCTGTCTAGGCTATGGAAGCCCCTAGAGTTCACCAACTCTGAACTTGTTTAGTCAAGGCCGTATCAAGGTGGAGGTTCCTTCCTCCCTTCAGAGAAAGGTGCCTCTCTCCTTGATGGCCTGTTCCTTCTGCTGGGGTCTTGTTCACCAGAATCTTTCATTTAGATTGTTTTTTGCCACCGTGTCATGGCTTTCCATGCCTGTGAGACTCTCATGGACCTTTTAGCTAGATCCGAATGCCCCAAGGGTTGATTCTGAGGCAGGAGTGCTGCCATTCTATGAGTCTGCTTTGTGTCCTGTCCCCCCCCCCCCAGGATCATTCTCTCCCTTTTAATTCTATCCTTCATTATTTGCTTACACTGGTCTTATTTGTGAAATCTCATCGATACATACCCTATCTTTTTGATCGGTTGAGTATTTATACTTATCACTTTACCAAGTGCGCTGGCATTGGTACCTGCCTCCTTGGTAAGATTGAGTTGAAATCCCCTGGCACATTTCTAGTTCCACCATTGGAGGTAAGTCCGAGTGAGCATGTGCCAACCTAACGTGTTGCTTTCAAAACACAGGCAAGGTGTATGTAATTTTAAAAAATAATTTTATTGGGGAAAAATTGGTGACTTCTAGTGCATCATCATCAGCATGAAAGCTTTCAAACTTTGACATCCAATAAAAGTCCTCACATGTGGTAAAATGGAAGAAAATATCAGGTTCAGGCTAAGTGCAGGAAATGGTATTGAATCTCTCCACAGGTAGAAGCATATGCATGGAGTGAGTCCTTAGCCTAGGGTGACATCCAGTTAGCTCCACCTTTGATTCCAGCTTCCTATTAATGCACAAATGAGAGGCAGTTGGTGATGACTCAAGTAGCTTTGTCCTGGTCTCCCAAATGGGAGACCAAGATCAAGTTCATGGCTTCTGGCTTCAGCCTACCCAAGTCCCAGCTGTTCTGGGCACTTGGGGAGTGAATCAGCAAATGTGGTACTTTTTTTTCCTCTTTCTCTTTCTCTATCTCTCCCCCCCTCAACACTCTCAAATTAGCTTATAGCTAATTAATAAAAATTTAAAAAGAAAAATGTATACGAAAACAAGAAAGAAGCAGTAGCTTCTCTGAACTATTTCACGTCAGAGGATTTTGCTCAGACACCGCCTCAGTGTATCTTACTCAGGCACATGCCGGAGGGTTTCCTAAAGTGAGGCTTCCAGATTTCATCAGGTCTCCATTAACCTGTGAGCTTACAAAGGAAAAGACAATGAAATGACTGTGTCGGCAAACAATTCAGGAATGTATGATGTGAAATGATTTGATTCGCACAGAAGTCTTGTTATGTAACAATCATCACCTTCTGAAAAGCTGTCGTAGGTACTGTTGTGTGTTAGTGAATTCTTCCTGCCTATACTTTAGTTAATAGAATCTATTTCTGTCTTTGCTGATGCATTTTTCCACCATTCACCATGCATCTTCAAATTTTACTTTATATCATTTGAAAGGCAGAGACACAGACAGGGATATCTTTCATCCACTGGTTCACTCCCCCAAATACCTGCAACAGTCAGGGCTGGGCCAGGCCAAAATCAGGAGCAGGAAACTCAATCTAGATCTCCCACACCAATTGCAAGGACCACCAACTTCAACTATCACATGCCACTTCTCAGGTTGCACAACAGAAGGAAGTCAGAACCAAGAGTGGACTTGGGACTTGTATCTTGGCACACAAGCATCCCAGGCACCAACTTAATCACTATACCAAAATACCCACCCCATTTTCCTAATTGTGAATTTAGTAGTTCATATTATCATCATCATGCTGAGTTAGTGCTCCCATTTGAAAATTTGGATCAATGGCTCAAAAAGTGTTCAATGATGCATGAAGGTAATGGTGACAATAATAATAATTTTGACAACTCAGAAGTTTATACAAATAAAAAGAGAATGGCACTCCATTGCAAACACAGAATATGAATTGTATGTATTTGAATATGTGAATCTACTGATGTGATGAGTTAGCATAAGCAGATGACAAGGAAAGTGAGTCTGAAAATGGATGTTTGGGAGAACAGCAAAACTATTGGCTCCCAGTCCAATTCTATTTTCCATTATGAAATTTCCTGCAAATGATGATATAAACTCATAGAAGCTTCATTTCCAAAGATAACAAAATGACTTCTATGGAAACAACTTCAGCTTTCACAGTAAAAATACCTAACATGGTTTCCAATATAAAATAAAATTTGTCACCTGTCCAAGAAAGGGCTAAAGTTAGAGCATCCTCACTCACAGAGGCCTTCTCATAGCCTACATATTTTATTTCTAGTGAATTAGTTAAGTTTCCTGTCCTTTGACACTGCCCATTAAACACTGTGGTTCTCTTTTTAAACCACCATGCCATCTCTAGGTAACAACAGTTGCCCCTTTCTTTCTAATTCTTCTTTCTGTTTTCTTATCAGATTCATTGTTTAAGCTTAGTCCTCTAGAACAGTGTTGAAGAGTGGCTGAACATCTTGTTCCTGTCTAAGAATGCTTCAGAAGTTGTACCATTCTCTCTGATGCTCACTGCGGATACCTGTCAGCACATTGGGGGACCTCCCTTCTACTTCAAGTGAAGAGTTTTAACACTAATTGGCATTAGATTTGATGAAATGTTTGAAAGGAGCACCAGTTGAGATAATTATGTAGTATTTTCCCCCTTAAATATATTTGTACAGAGAATTGCATTAGAAGATTTCCTACTAACAAAAAAGTCTGGAATTTCTGTGATAATCCCTACCTAGTCATACCTTCAAGACTTTGCTTCATTTTCCTTGCTAATAGTTTATTTTGAAATTTTCAGTGGTCCCCTCTTATCTGTGGCTTTACTTTCTGTGGTTTCAGTTACCTATAGTTAATCATGGTATAAAAATATTAAAGGGAAAATTCCAGAAATAAGCAAATTCATAAATTTTAGCTTGCATATTATTCTGCGTATCATGAAGAAATTTCATACCACCTCACTCTGCCCCATATGCAACAAAAATCATCCCTTTGTTGAGGATATCGATGCTATATGAGCTACACGCCTGTTAGTTGTTTAGTAGCCACTTGGATACCAGATGCACTATCTCAGTATCTCAGGGCTAGTGTTAAATAACCCTTATGTTGGTTAATAATGGGCCCAAAGCACAAGAAATATAATGTAGCTTTGGATATAGTTATAAAAGATAAGTTATAAAGTGTTTCATTTAAGTGAAAAGATAAAACAGTTCTTGACTTACTGAGAAAGAGAAACTTATATGGAGTAACTTTTAAAAGCTACAGTATGAATTCTCTATCAGTGAAATTAAAGGAGAAAACAAAATGTGTGATTATTTTAGTCTCACCCCAACCTGAAAAAGGTGCAACCACAGTGGGAAATAAGTGCTTAGATAAGAAGGAAAAGCCATTAAATTGTATGATTCAGTATAGGCCATGGTTCCAGGCATCCGACTGTACTCCCCCTTGGATCAGCAGGGACTAGTATAGTTGGGTTTGTCTTTCTTTTTTTTTTTTTTTTTTTTTTCAAAACCATACTGTTTGGTTACTTTTCCAAGCTCACCTTAGAAAACTAATAAGGTGGCTTTTCACATTTTAATTATTTGGAAAAATTTCTAAAATATGAGAATTAGCTATTCATTTAAATTTTGGTGAAACTTTCTGTAAACCATCTGGCCCTAGTTCTTTTTTGAAGAGAAATTTCTGACTACAGTGTCCATTTCTTCTATAGTGATTGATGGTTTTGAGTGTTCTATTTCTTGTTGAGTCACGATGTTAATTTATATCTTCTTAGAAAAATAACTTTTACTCCTAAAATTGAAAATACATTGATCCAAATATAAAAATAGAGTTTTCTTCTCATTTGTTTGTCTCCACAGTTCTAGTTTTAGCACCTTCTTCTCTGTTTCTATGTTGTTATTATTCATGTCGTTTTTCTTCCTTGATCAGACTTGGCAAATGTTTTCCAAGTTTGCCATCTGTTGCTTTTATTGATCCATTAAGTTCTTTATTTTATGTTTATTTCAACTTTTATCTGCATTGGTTTCTTCTTCCTACTTTATTATTCATTTATTCCTCTAATGTGCTTCTCTCATCACAGCTCAGTGCAAACCTCAGTTCTCCTGAACACTCACTTCCCCCTCTATTTGACCATATGATTAAAATCCTTCTTCTCTAACAGCACAATTTTATTTTTGTTTTTTTATTTTTTTTATTTTTTTTTTTATTTTTTGACAGGCAGAGTGGACAGTGAGAGAGAGAGAGAGACAGAGAGAAAGGTCTTCCTTTGCCGTTGGTTCACCCTCCAATGGCCACCGCGGCCGGCGCGCTGCGGCCGGCGCACCACGCTGATCCGATGGCAGGAGCCAGGAGCCAGGTGCTTTTCCTGGTCTCCCATGGGGTGCAGGGCCCAGGCACTTGGACCATCCTCCACTGCACTCCCTGGCCACAGCAGAGAGCTGGCCTGGAAGAGGGGCAACCGGGACAGAATCCGGCGCCCCGACCGGGACTAGAACCCGGTGTGCCGGTGCCGCAAGGCGGAGGATTAGCCTAGTGAGCCGTGGCGCCGGCCTAACAGCACAATTTTAATACCTCTACCATAACAGGTACACAATGTCACATTTCGTTCTCCTTTACCTTCCTCACTAGACTCTAAGCACTTTAAAATTAACCAATTAGTAGCTGACTCTGCTACACAGTGTCTAACAATGTATGCTATGAGAGTGGCCCCAATATGAGGTTTTTGAAGAAAGGAAGGAAAAGAGGGAGGTAGAAGGGAGGGCCATTTAGTAATGAGTAAAAAATTCATCTATGCCTCTACATGAGAGGACTTCAAGTTCGTGAGAAATAGAATTAAGAGATAAGTTCGTTTATGTACAAAACCTTTTGAAATTCATAATTTTCTTTATATATACATTCTCCAAGAAAATTTTGAAAATCTTTCATGTATCTTGATGTTGTCATTTGATATCATAGTATGCAAAGTAGCTTATATTTAACAGGAGTATTGTAACTAATCAAAATGCAAATTATCTCAAAGACTGAAAAAAAAGAAAGAAAGGGAGGAAAATTGGAGGGAGACAGGGTGAGGGAGGGAGGAAGGAAGAAAGAGAATATCATTATGGGCCTTAGAATTGTAACTACAAATCAGATGGTATCTGTTAAAAACTAATTAACAATTAAAATTTTTTTAAAAAATTTTTAATTTATTTGACAGGTAGAGTTATAGACACAGAGAGACAGACAGACAGACAGAAAGAAAGGTCTTCCTTCCATTGGTTCATTCCCCAAATGGCCACTATGGCCGGCGCTGCGCCGATCCAAAGTCAGGAGCCAGGTGCTTCCTCCTGGTCTCCCATGCGGGTGCAGGGCCCAAGGACTTGGGCCATCCTCCACTGCCCTCGTGGGCCACAGCAGAGAGCTGGACTGGAAGAGGAGCAACCGGGACTAGAACCCGGCACCCATATGGGATGCCAGCGCCACAGGCGGAGGATTACCAAGTGAGCCACGGCACCAGCCCCAAAACTTAAAACATTTTTAAAAGTCTCATGTGTAAATAATATCATAAATAGCATTAAGGAATCAAAATTAATATTTCCCTGTGTGCATGAACACTCTCATTATCTCACATGTAAATAATATAATAAACAAACTTGGAGAATCAGAAAAAAAGTTGGATAAGGTATGATCAGTAAAGAGCATTCTTGTGAAAAGTGGAGCCCAACTGAAACGTGATGTGAACACAAGAAAGCACTTGCGGAGAACCGGCAACAGCTCTGACTCGCCAGCACCTGAAGACAGTTTCTTGCCAGGTATAAAATTATCCCAGAGACATGCTTCCCATTTACTCTTTCTAGGTTTACTGCGGAGAATAACTTCTGAAAAATTTATAAAGACAACCCTTTCAGTTAAGTCGATAATTCCTTAGGTAAAGTTACCAAAATGACTTCTGAAATTTATGTTAAATAATTTGTTCACACTTTATTTTATTCTTAACTTGGGAGTTCTATCCTTTAATGTTTTTTTAAATAAATGATCATCAACTTATAAAAAACTTAGAAGTACATCACAAAATTTTTACATTCCTGAATAATTTCAGAATAAACTGCTGGCATTATGTTCTTTCATCTCCCTTACACTGTAACTGTGCGGTTTCTGGGAAAAAAAAAAAACAGACACTTTTGTAAAAGCATATTATAACCATCAATATCAGGAATTAATAGTGGTAGTCACCACTCAAGTTTCTCTAATTGTCCCAATAATGTCCTTAGAGCAAAATGGTCTAAGTCAGATTCATATGTTGCACTTTTTTGTTTTGAATTTCTGTTCCCCTTCAGTCAGCAAGTTTCTCACTTCCCCTTGACCCTGGGACCTTAATACTTTGACAATTATAAGTCAGCTGCTTTGTAGTTTCAGTTTTTCAATTTCAGTTTATTTGATGTTATACATTCTAGTGTAACAATTGAGACATAAGTTCAATTTGTGATGTTGGTAATGATATTCACCTGGAATGCTTGATTAGCATAGAATCTGCTACATCTCTCCACTATAAAATTGCCTTGTGATTATTTTGGTAAGGAGGTACTTTGAAACTACTTAAATATCTTGTTTGTTTTTTTTTTTTTAAGATTTATTTGTTTATTTGAAAGGCAGAGTTACAGAGACAGAGAGAGGGAGAGAAAGAGAGATCTTCATCTACCTGTTCATTCACCAAATGGCCACAATGGCTGGGGCTGGGTCAGGCTGAAGCCAGGAGCCAGGAGCTTCTTCTGGGTCTCCCGTGTGGGTACAGAGGCCCAAGCACTTGCACCATCTTCACTCCTTTCCCAGGTGCATTAGCAGAGAGCCAGAACAGAAGTGGAGCAGAGGGGACTTGAACCAGTGCCAATACGGGAAGATGTCGCAGGTGGTGGCTTTACATGCTACATCACAACACCAGCCCCTTCAAAATCTTGTTTCGTATCAAGCTTTTAATTTACTCATTCAATTATAATTATCATGGACTTGTGGTTTCCTTTTTCATCAATGGATTACAATCTGTTAAAATTATTCATCACTTAGATGTGCAAATTGAACTTGGTTCTGCCAGTGGGAACCTTTCCAAAATTTGAATTATTTTTCCTGCCACAAGATGACCCAGACTTAATGAACTTTCCCTGCCCCAGGCCTGAGGCAGCATTTCTCAAAGGACCCTTGGATCTACGTGCAGAATAGTTGCTCCAAAATACTCTCGGGGGGCAGAACCAGGTAATGCATGTCTGTGGAAATACACGCACACAAACACATATAAATCGATGATGTTCTGTGTTTATAAACATACAAACCTATTTACTTATATTTGTTTCTATGTATCTGCCTATCTCTACCAATATTAAAACCACTAGCTCATTTCAATAGCATTGAATTTAAACTATGGGATTTACTCTACTTTTCTCCCATACTATATTTATAACCCCATTTTCCAACACTAAGAAACCTACTTCCATTATTTTTAATGTTTTCATTTATTGATCATTTCCTCATGAAAGAGTGTAGCCAGAGCTGGCACCATGGCATAGTGGGCCAAGCCGCTGCCTGCAGTGCCAGTATCCCATCGATACCCTAAATGGGGCTGCTCCACTTCCAATCCAGCTCTCTGCTATGGCCTGGGAAAACAGTAGAAGATGGCCCAAGTTTTTGGGCCCCTGCACCCATGTGGGAGACCTGGAAGAAGCTCCTGGCTCCTGACTTCAGATGGGTGCATCTCCTGCTGTTGTGGCCAATTGGGGAGTGAACCAGCTGATGGAAGACCTCTTTCTCTCTCTCTTCACCTGGAATGCTCTCTCTCTGTGTAACTCTGACTTTCAAATAAATAAATAAATCTTAAAAAAAAAAAAAAAGAAAAGAAAAAGTATAGCCAATATCCCATCTCTGCTCCCCACTCATTCCCCATCCTAGGACTCAAAAGCCTCACGCACTCAGGCTCTGCCTCCCCATGCTAACTGCCTCCCACACGAGCATCCTCAATTTGTTAAGATTCTGACCCCTCTATCAGGTCACCCGTCTAGTTGGATCTCTCCCTCAGCTTGCTCAGGTGTTGATTCCCTTGCTGGGCTACCTTCATATGTAGATGTACTTTTAGCCCTGCTCAGCTTCTTTCTTGTTTTTTTGTTGTTTTTTTTTTTTTTAAAGATTTTTATTTATTTGAGAGTTAGAGTTACAGACAGTGAGACGGAGAGACAGAGAGAAAAGTCTTCCATCCGCTGGTTCACTCCGCAAATGTCCACAACGGCCTGAGCTGGGCAGATCCGAAGCCAGGAAACAGGAGCCAGGAGCCAGGAGTTAGGAACTTCCTCCAGGTCTCCCTCATGGGTACAGGGGCCCAAGGACTTGGGCCATTCTTCACTGCACTCCCGGGCCATAGCAGAGAGCTGGATCAGAAGAGGAGCAGCCAGGACTAGCTCTGGCACCCAAATGGGATGCCGGCACTGCAGGCAGAGGATTAACCTACTACGCCACAGCGCAGGCCCGCTGCTCAGCTTCTTCCTAACTCCACACTGGGCCCTCAAGGACTTGGACCCAAATCGTGTAGGAAGAAAAGGGAAGGAGGAATTGTAAAACTAACAAAAATTGTATCATATGCTAACCTATGATACAATGGGCTTCCATAAGCATTATCAAAAATCCAAGAACCTTTTTTGTAAGTATCAATATTTACTTGTTCATATCAATCAACAAGCACTTATTGAACACCGGCTTTGTGCTCAGCTAAGATGATAGGAAAGAAGTTTGAAAAGGTTCCTGTCGTGTAGCTACTTCAAATCTATTTGAAATTAGATTGGAAATTGAAGAGGAAGTAGAATAGTGAAAGTTCACTATATTCTCTTTAACAACAGAAGCATAGATAGGAAAATATATAACCATTAGATTCTCAAAAGGTCATGCTACATAGTTTGCTTTGAAGTAACCTTTCCATGCCTGATGTTGGTGCCTCTCCTTTCAATTCCGTGGAAGCTCGGGCAGCTCTGAGCTTTTCATTAATGATTCAGAATGGATGGTGGTAAGGTTAACTCTTACATCACTACAGAAAACATACACTGTCATTATTTTGTATCACAGTTTTCAAACCTAAAACATAATAAAGAAATCCATATCACAATGGAAAAATAATCACTTAAAAAATAAGAGAGGAATATCAAAGAAATGTATTACAGAGTAAAATTTCAAAAGGACTTGCCATAGCTTGGTCTGACTGAGAAATGCAATTTATTTTTAAACATCGCCATGAAAGTCTACCTGGCTTTTAGAAATAGAAAGCATAAAGCATACCTCCACATTCTGGCTGGCAGTGTGGATGTTATTGTTAGGTAGGAAGTCAGTTGTGAGCTTATGTGTGTGTGACATAAAGGCCTAAAGAGAAGACATCTATATCCAGCATATGCATCTACATCTCAAAGTCATCCCAATAATGTTTCAGGGACAGCCCAGCCTTCGCATCCTGCCCTGCCCCTTTCTACCTGAAAACCTGCCAGGTAGAGGTCCCTGCCCCTTCTGCCTGACAAATCTTCCACAATCTCCCAGATGCAGCCCAGTATCTGCATTTCAAACACCCTGCTCCGGATCTCCATTCTCTAGGGGGTCCTGCTCACCCTTCCTCTGAACCCAGGATGGCGCCAGCTAGGCTTCCTCCTGTCTGATACCTTCAAGGGAAAACTCAGATAGGAGTTTCTTAATATTTACAGCCATAAAATCCTTTGTTTCAGGAGGAGATGTGTGAAGACAAAGACCCATCTCCTTAAAAACCACTGGCCTCAACCAGACTGCTCACTCAGCCCTCTGCCTCTCTGCTGAGCCGCCTGCCTGGCCTGCCCAGGTGTAATCTCTCCACTCGACCACGTAACCTCACTCCCCCCCCACCCCCAGTCCGAGAGACTGGGCACTCTCAGGTCCTTTCTGGAGAGGTGCCCATCCGTTCTTAGGGATGTCCCTATCCTAATAAACCTTGCTATTTTACCTTCCACTACTCTCTGTCTCATGCCTGAATTCTTTCTTGTGCGAAGACAAGAACCCTGCATTTCTCCGGTAACATTATGATGTGGGATGGTGCGGTACTCTATAGGAGAATTCACAAACAGACCAAGTATCCCTGGGGAGAGGAACAGGTAAGGAGCCAATGTGACAAAAGAAGACAACACACCTGCTCAGCAGTCCTAAGGGAGTAAAGAGAAAAAAGGAAGGAGCTGCAACCAATTGTTACTATCATGGCAATTGTGATAATTTTGATAATCCCAAGGGAATGGATATCATTTGTGTCTTATTCTAGATGGAATTTTTAAAAAGTTATCACAGTAGCTAAGTATACTATTACATCTGAAGGATAAGTACTTGCTAATGACCACAATAAAAAATGATAAATGTTATTAAAAATCACTCTGAGCCATCCTCAGATACTTTTGACCATATGCAGAAATAATTATGAAAGCAATATCTGTGACTTTGAATTCCTCAAGTACATTGGAACTTCACTCTCTTGCCTTCTACAAGAGCAACTGAGAATCACTACTTCCATATAATATTACTTATGATCAAGCCACAGCTTCCTTTAAGGTGCAAATATTTCCTTCTCTAACCAAAGACAAACTCAAAATTGATTACTGAATGTTCTGATTATCTTCTACATTGAACAGAAGCTCCCCTGTGGTCTTTCACACAAATGTGCTTCTGTATTCATCAGATGAGATCTTCGTTAATAGCTATTCAGATTCTGGCCTTTCCCCTGCACTGGTATGTTCCAAAATCCTGCCGCATTTGCCATTGTTGATTTTGTTGGACTGGACATGGATCAAGCTGTTTTAATCAGATCCTCCCTCCTGTAGGTTAGAGCTGGCTAGGACTCAGGGTCCCCAATCCCTTATGTGAAGACACTGAATTTCTAAAGACATATAAATGTGGTACTGGGGATTTTTGCCTCTTGATATTTATAGTTCTTGTATGAAGAAGCAGAGAAAAGTAGTCTTCAAGGAACCCATCACATGAGGCGGACAGGGAGAGAGAAGAGGAGTGATCTCTGTCTCTGACCTTCCCATCTGGGCCCCACCATCGGACCATCAGTTTGGTGAAATACCCTGGTTCCTTGTACATACTTCCCACCTTTCACTTAAACTGGTGAGAAGTGGCTAGAATTGAAGAAGCCTTCGTTCTATGACTAGCATATCTCAGCTGTTTACAACTTGCTCTCTTATTGTATGACTTGTTCTTACTGGCAGTAGACTTCACAAGCAAATACCACTGAAATATTTCTCATACCTGGAAGTGGCTATCAGAGGATTACTAAACAGCCAAGGGTAACAGATTCATTGCTTAAGGCCTCCTTTCCACTCACATCCAGTGCCGTCAGTTATGAAACAAGCAATCAGGAACAAGGATCCTACATTGGTTGGGAAGTCCCACCACCAGCTCAGAATATCTCCACTTGAAATACTTATTAGATATCTCAATACTTATTGTCTATACATGTCCTAAGGGAACAACTGATTCTATGAGTGCTTATGAAATATGCTTACCAATTCATCTGTACCCCCAAAAACTTGCCTAAACAACATCTGGTTTATTGTGTTACACAAAGTTTATATTGAATGTATACAGGAGATCACCTTAACCAAGCTAAATTCTGTACCTTAATTTTCTCCTGCCCAGTTTTATGATTTGGTTCTTATTGCTTCATTTTCATTTTCATGTATGTGTGCTTACTGTTGCTTATAATTTAATTGTATCTGTACCACTTATGTTGAATATACTGAAATTCCCCTTGAATAAAATCATAAAAACATTAAAGTGAACTCAACCATGATAGCAGGAAATTATTTTCAGGCTCATCTACATCACTGATATACCAGCCAGAAATGTTAAGATGAGAAAAAGCAATGACAGCCTTCTTCTTCCAAGGTTAAGCACACCTTGTATTCCACGACCTCCATGTACTTGGGCCTCACTCAGGACATTTTATTCATGTTTGCAGTTACTGAGCATTTACTGTCCACATAAGAAACAGAAGTAAGAAGAAATGTTCCCTACACTTGAAGAATTTATTACCATTAGGAAATCCAGCTAACAAAAATACAAGAGAAAACATCATTAACCCTAGGGACATAATTACACTTGTATGGCAAGACAGAAGACAGGAAGTTGTGTCTTGAAGGGGATAGAATATGGGATTAAAATATAATTGGAAAAAAAATATATAATTGGGCCATAATGGATGAATAGGTTGAGAAAAAAAATCCAAAAGGTTACCAGAATATACCAGTCCCAGGTGAGAGCCTGAGTAGAGGTTCATCTTTTGTCCAAGAGAAAGTGAAAATTCCAAAGAGGAAAACTTTGACTTTGTTAGAAGTTTGATCCATTTGAAAAGCCATGTTAGAGAGGTTAGACTTCAGACAGACCAACTAATACACATTTTACTCATAAGGCTAGGCTGCTGTCATTTCAAGTGCTGCTTAAATAAACAAATTAATCAAAAGAGAAGGAATAAAATAACTCTGGCTGGGATGTATGGGACTAGGGATGCAGAAAATATACTGTAGGCTTAAAAACTAGCACCTGTTGTTGAAGTTCTTGGATTCAACCAAGAGCAGAGTACTTTCACGCTCTGGCAACTGAGTCAGCCAGCTGAAACTTGTTTTGGAAAAACAATTTACTGTTTTCCTTTTAAGTCTGTGCTTGAGGTCAGCTGTTTTCAAGGTAATTCATGCCTCTGTGAGCCAGGTGATCAACGTATGTCTATACTGTGTATTATTCTTAACCTTTCTGGAGTCACAGGCCCTCTAAGAATATGCGCAATCATGAACACAGAGTACTAATTGCTTTTGGTCAAGCACATGTAATTAGTTGGTGGAAACACATCCTTATTTTCTCCAATATTTTATTCACATTTGTGCAAAATCAAAGGATTACTATTTAACATAATAAAATCATCCATTAGTTTTCTCTTCAAATGCTTAGTTTTTACATTAGATAGTAAAATACTATTTCTATCAAGTACAAATGATTTCTGACTCAGAATTAAGCCAATTAACTCAACAGCAGTTTGTAGATTTTACCCCAAGATCTACTTCTTTGTTTTTCCTGGAGGATTTATATTTAGCAAACTACACTTCTTCAGTATACATATAACAATATGCTACAATAAGAAACATAACTAAAACTGTCAAAACCAAGCTCCTGACAACACATGTGTGTGTCACAGGGCAAACCCACACTGACGTGCATGTGATAACAAAAGCAACCTAGTCAAAAGGCCACAGGTGGCTTTTCCAACACCCAAAAGATGGTATCAGGCAGTAGCACAGGCAATTATTACACAGTAAAACAAGCCCACATTTTTAGGAGAGATTATATGATGGTCTCACATTGCAATTTTTCATGAGTATCCATTTAAATTGCACCTTTAATATCTTAATGTAAGAAGTGACGGAACAGCAAGAGGTGAGGAGAGCAGAACGCTACATCCAACCACTGTAAAGGGTAGATATAAGGCACTGCAGAGGCATTTGCTCTTCAATTATCTCGCATTGTCCTCCAAGGTCTCCTCGCCCACTGAGCCCCACAAAACAAACAGTGATATCTGCAAGGAAAATCAATTCATACGCAAGGAAGAATTTCATGTTTAGTTCTTATCACTTATTTCATTTCAGAAACCATGGCAAAACAACAAACACAATCTTATCTGCTGGAACTCAGTGTCCCTTCTCCCAGTTTTTAGCACTTTTACTTTGCAGCTGCCTTTGATCTTCTCTCTTAATGCAAAGATACATATATTCTTAAGCAGGAAACTTCAGAGAAACTGATTACTAAAAAAGCAGTGTTTGAAGGCAGACATGAGTAACCACCAGTTCTTACAGAGAACTCGGGTGGTAACACATTTATGATGTGCCCTGTGCAGAAGAAATTCCCACCCAGCCAAGTGAAGGTTGGAACAGGATGAAACATAAGCTCACAGCAAAGTCTTGGGAGACCCACTGTTCCGCTGCCAGCCTGCTGCTCCCTTTTCCCTACCTGGAGGTAAATAAGTGGGGGACAGGGAGGTTCTAGAAGTCTGCCTGTGGCCTAACTCAGATCAGAGGAGCAAATGCTCTGTGCATTGTCAAATCTGTTATCAATGTCCCTAAGCTGTAGGGGAATTCCCCAGCCACCATTCTTCACCCAGACTTTCTGGGCATAAATTAAAAAAAAGAATTCCACCCACAATCCATTCTTCGCAGGCCTGGAGCTTCTCCAAGTTTATCACTGGAGGCACCAGATGCACACTAAAGCCTCTTATCTCAGAGTTCTTTCACAGACAGTGAAGAGGTTGACCAGCAAGCCACATACACTATGTACTCACCACAGCAATTATCTGATGATCAGACATCCAGCCACTCAGCTTAGGAAACAGCCTGATACCTGTATTCCACAATAAGAGGTCTGCAAATGATAAGGAAATCTTATCCCCTCTCTACAGGGGAGAGGTAGAGGAACTATTATAAACTTGCCTTTGCTTAGAAACTATTGAATTAGGGTTGTGCATAAAATAAATGTTATCAATTTAATAAGTTACTGTAAGTATCTACATTCTACCTCAACAAATACATGCACACGGATGCGAAATGGAAGGCTGATTGAATCAGAACAAAGTGGAGGAGAGAGAAACATCCGGGAACAAGGGAGACAAAAGGAAAAACACTGAAGCTTAGTACATGAGAGGGCAGGATTGGAACCAGACTTTCTGGCTTCAGATGTGGCCTTGCTACTGCTGCTTTAAGACCTGAACGAGACAGTAAACCAGAATAATAGTGCCTCATTGATTTGTTTGGAATGATTTTAAGTGAGTTACTACCTGTGAAGTAGGTAGAACTGTATTTGGCACAGGGTAAGCCCTTTGCCATTATCAGCTGGTAGTGAAGGTAGTGTTAGGAAATCACAATATTCAGGAGCATTTGAGTGAGAAAATGGTCTCATGTATCAAAATAAGCCCTGAAGGGATCACTTAGTTAGAGTTGGTGACAAATAATAGCTGGTTTTTATAATAGAGTTCTTGATTTCTTCTGTAAAAACAAAAGAAGGAAGGAAGGAAGAAAGGGAGGGAGGGGAGGAAGAAAAGAATAAAAAGGAAAGAAAGGGAGAGAAAAAGGAAAAAGAAAACAGTTTTCCAACTGTTTGTATGTGTATAATCCTTTGAAACACTAGGAGGAGAGCTTCATGACACCTGCTGGGGTTTGATGGAGGACATACCAGCAATAAATCCTCTGACAATTAAATGCCAAAAATTTTCTAGCCATGGTGAAATTTGACATCAACAACATACTATATTTCCCATCAGTCATCCCTAAATTTAACTCCCTTCAAATGATAATTTTGCATCAGTAATGATTTAAGGGATGGAAAAAGATAGGCATGTGGAGAAAAGCCAATGATAGCCAATAGACAGCGTGGCTGAAGATGTGCAGGAATAAACTACACTGGGATAGCAAGATATAGCCGATCGAAGAAGACATCACCCATCTTTCCAGCAGTAAGATCTTGGGAGTTTTGCCATGCCTCTCTGTGCCCCAGTTTTCAGCTATAATGATAATGATGTCACCATTCCACATATTTACAGTGGAGATTAAATGAGTGAATCAAAGTAGAGATCAAGTGTTTAGAGGATACCTGATAATAGACTGTGCTCAAAAATCATTAACTATGTAGGCCACGCCCATTAATCTCCTGTTAAGAGAATGCAATCCCTTAAAAAATGGCAAAAAATTTCAAATCAGAGTAAAATCAGGCTTGATTGTTCTGCAGATGGAAACAGAGATGAAGAGTCAGGAATTTAGATGACCACGCAAACCCTAGAACAAGTGTGTGATTAACTAAACATAGTACATAATCGTTCCAAGTTCCTTTTCCTAGAGAAGTATTCATGCAAGATAAACATTGTAGAAATAGAGAAGAATTCACTCCTACCAAGGATCATTCCCAGTCTATACATGTCATGCCCGTATCCATTGGTTACGTACACTTTTGCAGCCAAGAAAAATTTATCCAAAATAATGCCCCTGAAATTTGTAAATATACATCTCATTTTATTTCTTTGTTGAAGTAAGATTTTTATTAATGAGTATTCAGGACAAGATTAAATTATATACAACATATTCAATTTAAGTAGTGAGCAAAGCAGGCATCTTTTTAAAGGAGCTTACTCAGAAAGTAAATATATACTTTGAAGAGGAAATTTTGCTTGTTGTGGAAATCTGACTCTCTTGAATAAACCACCCCCTCAAAATGCCAGCTATCTTAATTTCAGTAAACACTGCTTTCTGATATTTCTGTATTTCACCCTGTTAAACACAAAACCACAGAGATTTTTTTAGGCTGTATGTTCTTCTACCAAATACAAGTGCTCATTTATCCATTCATCATGGGGTCAACACTTATGTCTCATTGCCAGGGACTGATCTCGGTGTTTTGTTTAACTGAACATGACATTACACATAGGTGGGGTCTTCTAAAAGCTCATGGAAAATGTGAATTATGGAAAAAAACTATGCATGGATTTAAAAAGTTTTTGTACCAAAATAACATATCTTTTAGTTATATTTTATTCACACAAACTTGACGTCCCTTCCTATATGCAGCCATCATTACTCATGCACTTGGCAGTTGTTGAGAATGTCTTGAGATATCTACGGCTTCACTCGGAAGGGGCTGACAAACAGGCTTCAGTGAGAACACTTACAGGCCAAGCCTGGGCTACCAGAGGAGAGAAGACCTGGGGCCTCAGTCCTTTCATAGTCCCTCGGATGAGAGTGCCTGGGCTAAGGTACTCTCTGTTGGACAGCGAGGGTGGAGCTTTGGGGGCAGGGTGTGTTCTGCCCGTCTGTTGATGAACTTTCTTTTTTGTTTGCTTGTTTGTTTTCAACTTTTATTTAATAAATATAAATTTCCAAAGCACAACTTTTGGATTATAGCACCTTATCCCCCCATAGCCTCCTTCCAACCCGCAACCATCCCATCGCCCACTCCCTCTCCCGTCCCATTCTTCATCAAGATTCACTTTCAATTATCTTTATATACAGAAGATCAACTTAGTATATACTAAGTAAAGAATTCAACAGACTGCACCCACATAGACACACAAAGTATAAAGTACTGTTTGAGTATTAGTTTTACCATTAATTCACATAGTACAACACATTAAGGACAGAGGTCCTACATGGGGAGCAGGTGCACAGTCAATCCTGTTGTTGATTTAACAATTGACACTCTTATTTATGACGTCAGTAATCACCTGAGGCTCTTGTCATGAGCTGCCAAGGCTACGGAAGCCTCTTGAGTTCACAAACTCCGATCTTAATTAGACAAGGCCATAGTCAAAGTGTAAGTTCTCTCCTCCCTTCAGAGAAAGGTACCTCCCTTCTTTGATGGCCAGTTCTTTCCAATGGGATCTCACTCACAGAGATCTTTCATTTAGGTCATTTTTCTTGCCACAGTGTCGTGGTTTTCCATGCCTGAGAAACTCTCATGGGCTTTTTAGCCAGATCCGAATGCCTTAAGGGCTGATTCTGAGGCCAGAGTGCTGTTTAGGACATCTGCCATTCTATGAGTCTGCTGTGTATCCCACTTCCCATGTTGGATTTTGATGAACTTTCTCATAGAGAAAACACAAACACAACCATGTCAATGCGTGACTGCAAGTGTGCCCCTGTGCATGTATGTGAAAAGCAGGCGGAGGATAGAGGAGGAGCAAGAAAAGAGAAAGTTTGACAGAAGTGAGGATGTGGGGATTCCCCCAGAACACTGGGGAATCGAGTAGACCAGGTTAAGTTCTAGACGTTTACTGCAGTAATCTGGGAAGGCCAATTGTCCAAACCTTGAAGCTCAAATAAGGTTTGGTTCTAGCACAGCCCCTCCTGCTAAGGGAAGAAGCCCCCACTCCAGTGATTTCTTTTGAGTGGATGCAGACACTCAAACCTAGTAGGGGGGAAAGTGTATTCTCCTCTCCCACCAGCTCCTTTTCCAAGTGAATGAGAAACAAAGCCCAGGATAATTTTCAGACTCTCTGAGGACCGCCTGTGTACCAGACATGGTGCTAGGCATCAAGGATACAGTGTGACAGGAGATACAGACTATGATAATTATGGTTACTATATTAAGTATTATCTGAGCATATCAGTGCTCCATAATGGGCAAGAAGTGATTTTATATTTGTTCATGTGTAATAGAAAAATATATAATCTATACACCTTTTTTTTTTGCTGTGGATAAGGCTAAAAGAGCACACTGGTTTTTTGTTTTTTTTTTAAAGTGAGAGAGGAAAGAGTTGATTGCTAAAGTATGTTCAAAGAACGAACCTAGACATAACATTAAAAATTCCTCATGTGAGATGTAAATAACTGTGGTTTAGGAAACAGTGCTTTTAGCCACTGGATCTTTGCAAAATCTTGCAAAATAGGCATTAATGTATGCGTACCAGAAGTTGGATTCAGAGAGATCTTGAATCCTACCCATGCCCAGGACCTGAGGGATGGACAGCCTGTCTCCACAGCCTATAATCTTTTTCCACAGTGCCCCACACTGACATCAGGAACACAATGGTCATCAAAAATTCTAAATCCACTAGGATTTTCTCAGATGTTAACCTAACCTGATCTACACTGCATGTCACAGAACAATCTGGAGCCATAATGCTGTGGTCATACAAGGAGACGCTTATACAAATGCAGCTCTTCCTACTCCATCCAGGTTTCTGTAGCTCCATGTTAGTAGCATTCCCCCTGCTTATACTTTTGCAGCACAGAAACCTTAAGGCGATCACCTTAAAATTCAGAAAAACATCTACTTATAATAAGTTGCCCTATGGTGAGATTTTCTAGCAAAGGAAAAATCCAAGAAGAAGAGCTAAATGTGGACTGAGCAAAAACTGCTAAACCAGTTTCTACTATGCAAGTTATTAACCAAGTTGGATCAGTAAGCTCTTCTAAAGCCACATCCGCCCTATTACAGCACCAGGGGCCTAATGCCAAAGTGAAAATTAAATAAGGCAACAAAAGACTGTGCACAAATGAATTTGGTTTTATTTTTACTACACAGAGTGAGGCTCTGCACCGTAAAGCACCTGCAGAGAGACATTGCCAAGTTGTGGTGGTTTTCCCAGCATGCATTAAACACTCAGGAAGTCTTCACCATCTTTGCTAATGATGTCTGCTACTGGCTCATAAAATGATTTCTATTCTGACTTTCAGGGACAAGTCCATTTGGTGAAAATTTCATCAAGCAATGTAAAATTTACACATCAATTCCAGTGTATTCTGTTAGATGTGGCTTAAATTCTGTGACAATAAAGGTCTCAACATTCCAACTGTAATTAAAAATACCTCATTCCTCTCTACTGCCTCTTTTCCTTCCAATATCACTAAGTATTTCATCCTATACAAAAAAGATACCTTGGCTCTGAATTTCATAAAGGACAAAGGAGACAGTGTCAAGGAATGAGATGATGTATTCTGAAGTGGAAATGATTGCAAAGGGCTTCTCCTATTCTGTTCATGATGAACAGAAGGTAGCATCAGATCAAAGTTAGCCCTAGACAACTTTTATTATTGCCAAGTTGCTGCAAGTGTTGAAGTCTAAATTACTTAAAATTATTTAATTTGGATAAAACATTTCACACATCTTTACTGATTTAGAAAGGTGATGAATCTGAATTGTGGGATATTTATTTCACCTTGTTTTACAACTTGCACTTTTGTTTCATTTAAATATATGCAATAACTCAAACCAGACCAAAAAATTCCTAAAATTTTATTTTAATGAATATGATTGATAAAAATGATTTCCAACTTAAATAGAAAAAAATGCATGTTTTCAAGTGCCTAAAATGGTTTGTGTACTAGATTACAAAGACATTTTTTAATAAATTATCATTCTTATTCCTTTTCTCCTAAGTAGAAAAAGCAAATTTGTAGACTATTACATAAGAAGCTTCTAATTTAAATATTTAGAAAAGCTGAATAAAATTTAATAATTTGTTTTTAATATATAGCTTAACCTGAAGAAAAGGTGGAATCCCAGATGCTATACATCAAGGGATCTTTTTTTTTTTTAATTTATTTGACAGGTAGAGTTATAGACAGTGAGAGAGAGAGAGAGAGAGAGAAAGGTCTTCCTTCTGTTGGTTCACTCCACAAATGGCCGCCATGGCCGGCGCTATGCTGATCCGAAGCCAGGAGCCAGGTGCTTCTTCCTGGTCTCCCATGTGGGTGCAGGGCCCAAGCACTTGGCCCATCCTCCACTGCACTCCCGGGCCACAGCAGAGAGCCGGACTGGAAGAGGAGCAACCGGGACTAGAATCTGGCGCCCAATATGGGATGCCGGCGTGGGAGGTGGAGGATTAACCTAGTGAGCCACAGCGCCAGTCCCAAGGGATCTTAAAACCAACAGTATGTCTGTGTGAAATAAAACCAGGTACCAGGGAGCAAGCATCAGTACTACTCATCCGGAGACTTAGTTTTTAATGTCCAGGTAGTGACTGAATAGTAGTGGTGAAACCATACTACAAAAGAACCAAGCAAAAAGCCACAATAGAGCCGGCGCCGTGGCTCAATAGGCTAATCCTCCACCTTGCGGCGCCGGCACACCGGGTTCTAGTCCCGGTTGGGGCGCCGGATTCTGTCCCGGTTGCCCCTCTTCCAGGCCAGCTCTCTGCTATGGCCAGGGAGTGCAGTGGAGGATGGCCCAGGTGCTTGGGCCCTGCACCCCATGGGAGACCAGGAAAAGCACCTGGATCCTGGCTCCTGTCATCGGATCAGCGCGGTGCGCCGGCTGCAGCGGCGGCCATTGGAGGGTGATCCAACGGCAAAGGAAGACCTTTCTCTCTCTGTCTCTCTCTCTCACTATCCACTCTGCCTGTCAAAAAAAAAAAAAAAAAAAAAAAGCCACAATAGATGAATACACACACACACACACACACTCACTCACACTCACACACACATACACACTTTTCTCCAAGTGCCCGTGAAGCTACTTGCTCATGACTCAACACCTCATAAGATTAATAGAAAAGTAAACCTTTCTAATTCTTAAGTTTGCAATCAAAGTTAAGTTAGGAATACACAGTGAGGGGAAAGCTGTCCAAGCCAGGGCCAGGAGGTCTGACAAACAAGAGGATTTGATTCCATAGAACTTTATGTAATACAGGCTGGCATTGTGGTGCAGCAGATTAAGCTGCCGTCTGCAATACTGGCATCCCATGTGAATCCCAGCTACTCCACTTCTAATGTAGCTCCCTGCAAATGTGCCTATGAAAGGAGTGGAAGACGCCCCAGTATGTAAGTTCTCTCCCTGTCTCTCCCTCTCTTTGTGTAATTCTGCCTTTCAAATAAATAAATAATATTTTTCTTTAAAAAAGAATCTTACGCATTAGGACAATAACCCCATTCTAGGTAAGATGAACTACTTTGTAGCAGACTAATATGTCTTATGAGGACAATAGGAAAATCTGAATAAACACAAGAATAATGTCATTGGCAGCGTTGTTGGAAGACTGCGGCGACAAGGAAGCTCAGGGGATTGAGACGAAGAAACCATGGGTTCACTTTCTGTAGCTGTGTCTTCCCCAACTCAATTGCTCATTCTAAGAACAAGGCAAAAGACTATGGATTTGGATTTTGCATGAGCAGAAAAATCTTTCTAGAAATGGAAAATTACACAGAGGTTTTAGTGGTCTAAAATGTTTAAGAAATAAGACAGAAGACAGGAAGATTCTGGAACTGGAGACTTGATGCTTTTCTTTTCAAACTATTTGCAAAATTCCAAAGCTGAACAAGGAAGTAGGTTGAAGATCTCTGCTAAGGAGAAGGCTCAGGAAATCGGAGAATTTTCAGGACATCCATCATGCCAGGAGGCAAGGACTAGGGTTCAGAACTGTCCAGGGAGAGGAGTCCCAGATAACACAGTCATCTCCCAGTTGAACTGCAAGGCAATACAACAGTTTCACAGGTGAATGCTGTGACCTGGAAGCCGAGATAAACGACATCTCTACCAAACCTGAGCTGCACCAATATTGCAACCCTAAGCTAATCAGCTTAGGTGCTGATTGGACTGATGTGCTTGGCCCCAGCTCTATCTGATTTCCATAGTAAAGAGTAAATCCTCCCTGGAGGAATATAATGTGAGCTGACCTCTACAATTTAATATATGTAGTTTGTAGCATATGATCAAAAATAACAGCTTTTGGAGGTTGTCCTCATTCCTTCTGTGGTTTCAGAGAGCCACCAGCTTTCTTTTTCTCTCTCTCAAGGGCCTCTCCTTGCCCTGCTCCTAAGATTTTATTTGCACAACTTGTTTTTTTGTCTATGGCAAAAGATGTGAAAAATAATTTTGTGACAAATCTAATTCGCAAAAGTCAATAGCAGCTAAATTCCTGTCACAATCAAATTGAGTCTCATAATACTGCCCTGTATCGCACAAAGATTGGTATTCCCTTTGTACCTGCCTCAGCGGTCAAACTGTTCCCATTCTAACATGTGTCTCTAAAATTAGTCAGTGTCCTCCATGCTCAAATCTAGATGCATAAATCTCAATTTACATACCCGCTCTTTCTCTCTCCACAGAATTGTTAGAAATTTACCCCAAAATAACCAATAGTTGTCACAGTCTGCTTGTGCTGCTATAACAGAATCCCACAGACTAAGTAAGTCATAAAGAATAGAAACTTATTTTCTCACAGTCTGGAGGCTGGGAAGTCCAAGGTCAAGGTTCCAGCAAGTAGAGTCCCGGCTGAGGGCTACTCTCTGCTTCCAAAGGAACCCCTTGATGCTGCATCCACCAAAGGGAACAGGTGCAGAGAGGAACAGAAGGATGGGAACCACCCCCTAAGCTCTTTGACGAAAGACATAATCCCATCCAATAGACTTAACATCCAGTGACTTAACACTTCCCTAATGGTCCTACCTCTTAATACTTCCACGCTGGTGATGGTTCAACACATGAATACTGGGAGGTATGCAGTCTATAGCAATAACAAATGGACTAATATTCCCAGTAGTAACACAGGTTGTCTTTAAAATCCACATTTGTTTGCAAAGATTTCCTTGCAAGCCCCAAACTTGCTGGACCCCAGAAATTTCTGTGAGAAAGCAAGTGGCTCTCTTTTGTTGGAACTGATTTCCAGTCTTTCGACATACAGTTTACAAGTGTCTTATAAGATATTTAATAAGAAGTTTACTTCTGATTTTCAGTGTTAGTAAAAGGAGAAACAAGAGGCTTCTACATAATTGGACCGTAATATTTGTCACTCCAAGACTTAAAAAGGAAGCTACTATGAAAATCCTGCCATTTGCTAGATTATATATGTATATATATATATATATAAAACTTGGAAAATAACCAAATAAAATACTTTTATGACATCAGTGAATCATCCTATTCTTAAGATTTTATTTATCTATTTAGTTTCATTTTATCTGAAAGAGACAGATAGAGAGTGCAGAGTCTTCCATCTACTGGTTAACTCCCCATGTACCTGCCACAGCCAAAGCTGGGCCAGGCTGAAGCTGTAGGCCCAGAGCTCCACCCAGATCTGTCATTGGAGCCATCACTTCTTGACTCCCAAAGTGTGTATTAGCAGGAAGCTGGATAGAAAGCAGAGTCAGGACTTGAACCCAGCGACTCTGATATGGGATGTAGATAAACCAGGTAACATCTTACTCCACCTGTGTCCATAAAGTTTAATTTAGTCAATATCCTTTTCAGGGGCTGGCACGGTAGCATAGCAGGTTAAGCCACCACTTGCAGCACTGTCATCCCATATGGGTGTCAGTTCAAGCCCTGGCTGCTGCACTTCCGATCCAGCTCCTTGCTAATGCGCCTAGGAAAGCAGCAGAGGACATCCCAAGTCCATGGGCCCCTGGACCCATGTAGGAGACCTAGAGGAAGATCTGGATCCTGGCTTTGGCCTGGCCTAGTTCCAGCCACTGTGGCCATCTAGGGAGTGAATCTACAGAGGAAAGATCTCCACCCCACCCCCCGGTAACTCTGCCTTTCAAATAAATAAAACAAATCTTTAAGAAAAAAATCCTTTTTAATGAGGTACATAAGCTTCCATTTTGACGAATAGACAGAAGTTATGTGCTGGGACTCCAGAATTTATATCTGTTCAAGTTCATTTCTATCTCTGAAAGCTCTTGTCAGTGGTCGCAAAATCCTATAAACAATAGTGGGATTTTCACAGGACCTGTCCTCAAGAAAGCCACCCCTCTTATCAGGAGCCCTAGACCTGGGAACAGACTAAAGTTTGGGATTTGGGGTGAAAGCTGTGATCCTTAAGTCAGGTCTCTGCTCAGTGGAGTCTTATTTGTTTTTTAAGCTATGAAACTCAACTAGGGTACTGGTATAATTTCCTTTTTTTTTTTTTGTCTGGGGATTATTAATCTGTTACCCACCATAATAAATACCTGTGAGATATACCATTCCAGTGACCACATGTGTTCCTTACCTAATTGCCACAATCAAGTCCATGCATCTGGCCTTGAAGGGCTGCTATAATACATCTACCACTCCAGGACTCAGTCTTTACATTTGGGATTAAACGTCCCATTTCAATGTTCACGTCTCCCCTAGGCCTCCCAGATCCACAGAGAACTGCTAGAGCATTTCTGAAAGATGATGGAGCTGCTAACACCGAAGCATTTTTGAAGACTGACTTTCTATGGCCCTATTGGGAAACACAGAGAGCAAATGAATATGCTATATGTGAGCAGTCAATTTCAAATTCCTATCTCCCTGAACCTAAATACCTTCTTACTCAAAGCCCTAACTTTCACCTGACGAGGCTGACAATTTCACTACAAAATGTGACAACTGCAGAATCAAAATCTGAATTTGATTTTTGTCTTTCAGTCTAGGACACAATTGTTAAAAAAATATAATAATAACAGAGAAACACCATGTATTTTTTTTTCTCTATCTTGAGCCAAGAACTTTGGACTTTGAGTTTACAATTCTTTTTTTGGCTGCCAAATGCAATTAGAAGCAAACATGCACCCTATAGTCCTTACATTCTTTATTTCCCTGCATATGATTCTTTGGTTGTAGCCTTGGTTCCTTCAAAGATGTGCCTACCGTGAGTACTTCTTTGCAGGTGACCGCAGATGAACATTAGACACGCTGGCTGGGAGCCTTCTGTAGTGGCTGGATTTCAAAACCTGCAGGCTGAATCTGAGCAGCTAACCAATTCCAGATATCTCCTATTTTGCTGAAGGTTCTGCTTTCTACAATGACCTCTGGAATCAGGGTCTCTTATTAGTCAGCATTATTGGATGCAAGAAAAAGAAACCAATTTTTATGGTTTAGGCAGCAAATGAGTTTATTATGAAAACAGACAACTGGAAAATTTTTGAGAGTGATGGAGGAACAGGCTAAAGGATAAGATTCTAAAAATACTGATGCAACCACATCACAGAACTGGTCCAGGAAGGGAATAGCCACTGGCACCAGACTGAGCACTTTGGACTAGAATTTACATGACTGCCAGTCATAAGCTCCATTTGCATGCTGATGACACTGCTGTACCAGGCACTCAGTCCTGGAGGCAAGTCATCCCTGCAGCCAAGTACTTGAGTTCTGTACTGGCTGCACAACCAGTGGAATAGATTCTCATGAGCCTCCTTCCTCAGATTGCTTGCTTCTGAGTCAGTCCGACAGTGATGAGCTTAATCAGGTTTGCCCAGTCATGTGCTTATGTCTTAAAATGCAAGAGATGCTGGCAAAATGAATGCTCTGTCTTCTACTGTGAAGAAGCTAAACACATAAGTAGGAAATTCCCCAACTGTGGGGAAATTTTCAAAAATGTTATATAACCAGAAAATACAATAGATGCCTCATTACTGATGTGTATTCCTTAATTTTTAATCTTTCTCCACAAATTACTTTTATCTTACATGTGTTGGCTATAAAAAAAACCATAAAGTCATCTTTCTTTGCTCTTATTTTTTTTTTAAGATTTATTTATTTATTTGAAAGTCAGAGTTACACAGAGAGAGGAGAGGCAGAGAGAGAGATATCTTCCATCCGCTGGTTCACTCCCCAGATGGCCGCAATGGCCAGAGCTGCGCCAATCCAAAAGCAGGAGCCAGGATCCTCTTCTGGATCTCCCACATGGGTGCAGGGGCCCAAGGACTTGGGCCATCTTCCACTGCTTCCCCAGGCCACAGCAGAGAGCTGGGTTGGAAGAGGAGCAGCCGGGACTAGAACCGGCGCCCATGTGGGATGCCGGCGCTTCAGGCCAGGGTGCTAACCCGCTGCACCACAGCACCAGCCCCTTTATTTTGGTTTTGGTTTTGAGTGTTTATCATTTCTTTTTTTTTTTTTTTTGCTTTACCAATATTGCTATATTACTTAAGTTTTCTTAACATTCATGTTCCAAGTGGTTTACGTTGTCTATTTTCATTGATCACTTAAAAAATTAAACTTGAACTTCCATTTCTTTCTCTACTGCAATCAAAAGTGGAAAAGAGGGGCCAGCGAGGTGCAGCAGGTTAAGCCGCCACCTGTGACACAAGCATCCCATATTACACACCAGCTGAAGTCCTGGCTGCTCCGCTCCAGGTCTGTTCCATGTTAATGCACCTGGGAAGGCAGCAGATTATGGCTTGAATACTTTGACTTCTGTCACCCACACGGGAGACCAGCCTCGGCTGTTGTGGACGTTTGAAGAGTGAACCAGCATTTGTCTTTCCCTCTCTGTCATTCTGTCTTTCAAATAAATAAAATAAATGTGTTTTTTTAAAAAATGGGAAGTAAACAGTTGAACCTACCAAGAGATAAAGAAATTTAGTGTATATTTAATTTCATTCTGCATGCAATTCATAATTTTTAAAGTATTCTAAAAATTTTATATCCATATTATTTCATTTTTTCTTACTATAGCATCTTTTTTAAAGTAATATTTAACATATTAGTTAATAACTATTAACTATCTGTTTGATACTCAACTTTCCTTATAGTTGAGATATTCATTTGATTTCATTTATTGTCTAGGGAAAGTAATGTAGGCAGGGAAGTGTTGAGTGAAGAGGAACAGAGGATTGCCAGCACTTGCAGTGCAGCCCCTCAGCCTGGGTGACACTCAAACCCCCACCCTCTTTCACACTAACTGCAGTTGCTGGGGTTTCACTGCTTAAAAGCTATTGCTGCTTCCGAATATCCAATATGGCTGCAGGCTGGGTGACCATGATGACCTTCATGACATTATAATAAAATGATCACAGTCAGTACACCCACACCCATCATGCACCTGATGCCATGACACTACTTATATTTCCCTACAGGTGCTGCAGCCCCACATTCACCACCAAAAGCCCCACTCCCATCATGCACCTGGTGCCGCAACTCTCCCCCGATTTCCAAAGAGGGCTCAGAAACTGGCAGCACTTAAGCCCCCATCCCAAACTCTCCCCCAGCTTGAGTACTTAGTTAAGCACCATTCCAGACACTATCCCCTCTGCCCACAGGTTGTATAAAAGGACAACTGTAGGGCAGCGCCGCGGCTCACTAGGCTAATCCTCCACCTTGCAGCACCGGCACACCAGGTTCTAGTCCCAGTTGGGGCGGTGGATTCTGTCCCGGTTGCCCCTCTTCCAGGCCAGCTCTCTGCTGTGGCCCGGGAGTGCAGTGCAGGATGGCCCAAGTTCTTGGGCCCTGCACCCGCACAGGAGATCAGGAGAAGCACCTGGCTCCTGCCTTCGGATCAGCGAGGTGCGCTGGCCGCAGCAGCCATTGGAGGGTGAACCAACGGAAAAGGAAGACCTTTCTCTCTGTCTCTCTCTCTCACTGTCCACTCTGCCTGTCAAAAAAAAAAAAAAAAAAGGACAACTGTATACTTTGTTCATTGCAGCAGTCTCTCGAGGGCGCCTGCAGTCCCTCCTATGTGTGTACATTCCCTTTGCCTTTAAATACATCTTGTTTCTCTTCTCACCTTTATTTATGTCACCTTCTTGAATTGTTTCTTGCATGGAGACAAGATCTTGGACCAAGCCTCATCAGGGCCCTCTCGCAATACAAAAGTTTTCCAGCAATATTTTCCAAAAAGGCTACCTGAATTGTCTACATTCTAAGTCACTGTCCATCTAAAATATCTCTATAAAGCTTCACTTAAGAAATATAATTTCAGGGGCCGGCGCTGTGGCACAGCAGGTAAAGCTGCCGCCTACAGTGCCAGCAGCCCATATGGGCATTGGTTCAACTCCCGGTTGCTCCATTTCTGATCCAGCTCTCTGCTGTGGCCTGGGAAAGCAGTAGAACATGTCCCAAGTCCTTGGCTCCCGGTATGAGACCCGGAAGAAGCTCCTGGCTTCAGATTGGTGCAGCTCCAGCCGTTGCGGCCAACTGGGAAGTGAACCAGCGGATGGAAGACCTCTGCCTCTCCTCTCTCTAACTCTGACTTTCAAATAAATAAATAAAGCTTTAAAAAAGAAGAAATATAATTTCATAGATTATGGAATGCTTAATGACAATTACCTCCTTACTTTGAAAACTCTTTTCTGGGTATCTCTTGCATTTAATGTTACCAAGAGCTTAATGGCACTGGATGCTGTGTGTGTGTTTTTGCGTTTCTTAACTCTAAGGTAGGCAACCTGCTTTTTAGATTGGTAAAGCCAGGGAAGGAGTTTCATCACCTACAAAAATTTTTATGTAAATTTCTTTTTTTGTTATGAAAATTTAACTTTTACCAACATAGATTCTAGATGTATCATGTTTGTAAATTTTTGTCTGCTGTTAAAATCTGAAACTTCAACATTTGCTGTTAAATCCAAGGGAAAAACAGACTCTCGTATATTGCTCAAATAATGCATAATTATGAATTCTAGGGCATATAATTAATATCTAGTGAAATTGTCAATGTCTCTATGTTAATATGTAATGACTTCCAAGATACATAATTTAGTGAAACAAAAGATAAGACAAATAAAATTGCCTAGGAAATGCTATCAATTAGCTTAGAAAGTAAGGATATAAAGAGAAATGCACATTTTCTTATCTTAAAACAATAGGACTGGAGTTGTGGAGTACCAGGTAAAGACACTGCCTGCCTCTTTATATTAATAAAAATGTTTTTGAAAAGTAAGGTGCAATAAGTGTTACTGGCACTTGTTGATGGTAGGTACCCCTTCCCTCTTGATCTGCTCTGGATGTTGGCTTCTATATTATCCTCTGCAGTGGTTTCCTTATAGTTTATGTGTGTCCCCCAAAGGGTCATGGTTGGAAGCTTGCTCCCCAGTGTATCCGTATTAAGAGGTATCTTTGAGAAGTGGGGCCTGGGGGGTATTAGGTCACTGGGGCACTGCCCTTGACAGGAATTGATGTAGTTCTCCTGAGACATGCAGTAATTTTCGTGAGAACATTGCTGTACCAGAATGAACCTGCTGCAGCCCGCCCGCTCTGCACTCCTGTGATGGCTCCCTCTTGTACACACCCCCTCTAAGATGTCTTCCACTACGAAGTGACTCAGCCAAAGAGGCCCCTGCCAGGGACAGCACCGTACTGCTTGGACTTTTTACCTCCAAAACTTTAAACTAATAAATCTCATTCCTTTACAAAGTAGAAAGACAAGACAAGAAAAAAAAAAAAAAAAAGATAAAGCCACCCTTGACTACACCAGCACCCAAAATGAGCACTGGTTCATATCCCAGCTGCTCAATTTTCGATTCAGCTCCCTGCTAACTGCCTGGGAAAAGCATCAGAAGACGGCCCAAGTGCACATGGGAAACAGATGAAGCTCCAGGCTCCTGGCTGTGGCCTGGCTCAGCCCTGGCCATTGAGGTCATCGGTGGAGTGAACCAGCAGATGAAGGATCTCCCTTTTTCTGTCTTTCCCTCTCCTTTTCTGTAGCTCTTTCAAATAAATAAATATGTTTAAAAAGCAAACAATAGATAAAACAATAGATAAATTATAAAATGAACGGTTTCCTTTAATAGAAATATTATATAAAATATGAACAGGAATAAAATCAGAAATTTTTTGGCTATGTCCTGTCATTTAGATTTTACAACCCCTAGAAATAGAAAATAAAATTTAGGAATAAACCTAATGTGCATTGGAGGGGGAAGCCATTGTAATCCATAAGCTGTACTTTGGAAATTTATATTCATTAAATAAAAGTTAAAAAAAAACCTAATGTGCATTTAGTTGGGGGTACACAGATTATTCCCAGTCACTTTGAAGAATAGTAATTTGAGTTTAAATTCCTAGAAAATAAAGTAAAAGAAGTTAACTTTTCTAGTAATCAAATTTCCAGGGAAGTATTGATATTATTCTAAATTTGTACTGACTATACCTTAGGACAAAAATTATGGATACTACACTATTCTAATTCTATAATTCTAATATTCTAATTCTATAATTCCTCATGTTTTTGGAACCAGAATTCTCAGAATATGAGAAAGGAAATTCAAGTGCAGTATTGCCAGCTAGGTATAGCCCCTTGTAATCTTGTATTTGAATTGAAAATACCAGTGCAAACTCATCATAACTTTTCCTTTTAAGAATGTATTTCCTGGGGCCAGCACTGTGGCATAACGGGAAAATCCGCCCCTCCTGTGACGCTGACATCCTTTATGGGCACCAGTTCAAGTCCCAGCTGCTCCACTTCCAATCCAGCTCCCTGCTAATGTGCCTGGGAAAGCAGCAGAAGATGGTCCAAGTGCCTGGATCCCTGTACCTTTGTGGAAGATCTGGCTGTTGCCACCATTTGAGGAGTAAACCAGTGGATGGAAGATCTCTCGATCTCTCTGTGTCACTATATTTCTCTATGTAAGCTCTGCCTTTCAAATAAATAAACAAATCTTTTTAAGAACAAAATGTATTTCCTAAGTCTAAAAACTTAATAAGCCAAGAAAGAATGACCATTACATTCATAAAGAATGCTCTTAAGTTCCTAGATTATGGTTATCCCAAACTGATTATTGACTCATTTCTCCTTTGGAGAAATGGATGAAATGTAACCCCAAAATATACTGTCATACCACATACAAGATTCTCCATTTCAACTAGAGTTGAATAAAAAGGACACAGGAGGAGACTGGCACTGTGTGTAGTGGGTAAAGCCGCTACCTGCAGTGTCAGCATCCCATATGGACATCAGTTGGAGACCTGGCTACTCCACTTCCGATCCAGTTCTCTGCTATAGCCTGGGAAAGCAATATAACATGGTCCAAGTCCTTGGGCCCCTGCACCTTGTGTGGGAGACCTGGAAGAAGCTCTTGGTTCCTGGCTTCCAGATCAGTCTAGCTCTAGCCATTGCAACCATTTGGGGAGTGAACCAGAGGATGGAAAATCTTTCTCTCTCTCTCTCTCTGCCTCTGCCTTCCAAATAAATAAATAAATAAATCTTAAAAATAAAAGGACACAGGAGTATATTGGAGAGATTGACATTAATAAAAGATGAAATTTTTAGCATTAATAAGAAAATAAGATGGCTTAAAACATAAGTGCATAAATCCATAATTTTTAGATATTAAAAATAAATATTAGGAAATTGACTCATAATTTTGAAAACAGGGAAAAAGAAAGAATTACACATCTATTCTGCCTTTGCTATGTAACTGTACCACGGGGTTACCAGTTAGCTAGTAACTAAGGAATGAATGATAGAATCAGACTATCACCACTTTTCAAACCATAATTGATCCAAGTGTTCACCATCAATTGCTTCTAATATCACAAAAAGACAAAATCTCATAGACTATACGCTCCATGATTTAAAACAAAGAAAGTTTACTTAGAAAAAAAAATCACCCTGGGTCTGGCACTTTGGTACAACGGTCAAGCTGGCCAAGCTGTCCCCGGCAACACTGGCAACTCATATTGGAGTACTGATTGGAGGCTCAGCTGCTCTGCTTCAGATCCAGCTCCCTGCTAATGCTCCTGGGAAGACAATGGAAAATAGCCCCCAAGTGCTTAGGCTTCAGCAAGTCAAGTGAGAAACCAGGATATTGCTCCTTGCTCCTGGCTGTTTTGGTCTGGCCAGGTTTGGCTGCTGTGGCTATTTCGGGAGAACTAGCAGGTCCAGTAGATGGAAGATTCTCTTTCTCTCCTCCTCCCTCCACTGGCTTTTCATATAAATAAATAAACCTTTTTTTAAAAGATGAAAAATTAATTTTTAATCACCCTTTTCTTATAAAGGCTAATAACTCCATTAATACCATAATTCTGTTTTTCACATGTTTCACAGTTGCATTTCAAAGATAAAGTTACTAAACAGTGGTCCACATTTGTGGAAAAATGAACCCAATGGTGTATCCCTTGATGGAAACATTCCCCAAATGGAAACAAAATTAAAACTTCAGTGATACAAGTCATAGAATCAGAAAACAATCATCAGCCTCAATTCCTAAATCCTTGTTTTCGTACATTAGAAACACATCTAATCTTAGAGATTATGTGTACCTAACAGAACCATGAGGGGTCGTTAATGGTTGACTTAACCATTTTACAACTTCAGGGATTCCCATTGACATTAGCCTGTTGCTTTACTTCATTAACTTAAACATAAGTCCTTGCTCAGAAGCAATGAAATAAGGCGTATCATGACCAAGTATAAGAAATGCCATTAGTGTACAGAATCATAATGCAAAGAGAAAACAAGTCCAAATTCAGAACAAGTGTCCATCCCAGGTAGTATAAATGGCAAGCAGCTCCTGTGCAATCAATCTGCTACCAGATGGCTGGATGATCACAGAGACACAGAGCCATATGAAAGTCCCAGGTTAATAGCTGTTTGCTGGCACACTGGACGCACAGTAGTGGTACTAGGCAGGGTCAGCCTTGGCGAGAGGCACATGCTCTGGAGCCCAGCACAGAATAAGACCTTGCAGTAGGACCACTTTATAAGCTCATTGAAAAAGCATTTGGATGGTTGCAGCAAACAGATGACTGAAATTCAGCATACCATCCCAACAACTTAGTAAATGCTTTCTTTACAACAGAGACCTAAAATGAGCATTTGGGGACATCGTTTGAGCAATTAATTCATCTACATTTTTCTTACAGAACTTCTTATCACTACTTTTCTAATTATACTCCTTCCAGTTTTCCAAACCTCATGCCTTAGTTCCTTCCAGGCGAAGTGGAGCACTATGACATTGGTGGCCTGTAGAACATGCAGGGTTAGGCCAGTCGTGTGTGGGAAGAGGGCTGTCAGGCAGCCACAGGAGTGGTGAGGTTGTGGTGGGCATAAGCTGAGCTTCTTTCTTTGGCTCAGTAACCAAATCCCCTTTAGTACATCACCCCAAAAATCTTCTTTAGAAATTGGTTTCAATTGAATTCGTTTGAATAAATTTTTATAAAAATATATTTTTATTGTTTTAAAAAATTTTATTTAAGAGGCGGAGAGAGAAAGAGACAGAGATCTACTGGTTCAGGCTCCCAAACATCTGCAATGACCAGAACAAGGCTGAGGCCAGAACCAGGAGCCAGGAACTCAAGTCAGTTCTTCTACTGAGTGGCAGGGTCTGTATTAGCAGGAAAGAGGAGTCAGGAGCTGGAGTCAGGAGCATGGCATTGAACCCCAGCATTCCAACAGAGGACGCAGGCGTCTGAACCGCTAGGCCAAATGCCCATTCCTAAAACAAATTTTAAAACAAAACAGCAAGATGTGGCAGTAGCCTTGCAATTTCTGATCATCCCGTAAAGCTTGTCATGACGAGAGATTCTGTGGAAGTTCGATAGTTCCAGCAGAAGCTGGAAATACGGTGGACGTATTTGACCAGAGTGTCACCTACAATTTACTGAGAAACTCAGCAGCAGTTGGCACTTGGACCACGTCTACTGTACAAAAATAACTTTAAGTTAGACAAAATCTAAAATGTGAGACAACCTAACAACTGGATCCCCAAATAACTGCCTTTTCTACGGTATGATCTTGATTGTTTTTGCTCACTATTTTGCAAAGTATATTTTGTTCTTCACAATCACTATTTTCTTTAAGATTTGGGAATATAAAGTCTCGGGAATTACATTCCTCACACTTTCCTCATATTTACAGAAACTTATGGATAAGTGTATGTCTTTCATTGACATTAAACTGAATTATATTTCCAATTGTTCTAATATTTCAATCATGTTTTTAAGAATTTTAGTAAAAACACCAGCGAACTTTTGGGTTCTAGTCCCAGTAGTGTACCTGTGACAGAAATCTCTTGGGGAGGATATGTGATGGCACATTTTTAAAATATGCATTGCATTGGCAGGCATGATCCCCAGTGGAGGTGCATTGTTAATCCTGCATGAAAGGTCACCGGTTATTACGGTTGCTGTGCATCAAGTACTCTCTCCAGGAATAGAGCTGAAATTCCCAAATCATAGGTCAAGTTAATCTTTCAGTCTAATGAGAAGATTTTTTACCTATTTTTTAATACATCTTCTCGTCTTTTATGATTATGCATTATTAATTTTCTTCTGGCATTAAACCGTCTGCCTTAAAGTTAGTTTTACATTCTAAAACTCTTTTCAGGGACTGTCTTTGTTCCAGATTGCTGGAACTGCTAGAAAGGAATTAAAATTTCACCACTTTTCCCTCGAATACTTGACCTGTTTCTAGGAAGGTGAACCATTTTCAGACTTTCAGTGATTCAGATCTGTTCTTTCATTCTGAAGTTGCTGTGTGCAAAGAAAGTGAAGAAAAATTTTAATCTGAAAAATGATTACATTTCATCTTGAAAATTCCAGCATCCATGAATGTCTATTTTCTGTATGAAAGCTGACATTTAAGAATTTTAAATAGGTTCAAATTATTAAATGACTAACTTTTGGGTCTTTATTCAGATATAATTTCCATTTTATGAGAGTAAAAAAGTTTCATTTTCTAAAACAAAGAATATACTTGACCTACAATGAAAAAATTCTCTTGTTTCCTATTTCTCCCCACTTTCAATTCTCCTGATAACATGAATTCTCAGGCACAACACGCAACCGCTTTCATCCCACTTAGCTTTTCTTAGGGCATTTACATTCACATTCAAAATAGCTTGATTGAACTATTATTTAATTCTCACCTAGAAGAGGAAGGTTAGCTCCCATATGGCATTTCCCATATGCAAGCAAGCACATGCATATCTATACACACTTGCCCCATTCTCACCTTCCATATAGGAATATATCATCTTTCCTGATAAATCAGTATTCAGTGTTTATGGCCTTAAGTTCACAGTTAAATCACGAAGTATGCTGTCTTTATATTTTCTTTGTTGTACAAACTTTTGCTTGCCTGGGGGCATACATTGTCTTGGCTTTAAAATCTATGTGTACCTAACCATAAGACATCCCAATTGCTCTTACTCTCCTCGAGATATGAAGCACTTCAAAATGTTGTGAGAAAATGGAATGAAAAGATAATGTGCATTTTCCATGACCTATCTGAAGATCCCTCATGTTAATCAGGTATTCTAGCAATATCATTTATTCACCAGAATATCCCTAGAAAACCCTCCAGCTACCTGCTTCCAATTGCACTGCTTGCTTGAGATAGTTTGTCCTAAAATTTTCTTTAATCAATTCCTTTGAGAATCTCCTTCATGTTTTTTATTATAGGCTGTTTGGGGGTAAAATGTTTAAGATTTTTACCTACCTGAAGTTACTATTATTCTATATTCATCATTGATTTTTAAGGTGACTGATAACACATTAATTATAAATCATTTGCTTGTAATTTTGAAGGAATTATTCAGTTGTTTTCTAGTTTAAGAGTTGGAAGGTTTTTGGAAGGTTTTTTTTTTCTATAAAGAACCATATGTCTAATGTTTAGACTTTATGGACTGTCTGATCTTTGTTAAGACATTTGATTCCATTGTTGTAACTTGTGGGCAGCCCTAGACAATCTGTAATCAAATGGGTATGATTTTGTTCTAGTAAAACTTTATTGACAGAAACAGAAACTTTATTTGCCAGATTCTGCTCTAGAGTCTAGTGTTACTATTGAGTCCATTATGATTTCCAATTCATTCATGTGTGACTTTTTTTTCAACTTTAGAATTTTAAAAGTTTTTCACTTTAGCCTTAATATTTAAAAATACCTGGATAGTACACTTTGTTGGGCACTTGATGTTTCTTGCTGGAAACGTGTGAGCTTTTCGAACTAGAGACTATGATAATTTCCTCCCATTCTCCCATCTCTTTTTTTTGTTCTCTACTTCTAGAACTTATGTTGGCTGGAACTTCTGGATTTATTATTTTGAATTTGTCTTTATTATTCTCATTATACATTTTGGAATATGTTTTATGATTTATCTCCCAATGCTTCTGTTTTAACTTGCTATCTTTGGTTAATTTCTTAGAGCTCTTTCTTGGTATCTGACTGGTCTTTCTCTTATGGTCCCTTGTTATTACACATCTTTGATCCCTATGAGAATGTTAACACAGGTGTGTGGGGGAATGTCTGTGGGTAACTACATGTCTGTGTTTTTGCCCGCTGCTCTAAATTGCCTCTACTTCATCTGCCCTCATTGTCTCTTTTTCATCTCTCTTTTTCTCTCCCTCACTCTCTATTCTCTCCTATAGAAGTTTCCTTGAAAGGTGATTTATGACTACTCATAATCTTACATATTCAAAAAGATGGCAGGGGCAGGTGTTTGGCTTATTGGCTCAGACACCAGTTAAGAACTCATATCCACATCAGAGTCCTTGGGTTCAATACCCAGCTGCAGTTCTTGATGCTAGTGTAGACCTTGAGAGGAAGCAGTGAGAGCTCAAATAATTAGGTTCCTGCCACCCATGTGTGCAACTGGATTAACTCCCAGCTTGAGCCTATGCCCATGACTAGTTGTTGAGGGCATTTGGGGTATGAACCAAAGAATGGTATCTCTCCCTTTCTCTCATTTTCTCTCAGATAATTTTAAAATAAAACAAGACACAAAATGATGACTCTATATACACGATTGATCTTGACAACTGGTGAGCATTGTTATACAACTAACATAACCCAATTAAAAGCCAGGCATTTCATGTGTAGGAATTTCCTCTCAAGCTAGTCATTTTATCAAAACAGCAATTTAGCAACCACTTGCTGGGAGAAATCACCCAGTGGAGAGTATCCTAGAGACCAAGTAGGGGAAGCATGTGTTAGGATCTACAATGAGCCATGTATTTCCCATGATCTCAGAGTGGCTCATCATAGCTGCCCTCAACTGTGTTCCAAACTCTCATATCAGGACTAGTCTGACTCAGCAGTCACAGAGAAAGTTTTTTCCAGTCTTCTTCACAGGTTGAAGAAAGGTACCTGTGGTAGTGGTGGGGTGAGGGGGATTGGGAGTCCGACTGAAACATCCAAGATGTTTAGCTGATCTTCCTGCTGTCTATTCAGATTCACATGTCCTGAATCTTGAGGCACCTGACACCACCAACTCCTCAACCTTTGCAGTCATCTACAGGACAAATTGGCTAGATTCTGGTTGGCTCTCCAACTAGCCACAGATAATTTGTAAACAAATGGGTATGTTTTGTTCTAGTAAAGATTTTATTGACAGAAACAGGCCATGGTTTGTGAAACTCTGCTCCAGATTCCACTGTTACTATGAGTCCATCATGGGTTCTAATTCATTCATGTGTGACTTTTTTTTCAACCGTAGTCTTAAAAGTTTTCCACTTTGGCCTTAATATTTTGAAATACCTAGATGTAAGATTTAGATGTAAGATTTCTGTAGTCTGATAAGTGAATTACCACCTATCCACCAGCTTTTCTGTGTTTCAAAGATGTTTGTTTTTAATACAATATATTCTTCTATGTTATTCTCTCATTCATTTTCTTGGGGGTTTTAAAACTTTTGTAAAAATTCCTATGGTGTCCGATAGAATAAATAAAGGGGAGAGTGATCCAACATGGGAAGTGAGATACTCAGCAGACTCATAGAATGGCAGATGTCCTAAATAGCACTCTGGCCTCAGAATCAGCCCTAAAGGCATTCGGATCTGGCTGAAAAGCCCATGAGAGTATTTCAGGCATGGAAAGCCAAGACACTCTGGCAAAAAGATCTCTGTGAGTGAGATCCCAGTGGAAAGAACAGGTCTTCAAAGAAGGAGGTACCTTTCTCTGAAGGGAGGAGAGAACCTCCACTTTGACTATGACCTTGTCTAAACAAGATAAGAGTCGGAGAACTCAGAGGGCTTCCATAGCCTTGGAAACTCATGACTGGAGCATAGGGAGATTACTGATGCCATAGACAGGAGTGTCAATTGGTAAAGTCAACAACAGGAGTCACTGTGCACTTACTCCTCATGTAGGATCTCTGTCCTTAATGTGCTGTGCATTGAGATTTAATGCTATAACGAGTACTCAAACAATATATTTCACTTTGTGTTTCTACGGGGGTGCAAACTGTTGAAATCTTTACTTAATGCATACTAAACTGATCTTCTGTAAAAAAAAAAAAAAAAAAAAAAAGAAATTATCAATTCCCAACTTGACTCTCACTGGGATTAAACATGACAATAGGTCTGATCTGATTTCATCATCATTTAAAAAAATCATCTATTATTTTTCACTTTATGTTTCTGTGTGGGAGCAAACTGTTGAAATACTTAATGTATACTAAGCTGATCTTCTGTATATTAAGATAATTGAAAATGAATCTTGATGTGAATGGAAGGGGAGAGGGAGTGGGAAAGAGGAGGGTTGTGGGTGGGAGGGACGGTATGGGGGGGAAGCCATTGTAATCCATAAGTCGTACTTTGAAAATTCATATTCATTAAATAAAAGTTAAAAAAAAATTCCTATGGTGTCATTTTAGTAGGGTAACAAGAAGGACTGAGATAAATGAGTATATTTAATCTAACATGTTTCAGAATCTAATCGTATCCCCAATTTTAGGAAACTCAAAGCTATACCTGCTGAAAGGTAAAAATACATAGTCAAAATTATTTTTAAAAATTATATAACAGTGGCCGGTGCCGTGGTGCAGCAGGTTAAAGCCCCAGCCTGCAGTGCCAGCATCCCATATGGGTGCCAGTTCAAGTCATGGCTGCTCCTCTTCTGATCCAGCTCTCTGCTATGGCCTGGGAAAGCAGTGGAAGATGGCCCAACCCCTTGGGCCTCTGCATCCATATGGGAGACCCAGAAGAAGCTCTAGGCTTCTGGCTTTGAATCAGTTTAGCTCTGGCCATTGCAGTCACTTGGGGAGTGAACCAGTAGAATGGAAGACCTCTCTCTCTCTGGCTCTACCACTTTCTGTAACTCTGTCTTTCAAATAAATAAAATAATTCTTCAAAAATGCTATATGTGAGCCATATAATAGAAAAACTATATAATACAAATATATAGTTAAAAATTCCAAGTGATTTACATAGTAAGGAGATCTGACAGTTCTTCTGACAGGCAGTGTTATAAACTCCTTAATGGTAGGAACTATGTATAATTCATCTCTTCATAGCAGGTAGCCTTCTTGATTCACAGTGAATTCACATTTAATATTGGTTTAATAATTAAGTAAAACTCTTGAATACATTAAGAATTAGCTTCTATTAAAAACTTATCCCTAATATTGGCATTATCCTTTTTTTAAAAGATTTATTTTTTATTTATTTAAAAGGCAGAGTTACAGAGAGAGAGGGAGGGAAGGAGATAAATCCTCCATCCATTGGTTCACTCCGCAAATGGCTACAATGGCCAGGGTTGTGCCAGGCCAAAGCCAGGAGCTAGGTTTCCCCTGTGGATGGCAAGGGCCCAAGGACTTGGACCATCCTCCTAGTGCTTTCCCAGGCACACTAGCAGGGAGCTGGATCAGAAGTGGAGCAGCCAGGACTTGAACCGGTGCTCATGTGGGATCCCGGCATTGCAGGCAACAGCTTAACCCATTATGCCACAATGCTGGCCCCTTGACATTATCTTATTAAGCAGCTAAAACTAAAACACTTTTCCTACAAAAGAATTAATCACATGGCAAGGAAAGGAATATTAGAGCAAACCAGAGAAATTTGATCCATGTGATACACATTAGATGTCAATGTTACCATATCTCAGGTGAGAGGATGGAAGAGATACCATCCTGTCTCTGACCCCTATAACCACATCAATTTACTACTTAGCAAAGATTCTTAAATTCACATATTTAGGGAAGTAATATGTTGCCAAAAATGCCATAGGAATAGTTTTAAGACAATAAGCAGGTTATCTTTTCATTGTCAATGTAAGCTTTGAATGGAAAAAGTTGAGATTGATGCTTTTGGGGGGAAAAGGGGTAATATTTGAAACACAGGGACAGAATTCTCTAAGCCATCAGTCCATAGCAAAATAACACTGGGCAAAACCTTGTCTCTGCTTTCAACTCTGTCATTTCTTGGCCAGCTTATTGCCTCTGGATGGTAAAACACCAAAGATCCTCTGGGCACATCCAGCTCATTTACATCAGCCAGTTATCCCAGACTCCTCACTGTACTTGCAATAGCTAGAAGAAAATGATTCCCTTTCAACACCAAGAGCTGTGTTCAATAGTTCAGAGCTATATTTTTCTCATGTTGATAACTTGGAGAGAACAAGCCTTCACAATTTTGTACTAGATGCCTAATGTTATGCTGCATCAGTCAAATCACATCATATCGAGTTGCAGAGCAGGTCAGCACAAATGGCCATGTTCAGAGAAGTCTCTGACTTTCTGCCAAGCCGTTTGGCACCACTCAAGTTGTCATCAATTTCAATTACTTGTACATCATTTCAGGAGATATTAAGATAATTATTGGCCATTCTCCTAAGGGTAGGAAGCCAGCAAAGCACTCACTGAACTTCTACATTCATTTAGAAACTAAGGAACAGACATTTTATATCTTAAAACAATATCATTCATGTCATGTTAATCTGTGCACATTTCAGTTTATATTCTATTATCCCACTCTGAGGTTATATATTGGAGTAGTTTATCCTGTTGATATTAGAAGGCGTACAGTATTTTCTCTGAGTGCTATTTGGATTTTCCCACTGAAGAATTTATTAGAGGACATATTGCAACTAGTCATGCTCCATTCAAGCAGCAACCAAAATTTAGGCATGAAAATTTGCCTTTTTAAACAGAAATACTCCCAATTTGTATGGAACTATGTTTCAAAAATGTATTCAAAGGCTAGTTGCCTACAATGATATTTCACATAGAAACAATTCCATTATGGGCCTGACAATCTGTACATGGTTCAATACTGTATATAGTAACAATGTCTTAGTTCCAGTATTGGTGCTAGGAAGAAAGTGATTCTATGCTGACAGAAACTCCCAGGCCTTCCTTCCTGGGAAACATTCAATCTCCACACCTTCCTCATTGGCTTTTGAAGGTGCCAGAGGTAGGAGACAGCATGAAGAATCTCAGTTACCAACATAAACTCAAGCTAAAGAGAAAAAGAACTGAGGTTAGCTCCTGGTAAAGTTGATTCATATCCAAAATCATTAACTATTATATGAAAAATGGAAAGTGCATAACTAATTATCTCCTCTCTCAACTTCAACTCTTGACCCACCACTTCTTACTCTATACCTCTGAACTTTTTCTCCAATCTATTCTATTTACTTACTCCAGCCTATCAAGGAGAGTCTGGATGGTAGTTAAAAAGCAGAAGAATAGGGGCCAGCCCTGTGCCTTAGCAGGTAAAGCTGCCGCCTGCAGTGCCAGCATCCCGTATGGGCACTGGTTTAAGTCCCGGATGTTCCACTTCCAATCCACCTCTCTGCTGTGGCCTGGAAAAGCAGAAGATGGTCCAAGTCCTTGGGCGCCTGCACCCATGTGGGAGACCCAGAAGAAGCTCCTGGTTCCTGGCTTCGGATGGGCACAGCTCTGGCCATTGCAGTCATTTGGGGAGTGAACCAGCAGATGGAATACTTCTCTCTCTTCCTCTCGGCCTCACCTCTCTGTAACTCTGTCTTTCAAATAAATAAATACATCTTTTTTTAAAAAAAAAAAAGCAGAAGAATAAATTCAAATCATCTGGGCTAAATTATGAACACATGTTGGGAGATAACATTTACGGATCTCTTACCTTTCTGCATACCTCAGCAGCAGAAGCACGTACAGCCTTCACTCTGTGTCGCTCCCCCTCTTCGTGGAGGAACGACACAGGACCCTGTGCTGTTCTTTTGTCTGCTCGGCCCTTGCCGGGTTTGCTGCTGGTTCTTCCCAGGTTGGCTACCGTCCCTTCCACCTCCGTAAGGGCGGTTCCCCCTGCCACTTTCCCCACTTCCGCGGGGGAGCGGCACACCGCCGGCCGGCTCTCTCGGGGGCTGCTCAGGTGTTATTCGGATGTTCCCCTTAGATGTTCCCGGTGCATGTTGTCTCTCTCCTCCTTTATAGTCCTCTTCCACCAATCCCAACTCTGCTACCCACACGCCGAGTACGCTGCTCTCCTCCAATCAGGAGCAGGTCCTACAGTTTATTGGTTGAACTGGAGGCAGCTGTGTAGAAGCTGTTTCCTCCTCTCCCAGCGCCATATTGTGGGAGAGCAGATGCAAAGAATAAGTCTTAATTCCAGTAACAGTCTAGTCCGAGTTGCTCCCAGTTGCTCCCCACAACTCTGGAATAACTTTTCCAAAATATTTGTGCAGTGAACAACCTTGGACAATAGGTATCATCCACTGTTTCTGGAGCAGAGAGCATATTTATCTGCTGCCCATTATAACAATGATGATGTCTTCATTCAGGGAAAGTTTACATTAACTCTGGACAAGTTTACATTAACTCCTTAAGCAGATTAGGACTGCTTAAATTTGAGTTTTGTCTTAGTCCATTGGTGTTGCTATCACAGAATATCATAATTTGATTAATTTATAAAGGTCAGAAACTTATCTCTTCTTGTTCTAAATGTTGAAAAGTCCAAGATGGAGATGTCAGCATCTGGTTTCTGGTGATGGCCTTCTTGCTGCTTCCTCCCAGAAGTGGAAAAGGGAATGCATGCCTGCCATCAAGTAATCCCATTCACGAGGGAGGAAAGCATGTAGATTAATCTCTTCTTAAAGTGGTAAAAGAGACAAGCCACAGCTTAGGAATTTACTAAGCCTGGAGTTCCTCCTCTGTTATCCAAACCCACAGTATGTACAGCATACGTCTGTCTCCAAACTCGGGGCTGGGGTGTGGCAGGGGGAAGGCAACTACCAGGAACAGGAAACTCACACAGCCTGCCACGCCCCTTAATTCCTCTGTGACCAAAAGTCTTGTGTCTTTTGCCAGGATTCATGAACCTGGGAGAAGCTAACCTGTTAGCTTATGAGTAGTGTAAAATCTCTTAACTGACACTCTGCCAGTTAATAGGTGTGTTGACTTTGAAAATGAACACATCTCAGAGCAGCTTCAGTGTTCACATCTAAACACTGGGATGAAACATCTCTACCTCACAAGATTGCTGTGAGGTTTGAATGAGAAAGTGCAGAAGAAAACAGCATGGAAGTAGAAGGTTAATTAGTCAATGAAATGCACCTGCATCTGGAAAGTGTCTCTCTCTCTCTCTCTCTCTCTCCCTCTCTCTCTCTCTCTCTCTCATCATCATCCAGAAGAGGCAAGAAGAGGACTTTTCTGCCTTTGCTCTGAAGGATCAAAGCTGTGGTTTTAGCTGTAGACACAAATTACAGGGCAATTGTTTACTAACAGAGCAAAATCCCAGACCAGTGAAACCTGAGCACGTTAGGGTGGGGCCTGACATTGACAGGGTCTCCAAAGTCCCTGGGGTGACATTAATGCTCAGTCTGGCAAAAACAATTATTCTTGTCAAAAAGACTGTCTTTTTTTTTTTTTCCTAAAATGGATGTTGGATCTAGACTGGAAGCACTCAGGGAACTTTAAATCAATACAGATGCCTGTTCCCCATTCACAAAAGTCCTGATTTCATTGTTCTAAGTGAGATTTGTGCATCAGAATAGTTAAGAGTACCCAGGTGAATTCAATCTGCAGCCAGTGTTCTGAGAAAAAGATCATCAAGAAGCAAAATTTCTCCTTTGAACTTTTCCAAGTACATAAGGCAAGAGATTTAATAAAAATCACAAGTCGAGAAGAGGAATCCACCCTTACTTGTATACTCTTCAGTGTTTTTCAGGCTCAAAATTAAGTTGAAATCTTTCAAAACCATGTCTCCAAATCAACTGTCTTTGCTTTTAACAAGATCAGAATGATCCCACAATTCTTTCCCAAGCACAAATTTAAATTGTGGCACATTGTGAAATAGGATTTGTATATTTCTATGTTGATAATTCAAACAATTGCTGTAGCCAAATGTGATACAGACATTCGTCAGTGAGGTTGTATAGACAAGTCTGCAGTTGGTCCTCATGATCTGGGAAGGTTATGTTTGTTACGAATGAAAAGCGCCTTTGTTTTTTATAGCAGTATGTTTCACTCTTATGTTTGTAAAACGTGATATTACCCAGTGTAGGAAAGTCAAAACAGGATTGTTACTGAATTATCTGCAAAATAAACAGTTTCTTCTAAAACATTTTTTGACCACCCATAGGCAAGGCCTTTCCAAGGATCCTTCCAGCTAAACATGAATGTTTAAACCACAAAAATAGACTTTAAAATTAAATGCTGCTTGAAAACTAGGAACCTGTGGAAACCATTAGGAAAAAAACATGATATAAATATTTGATGCCTGAATGACTTCACGATCTTCTCCCCCAAAATCAAATGTAATGATCAAGACAAATTAATCAATATTTCATTTTATTCTTGTTAGTTCCATTAAATGGAAAGGGCATTAACATTTAAACAGTTCTTTCTACACATGTCAGGAGCTTTACCAACATCATTTCATTTTTATGCACACAACAGATATATATATATATGTAGTTATTCTTGAGGCTCATGGAGATTAAATTGCCCATAAGTCAACCACTACATGGTAAAGGTAGGAATGGAATTTGTCAGTCTGGTGTAGAAATATTACTCCTTCCCATTACATCACTCAGTATTAACAATGGAACCACCACACAAAGATACTCTAAGGGAAAGAAATGGGTCTCTAATTCATTTTGAAACTAATCTGTGTATGTCTGAAATTATGAACTGCTCCATAGCATCTGGCAGTTGGCAGCTCTACTTACCTTGCGCTCAACATCACAGACAGTGACACTGGGCATGCTAAAAATTATTTTACCCCCAGTTTCCTCACTTGTAAAATGGAGATTCTACTGTCTACTCTATTTTGACAGAAGTACTGGTGTTTTTGTAACTGTAAAGAACTAACCAAGTATAAGTGAATATCACCAGTAATACTCCAGTACACATGACAGAACCAGCAAATACTATTTTCATTTAAACAGGCAAAAAAAAAAAAAGTATTTATAGTACCCAGGCATTGAGTAGAGTTACACTCAGAATGGATTTCAAGCAGCTTAGCCTAACACATACAATTTAAATTTCTATGTCAAGGCCGGCACTGTGGCTCACTAGGCTAATCCTCCGCCTGTAGCGCCGGCACACCGGGTTCCAGTCCCGGTCGGGGTGCTGGATTCTGTCCCGGTTGCCCCTCTTCCAGGCCAGCTCTCTGCTATAGCCCAGGAGTGCAGTGGAGGATGGCCCAAGTGCTTGGGCCCTGCACCCCATGGGAGACCAGGAGAAGCACCTGGCTCCTGCCTTCGGATCAGCGCGATGTGGCAGCCGCAGTGCGCTGGCTGCAGCAGCCATTGGAGGGTGAACCAACAGAAAAAGGAATCCCTTTCTCTCTGTCTCTCTCTCTCTCTCACTGTCCACTCTGCCTGTCCAAAAAAAAAAAAAATTTCTATGTCAAGAGATGTCTTCTTAGATAGAACTCAAGAGACTTCCTGGAGTCTACCTGATCCAGTGGCTCTAGGTGTACAGAGTTGCAAATCCTCATTACACAACACTGGATTTCATACTCCATCATTAGTCTTTCTCTTAAGGGATTCTTTTCCTCTCCTTGAAGCATATTTGAATGCTTTTGGTTTCAGCTAAGTATCTGGGAGTTAAAATTTTACATTTTTATCTCAAGTCAACCACATTCTAATTATGGGTACCAGCATGCTTAACCTGTGTGGATATCTACTTTTTCATTTAGAAAATAAGTTGAGGATTGTTGGCACAGCAGCTTAAGCCACTGCCTGCAACACCAGCATCCCATATGAGCACCAGTTGAGAGTCCTGGCTGCTCTGCTTCCTATCCAGCTCCCTGCTAATGCTCTTGGGAAAGCAAAAGAGAATTGCCAAGTACTTGGGCCCCTGCAACCCATGTGGGAGACCCAGATGGAGTTCCTGGCTCCTGGCTTCAACCTGGCCCAGACCAGAAAGTTGCAGCCATCTGGGGAGTGAACCAGCAGATGGAGAGGATCTCTCTCTCTCTCTCTCTCTGTGTGTGTGTTGGGGGGGGGGGGTCCCTCTCTCTCTGTAATTCTACCTTTCAAACAAATATAAACAAATTTTAAAAACAAAAAAAAAAAAAGAAGTTGAGCCTGAGCTACATTTAGAGTTGATACAAAAAATACAGAAACAATTTTTTTATAGTTTGTGTTTTGCACTTTTATTTGCTACATTTCGCAATGGTAGCTGAGTGATTTCCCAGTCCTTCACTCTCTACATGGTATACTACCGAGGATATAAAACAATAACCACAATAGATGATTTATTTAAGGTTATTCTTTGTCAAGCACTGTTTGCTATGCTTTAACAGAGATGTATGCTCTGAGTTAATCTTCTATCAGACCCTGTAAAATAATATAAGCTAGAAACAGCACAGTCCACAAGACTGTCCTCACCCCTGACTCCAGTTTAAGTCCCTGAAAGCTGTTACACTTACAGCTACCGTTTATTAGATAGCAAGAATACAGACAGGAATCAGCCAAGGGAAGAGGCACCTAGAGTACAGGAGAGTTTCTCCCACTGAACGTCTTGATCCTGTGAAGTCATGAGCAGGGTTTGTGTCCCCTGGGAATGATGTGTGACCATACAAGCAGAGCATTGCCAAGCAGGGCAGCTCAGCTGAGTGCTAGTGTCCAGCGTCTTCACTGGATTTCTACAGTCAATGATCCATGCAACTAGCATCAGTTTCCAATCCTTTCATAGGTCAAGCTAACACCAAATGATTCAATGCCACCACCATAAATCACATTGTTAGATATCTGGCATGGTCTAAAGCCCTCAGGTAAACAAAGTCACTTTAATCAGACAGGACATTCCAGGGACCTAGGGATCACCTCCAGTAGCCTAAGACAAAGAACAGATCCCTCCCACTTTGGGCAAGGTTCAATGTTTTCCTGCAGGGAAAGATAGTAGTAGTTGTTCTTATTTTAGTGATTAAAAAAAATTTTTTTTTAACTTTTATTTAATGCATATAAATTTCCAAAGTACGACTTATGGATTACAATGGCTTTCCCCCCATACCGTCCCTCCCACCCACAACCCTCCCCTTTCCCACTCCCTCTCCCCTTCCATTCACATCAAGATTCATTTTCGATTATCTTAATATACAGAAGATCAGCTTAGTATACATTAAGTATGGATTTCAACAGTTTGCTCCCACACAGAAACATAAAGTGAAAAATAATAGATGATTTTTTAAAATGATGATGAAATCAGAGCAGACCTATTGTCATGTTTAATCCCAGTGAGAGTCAAGTTGGGAATTGATAATTTTTTTTTTTTTTTTTTTTTTACAGAGGATCAGTTTAGTATGCATTAAGTAAGGATTTCAACAGTTTGCACCCCCATAGAAACACAAAGTGAAATATATTGTTTGAGTACTCGTTATAGCATTAAATCTCAATGTACAGCACATTAAGGATAGAGATCCTACATGAGGAGTAAGTGCACAGTGACTCCTGTTGTTGACTTTACCAATTGACACTCCTGTCTATGGCATCAGTAATCTCCCTATGCTCCAGTCATGAGTTTCCAAGGCTATGGAAGCCCTCTGAGTTCTCCGATTCTTATCTTGTTTAGACAAGCTCATAGTCAAAGTGGAGGTTCTCTCCTCCCTTCAGAGAAAGGTACCTCCTTCTTTGATGGCCTGTTCTTTCCACTGGGATCTCACTCACAGAGATCTTTTGCCAGAGTGTCTTGGCTTTCCATGCCTGAAATACTCTCATGAGCTTTTCAGCCAGCTCCGAATGCCTTTAGGGCTGATTCTGAGGCCAGAGTGCTAGTTAGGACATCTGCCATTCTATGAGTCTGCTGAGATTCTCACTTCCCATGTTGGATCACTCTCCCCTTTATTTACTCCATCCGTTAGCGTTAGCAGGTACTAGACTTGTCTATGTGCTCCCTTTGACTCCCAGTCCCTTCACCATGACCAACTGTGATCTGAAACTGATCACCTGGAACAGTGAGATGGCATTGGTACATGCCACCTCGATGGGATTGAATTGGAATCCCCTGGTATGCTTCCAACTCCACCACTTGGGGCAAGTCAGCCTGAGCATGTCCCAAATTATACATCTCTTCCCTCTCCCATTCCCACCACCATGTTCAACAGGGATCACATTTCAGTTAATTTTTCAACACTTAAGAATAACTGTGCATCAATTACAGATCTAAACCAGTCATATTAAGTAGAACAGATAAAAAAAACTACTAAGAGGGATAATGTATTTAGTTGTTCATTAACAGTCAGGGCTATGCTGATCAAGCCACCATTTCCCATAGTGTCCACCTCACTCCAACAGGTTTCCCTCTTGGTGTTCAGTCAGTCGTCACCGATCAGGGAGAACATATGGTATTTGTCCCTTTGGGACTGGCTTATTTCACTCAGCATGATGTGTTCCAGATTCCTCCATTTTGTTGCAAATGACTGGATTTCGTTGTTTCTTACTGCGGTATAGTATTCCAAAGAGTACATATCCCATAATTTCTTTATCCAGTCTATCGTTGATGGGCATTTAGGTTGGTTCCAGGTCTTAGCTATTGTGAATTGAGCTGCAATAAACATTAGGGTGCAGACCGCTTTTTTGTTTGCCAATTTAAATTCCTTTGGGTAAATTCCAAGGAGTGGGATGGCTGGGTCGAACGGTAGGGTTATCTTCAGGTTTCTGAGGAATCTCCAGACTGACTTCCATAGTGGCTTGACCAGTTTGCATTCCCACCAACAGTGGGTTAGTGTCCCTTTTTCCCCACATCCTCGCCAGCATCTGTTGTTGGTAGATTTCTGCATGTGAGCCATTCTAACCGGGGTGAGGTGAAACCTCATTGTGGTTTTGATTTGCATTTCCCTGATTGCTAATGACCTTGAACATTTTTTCATGTGCCTGTTGGCCATTTGGATTTCCTCTTTTGAAAAATGTCTATTGAGGTCCTTGGCCCATCTCTTAAGTGGGTTGTTGGTTTTGTTTTTGTGGAGTTTCTTGATCTCTTTGTAGATTCTGGTTATTAACCCTTTGTCTGTTGCATAGTTTGCAAATATTTTTTCCCATTCTGTCGGTTGTCTTTTCACTCTCCTCACTGTTTCTTTTGCAGTACAGAAACTTCTCAATTTGATGCAATCCCAATAGTTGATTTTGGCTTTGACTGCCTGTGCCTCCCGGGTCTTTTCCAGAAATTCTTTGCCTGTGCCAATATCTTGAAGGGTTTCTCCAATGTTCTCTAGTAACTTGATGGTGTCAGGTCGTAGATTTAGGTCTTTAATCCATGTGGAGTGGATTTTTGTGTAAGGTGTAAGGTAGGGGTCTTGCTTCATGATTCTGCACGTGGAAATCCAATTTTCCCAGCACCATTTATTGAATAGACTGTCCTTGCTCCAGGAATTAGTTTTAGATCCTTGATCAAATATAAGTTGGCTGTAGATGTTTGGGTTGATTTCTGGTGTTTCAATTCTGTTCCATTGGTCTATCCATCTGTTTCTGTACCAGTACCATGCTGTTTTAATTACAACTGCCCTGTAGTATGTCCTGAAATCTGGTATTGTGATGCCTCCGGCTTTGTTTTTGTTGTACAAGATTGCTTTAGCTATTCGAGGTCTCTTGTGCCTCCATATAAATTTCAGCACCATTTTTTCCAGATCTGAGAAGAAGGTCTTCGGTATCTTGATTGGTATTGCATTGAATCTGTAAATTGCTTTTGGGAGAATGGACATTTTGATGATATTGATTCTTCCAATCCATGAGCATGGAAGATTTTTCCATTTCTTGGTATCCTCTTCTATTTCTTTCTTTAAGGTTTTGTAATTTTCATCGTAGAGATCTTTAACGTCTTTGGTTAAGTTTATTCCAAGGTATTTGATTGTTTTTGTAGCTATTGTGAATGGGATTGATCTTAGAAGTTCTTCCTCAGCCATGGCATTGTCTGTGTATACAAAGGCTGTTGATTTTTGTGCATTGATTTTATACCCTGCTACTTTGCCAAACTCTTCTATGAGTTCCAATAGTCTCTTAGTAGAGTTCTTTGGGTCCTCTAAATAAAGAATCATGTCATCTGCAAAGAGGGATAGTTTGAGCTCTTCCTTCCCAATTTGTATCCCTTTAATTTCTTTTTCTTGCCTAATAGCTCTGGCTAGAACCTCCAGAACTATATTGAATAGCAGTGGTGAGAGTGGGCATCCCTGTCTGGTTCCAGATCTCAGTGGAAATGCTTCCAACTTTTCCCCATTCAATAGGATGTTGGCTGTGGGTTTTTCATAGATTGCTTTGATTGTATTGAGGAATGTTCCTTCCAAACCCAGTTTGCTTAGAGTTTTCATCATGAACGGGTGTTGTATTTTATCAAATGCTTTCTCGGCATCTATTGAGATAATCATATGGTTTTTCTTCTGCAGTCTATTAATGTGGTGTATCACATTGATTGTCTTGCGCACCTTAAACCATCCCTGCATACCAGGGATGAATCCCACTTGGTCTGGGTGGATGATCTTTCTGATGTGTTGTTGCATTCTATTGGCGAGAATTTTATTGAGGATTTTTGCATCTATGTTCATCAGGGATATTGGTCTGTAATTCTCTTTCAGTGCTGCATCTTTTTCCGGCTTAGGAATTAAGGTGATGCTGGCTTCATAGAAAGAATTTGGGAGGACTCCCTCTTCTTCGATTGTTCTGAATAGTTTGAGAAGAATTGGAGTTAGTTCTTCTTTAAACGTCTGGTAGAATTCAGCAGTGAATCCATCTGGTCCTGGGCTTTTCTTTGTTGGGAGGGCCTTTATTACTGTTTCAATTTCTGTCTCAGTTATGGGTCTGTTTAGGTTTTCGATGTCTTCCTGGTTCAATTTAGGCAGGTTGCATGTGTCCAGGAATCTATCCATTTCTGATAGGTTTCCCTGTTTGCTGGCATACAAGTCCTTGTAGTAATTTCTGATGATTCTTTTTATTTCTGTGGTGTCTGTTGTTACATTTCCTTTTTCATCTCTGATTTTATTGATTTGGGTCTTTTCTCTTCTTTTTTTAGTTAGTTGGGCCAATGGGGTGTCAATTTTGTTTATTTTTTCAAAAAACCAGCTCCTCGTTTGGCTGATTTTTTGGAATGTTTTTCTTGATTCAATCCTGTTGATTTCTTCTCTGATTTTAATTATTTCTCTTCTCCTACTAGATTTGGGTCTGATTTGCTGTAGGTTTTCTAGATCCTTGAGGTGAATTGAAAGCTCATCTATTTGGTGTCTTTCCAATTTCTTGATGTAGGCACCTATTGATATAAACTTTCCTCTTAACACTGCTTTTGCTGTGTCCCATAAGTTTTGGTATGTTGTGCTGTTATCCTCATTTACTTCCAGAAAGTTTTTGATTTCTCTTTTGATTTCTTCTATGACCCATTGTTGATTCAGGAGCATGTTGTTCAATCTCCATGTGTTTGCGTATGCTCTAGGGATTCCTGAGTTGGTAATTTCCAACTTCATTCCTTTATGGTCTGAGAAGCTGCATGGTATGATTCTAATTCTTTTGAATTTGCTGAGACTCGCTTTATGGCCTAGTATGTGGTCAATCCTAGAGAAGCTTCCATGTACTGCTGAGAAGAATGTATAATCTTTAGCTGTAGGATTGAAAGTTCTGTATATATCTGTTAGATCCATTTGGGCTATAGTGTCGTTTAAATCTACTGTATCCTTGTTGATCTTCTGACCGGATGATCTGTCTATTTCTGAGAGTGGAGTATTGAAGTCCCCCAGTACTACTGTATTGGGGTCTAAGTCTCCCTTTAAGTCCGTTAATAAATCTTTTAGATAAACTGGTGCCCTGTAGTTAGGTGCATATACATTGATAATTGTTATATCTTCCTGTTGAATTGATCCCTTAATCATGATACAGTGTCCCTCTTTGTCTCTCTTAACAGTTTTTGTGGTAAAGTTTATGTTGTCCGATATTAAGATGGCTACGCCCGCTCTTTTTTCATTTCTGTTGGCATGGTATATCTTTTTCCAGCCTTTCACTTTCAGTCTGTATGGATCTTTGTTGGAAAGATGTGTTTCTTGTAAGCAGCAAATAGATGGGTTTTGTTCCTTAACCCAATCAGCCAATCGGTGTCTTTTAACTGGACAGTTCAGGCCATTCACGTTCAAAGTGACTAATGATAAGTGGTAACTTTGCCCTGCCATTTGCCAAAGATAAGTTCTAATATATGCTTTGAATTCCCTGTGATCTTTTGCTGTGAGCTTTCCTTCCTTGGTTTCCTTCCTTTACCTTCTTTCATATTGATGACCGTGTTTCTGTGTTTCTGTGTGTAACACATCTTTAAGCATCTTTTGCAGGGCTGGACGAGTGGCAACAAATTCTTTCAATTTCTGTTTGCAATGAAAAGTCTTTATTTCACCTTCATTCACAAATGAGAGCTTTGCAGGATATAATATTCTGGGCTGGCAGTTGTTCTCTCTTAGTACCTGGGCTATATCTCGCCATTCCCTCCTAGCTTTTAGAGTTTCTGATGAGAAGTCAGCTGTGAGTCTGATTGGAGATCCTCTGAGAGTAATCTGACGTTTCTCTCTTGCACATTTTAGGATCTTTTCTTTATGTTTCACTGTGGAGAGTTTAATTACAACGTGTCGTGGTGAGGATCTCTTTTGGTCGTGTTTATTAGGGGTTCTGTGGGCTTCCTGTACTAGGATTTCTCTGTCCTTCTCCAAACCTGGGAAATTTTCTGCTAATATCTCACTAAAAAGGCCTTCTAATCCTTTCTCCCTCTCCATGCCTTCAGGAACTCCTAGAACCCGAATGTTGGGTTTTTTAATAGTATCCTGAAGATTCCCGACAATATGTTTCAGATTTCTAATTTCCTCTTCTTTTCTTTGGTCTGACTGTATCCTTTCCTGTTCTCTGTCTTCTAAGTCCGATATTCTCTCTTCTGCTTCACCCATTCTGTTTGTAAGGCTCTCTATTGTGTTTTTCATTTGATCTATTGAATTCTTCACTTCAGTCACTATCACAGTTTCCTGTTGTACTAGTTGTTTCGTTTCATTTTGATTCCTCCTTAATATTTCATTTTCATGAGAGAGATTTTCTATCTTGTCCATTAAGGATTTGTGTAGTTCCAGAATTTGTTTTTGAGAACTTCTTAATGTTCTTATCAATTTTTTGAGATCTGCTTCTTGCATTTCTTCTATGTCATCATCTTCATAATCTTGAATTGGGGTGTCTTTTTCATTTGAGGGCGTCATGGTGACTTCCTTGTTTTTATTACCTCGGTTTTTGCGTTTGTTATTTGGCATATTGGAGATATTTGGTTTCTTCACTGTGGTGCTTTTTCTTGTTATACTATGACTCTAGATTAAGTGGACTATCTGTTTTTGATGGAGCCTTAGGGCTTGAGATGGGTGTGGCCTGAGAGCTCTGTTTGGTGTGCCAAAGGTGACACTCCCAGGTTAGGCGTGGTAAATCTCTCTCTCTCTCTTTTTTTTTTTTTTGATTCAAAAGGGAAGTAATTCCGCACAGCTGAACGAAGTTGGAGGTAGTTAGCAGGCAAATGATATACCCACAGGAGCCAGAGATCAGAAGCTCTTTCCCAAGATCCCCACAGGGAATCTGTTCGGCCCTCAGAGTGGGCTCAAATTCTCCTTCAGCCTCCCACTGGGTTGCCAAAGTTACGGAATTGTAGCGTCTCTGGAGAGTGCTCACGTGAATTCCGTGAGTTCTCTCCCCCACCGTCTCTTTTTTCACAGTCTCAGTTCAGTAGCACCACAAATTTACTAGCTCCTAATCTCCTGTTAATTCGCCCCGCCCAGAGTCAGGTTTTTCCGCTAGGCTCAGGGCCGGTGCAGACCTGAGGTCGCTCTGCTTATGACGTATGTCCAAGATGGCGCCTGCTCTTTGTCTTGCTCGCCCTTGAGAGGTGAGCGGAGAGAGAGAAACCCGTGTCCGTACTAGTCACCCTTTTTTCTCTCTCTCTCTCTCTTCCAGTTAGCCTTGTGAACTTCCCCCCGCCGGGGGTCGTTCCCTCTAGTCTCCTCTCTCCGCTTGCCTGCCAGTGTCTCGGGCTATTGAGGTTCGGCTCACCTCGCGTTCCAGCGCTGGTGTGTTGAGTCTGCCGCTGATGTCCCGAACTGTGGGCTCCCACGCTCTCCACGCAGGTCCGCTGTGAGTCACGCGTTCCGGAAGAGTTTCTTCTGCTGTTTCCTCCCCTACTCTTCCTTGAACCTACAGTATCTCCACTTTTATTAAACTATCTCTCCCCAGACTATCAGTGTGCTCCCTTCCTATTCCGCCATCTTGCCGCTAGTCAAGTGATTAAAAAAATTAAAGGTGTGAGGTTGTATAACCAATTGTATAACCAGTCAGCAGCAGAGCTGGGATTCAAATTCAGAACCATGCTTTAAAAAAAAAATCATTCACTTCAAGTTGCAATTACATAAGAAAGCAGCCTAAGATTTTTTTTTAACTAAAATAATGCAGCAACCAAAATTTACTAATTACCAACATAAATATTGAAGGCCTCACTGTGTGCCAGAACCTCCCAAAAAAAGTTACATTGCACATTGTACCAGTGTCATTACTGTGCCCAGGCAGAGATCAGTCCCAGGAAAATCCCTCCACTCTACTTTTGAACAGTCACTATGGGACAGTATTGTAGATGCTCCATCTCTCCCCTCCCTCACTCTCGCTGCCTTCTTTCTCCTCTCCTCCATCTCTCCTGTTCACTCACTGACAGGTGGGCCTAACTACTGAATGTTTGCTGGTTTTCTATTCCGTTTATTATCCTCAAGTCCACTGGGTCAGAAGAGCAGGGAGTCTAGTTGATGCTAGATTTGGTTTGAAATATCTGGTTTATTTAGTGAAGACAAAACAAACCAAAACAACAAGGAAGGAGTCTTCCTCAGAGTTCAGCTAGGTTCTCAGAAGAATTTCCTGAATTGATGGACCAAGGTCAGTTGCTAACTTTATTTTCATTGCCATTGTAGTCTTGAATTGCATTCTATTTCCCTCAAATGACAAATTATTGTGGTAAGAAAATGGAAGAATTTCTGTTCTTTGTACCAAAATGATATAATTATTATAACCCAGTAGTGACCACTTACTCATACCATACTACCTAAACTCATACCATACTAAAGAATATACAAAACTGAGGACCAGACAAGTTATGTGGGAAGGCCAGGGTCACACAGCAGATTATCAGTCAAGAGAAGACTAGAACCAATTTCTGGTTATGTAGAAGCAAACAAAGGCCATGCCTCCTCCTCTGCAGATAGACAAAAGAAACAAGGAGAATGGGAAAGAAAAAAGGTGGACAAAAGGGAGGAGAGAAGAAAATAGGGGAGTCTGTTCTAAATAATAAAAGATGAATCAAAAAATAACATACAAAGGGAGACACCAGGCTGGCACTCAGTCAATCATGCCAGTATGAAGTAACCAAGGTTTAATTGCCTAGGAAAGAGTGCCTGAAATCAGCGCTGTATTTGTAGGGTTTTGTTTTTGTTTTTGCCACTATTGTTTGTTTCTCATATTTTACATATGTCTTTAGAGAACATATCAATAAATGGTCTTCAAAAGGAATGTTTTGTTCTTTTTCATTGATTCTTGCTTTCTTTTGTTTGTACTGGAAGATGTATTTTAAACATAGGAATGGAATTTTAGGTGATTTGAGAAGTTAGAGAATGAACAGGCTATTTTTGTCTCCTATTTTCCCCCAGCTTTGAAAGATGTCACAGCATACAATGACATAAGGGAAATATTAACAAATGTTTCACCACCAGTACACCAAAGACACCAACTAATTAGGTTCAGACACCAGCCATGTATAGACGCTGATCAAAGATCATGGACTTGAATACATGAGATACTGCTGCACATTAGCTGACGGAATATTCCATGACATAACTCCTAGTATGTATTGAGCACTTATTGGGGGGGCACTCTTCTTTTTTTTTTTTTTTTTTTTTTTTTTTTTTTTTTTTTGACAGGCAGAGTGGACAGTGAGAGAGAGAGACAGAGAGAAAGGTCTTCCTTTGCCGTTGGTTCACCCTCCAATGGCCGCCACGGCCGGCGCGCTGCGGCCGGCGCACCGCGCTGATCCGATGGCAGGAGCCAGGAGCCAGGTGCTTTTCCTGGTCTCCCATGGGGTGCAGGGCCCAAGCACCTGGGCCATCCTCCACTGCACTCCCTGGCCACAGCAGAGGGCTGGCCTGGAAGAGGGGCAACCGGGACAGAATCCGGCGCCCCGACCGGGACTAGAACCCGGTGTGCTGGCGCCGCTAGGCGGAGGATTAGCCTAGTGAGCCGCGGCGCCGGCCGGGGGGGCACTCTTCTAAAAACATATTATCATACGTAGTCCTCCCACCACTCCATTTTATAGATGTGAAAACTGAAACTTAGAAGGCTTAAATAACTGCCCAATATTTCACAGCTAATAATTGACAAAGTTGAAATTTTTATCCAGGTCTGGCAACCTCAGAATCCAAAACATTAAGCACATTACATTTCCTTGCAATATGGTAATATAATAATATTTATTGGCCACTGACAGGAACAGGACTATTATTCAGATGGTTTGGATCTCTTTGTTTGGTTTGGTTGAGTTTCATTTCATTGAAGTCCCACAAGAAAATATTTGGAGTAATCATTTTTATTCAAACCATCTTATTTGTTTTGCTCCAAATTAACAATGTTTCTTTTTTCTTTCTTTCTTTTTTTTTTTTTTTTTTTTTTTTTTTTTTTTTTTTTTTTTTTTTTTTTGACAGGCAGAGTGGATAGTGAGAGAGAGAGACAGAGAGAAAGGTCTTCCTTTTGCCATTGGTTCACCTTCCAATGGCCGCCGCGGCTGGCGCGGTGCGCACTGATCTGAAGGCAGCAGCCAGGTGCTTCTCCTGGTCTCCCATGGGGTGCAGGGCCCAAGCACCTGGGCCATCCTCCACTGCACTCCCTGGCCACAGCAGAGAGCTTGCCTGGAAGAGGGGCAACCAGGACAGAATCCGGTGCCCTGACCGGGACTAGAACCTGGTGTGCCGGTGCCGCAAGGCGGAGGATTAGCCTAGTGAGCCATGGCGCCGGCAAGATGTTTCAACATATTTAATTATTCAACAGTAATAACAGTAATTCTATAGATAAAATGTCACATAATAAAAAGTTAAAACAAAAAAGAGAAAAACGTAGAGGTATTCTAACCAACTATAATGAGCAGCTGTAAAGTACTTCTTATCTTTAAAAGAATGTGCCTGCATTTTGCTTATTAATGTCCTCAGACCTCTGCAACTGTTCTTGCAGACTTTTGATACAGGAATTCCAGGGTGAAGAAGATGATGGCCTTCGGGAGACGACGCTTCATGGGAGCAACTGCTCCCAAATCACGACCTGTCCTGCACTCAGCTCACCGTGCAGAGTGCGAGTGGCGTGTTTGTCTTTGCTCCTGCACTGTGGCTGACTGGACTCAGACTCCTGGGAAGTGTGTAAGAAGTTAATTCAGGGGCTGGTGCTGTGGTGCAGCGGATTAACGCCCTGGCCTGAAGCGCCGGCATCCCATATGGGTGCCAGTTCTAGTCCCGGCTGCTCCCCTTCTGATCCAGCTCTCTGCTGTGGCCTGGGATAGCAGGACAAGATGGCCCAAGTCCTTGGGCCCCTGCACCCACGTGAGAGACCTGGAGGAGGCTCCTGGCTCCTGGCTTCAGATCAGCGCAGCTCCGGCCGCTGTGGCCATCTGGGCAGTGAACCAGTGGATGGAAGACCTCTCTCTCTGTCTCTACCTCTCTCTGTAACTCTGTCTTTCAAATAAATAAAACTTAAAAAAAATAAGTTAATTCAGCACTTCCCTCAGGGATGTTGGGGAGGTCCAGCGTCCCCAACAGTAATCACTTGCATTTATGGGAAAATGTAGAATACGAAGGGTAAACTGCAAATAGGAAGGCTGAAACTAAATGTGTAGTTTTCAATTTTGCTAAGTAAAACAGCATTCAATGATGAAGATCGAAATCGCAGTCACAAAAGACACCATTGCGAATGCCAGGATCCCAGAAGATCAAAATGCCTTCTGTCAGGAGTGGGCATTCAGCTTAAAAGTTAAACTATCAGTTAAGATGTCCCCACTTTATATTGGAGTGCCGGTGTTCAATCCCCTGCTCAGGCTCCCCATTCAGGCTTCCTTTTAATGCAGATCTCAGGAGGCAACAGGTAATGGCTCAAATAACTGGGTCTCCAACAAACACATGGGAGACCTAGATTGTGCTCCAAGCTGCTAGCTTTGGTCTAGCTCATTCCCGGTTGTCACAGAAGTGAACCAGCAGACAGGAACTAATTTTCTCTCTCTCTCTCTCTCTCTCTCTCTCTCTCTCTCTCTCTCTTTCTCTCTCCCTCCTTCTGCCTCTCAGATAAAATTTTACAACCCTACAGTCTAAGATCCCTAAGGTTTAAAATCCCCAAAGATCAAAAATACTCAAAATATAATTCTGGATAAAGCAATTTTAAAATGCTTTTAAAGGTATCTGCAAACATGTTTAAAAGGATATTTATTTGACAGACATTAAAACATGACATAACATGTCCTATACCACATCACACAATAAAATGGGTAATAATAAGACATTTTGCAAGCATAAACACTCAGTTGTACTCATGGCAGGTGCAGAGGCATAACAGTTATGAGCATATGAACTGTATTCCTAAAGAACTAGGTCAAAAAGTGAAATTTATAAGTGCATATCCCTGTGCTGGTAATTGTGTGCAGCTAGCGTTAAAACCACAGTCATAAATAAATAAAATGTTTTTAAATCTGCAGTCATCTGAAATACTGTGACAGACAACCTAAATCTTTTGACAAGATCGATCAAAACTTGCAATGGGTTACCACTGCAGATGCAGTCAACCAAAAAGCTGAGATATTGAGAAATTTTATCTTTCACAAAGGCAAAAATACAAAAAGGACACTCTTCATTGACTGAGGAATTTTTGAGTTTTTTTATTTACAGACACAATACTTATAATGATAATGTGGTTTCATGAAAACAAATTTACAGGAAATAAATATAAGAAGAATTAGAAATAGGAATTATGCAAAGATGAAAAACCTAGCACAGTACTGAAAAACACTGTGCTGACATTTAATATAGGAGGCAGGAACTAAAAGGTCTACAAAACACCTCTCAAATAGCTTTTCCCTGCCCCCTCCCCCACAGCATGAATTGTGGTTTGGGAGATTTGGGCTTTCTATATTAAAACATTCGGAATTTTGATCTTCTAAGGCTGCGATTTTGGGGGGCCAGCAAGGATGCAGCAGGTTAAATGCCCGCCTGCAACATGAGCACCCGTTAGAGTTCTGGCTGCTTCCTATCCAGCTCCCTGCTAGTGCATCTGGGAAGGCAATGCAAGATGGCCCAATTACTTGAGCCCTTATCTGTTGGCTTCCCTATCATTAGCAACTGTCCTTTGTCCTTCAACAAAGGAGACTGAGAAGACTCAGGTACACACCTTAAAGCTCTTTATTACCGCATCTAGAGGGAGAGACTACTCAGCCAAACTCCTGCTGGCACAAGGCACTACAAACCGGGGTGAGAGGTTGAGCAACCTCTGCTTACAGAGTCTGAGGGTCCACTTATATATAGTTTTAAAAGGTCAGCCCCGCCCAAACACCACCCTCCCAGGTGGCGTAGCTATGGTGATGCGGTTTGCGGTTTGGCGATTTCCTCTTGCAGGGCAGCTTAGGGTACAGCTTCTTCATCTTCATAATTCCCTGACACTTATCACCCATGTGGAAGACCCAGATAGAGTTCCAGGCTCCTGACTTTATTTGGCCTGTCCCAGTCCTAGCTGTTATGACTATTTGGGGAGTGAACCTGTAGATGGAAGATTCTCTGTCTCTCTTTCAATCAGTGAATAAAAGATCTCTTTGTCTCTCTCTCTCTCTCTCACCCCCTTCCCATGTAACTCTGCTTTTCAAATAAATAAATAAATCTTTAAAAAAAAATTAAACTTTAAAAAAATATTGCATTTGGGAGATTTTAAACTAAAGGCATCTTGATCTTTCAAGAATTCAAAATTTGGGCTTTTGGTGTTCAGGAATGTGTCTTTTTAAATTATGGTCAGCACTGCAAGTTGAAAAGATTGTTTGGTGGGAGACCAAATAAGTCAGCATGTATTGGTTATGCTTGTGCATGGTCCATGCTTGAAGTCATTATAGAAAAAAGAAATAGTGAGAGTCAGTAGCAGATCAAAGAAAATAACCTAGAAATGAGACAGCCTTATTATTTCCATTGTGGTAACAATTCTGTGTGTGAAACAAACAAAAACATCTAGCAAGTCAAGTATTGAATGAATCTGGAAACATTCTGTTTCCAGTGTTAGTAGAAACAATCATTTCCTTTCCATCCAACAACTAAAGGAATAGAATATTCTAGAATATTTCTATACTATCACCTGTAAGCATCCAGCTCAGGCATCTGGGCCTTTGAATCAGGCAGTTGGGGAAGAAAATGAGGAGTTACCAAAACTAAAACTTTCCCAAAGAGTTTAACATATTCAACGGTCATCAGCAATCACTCATCTAACATCCCTGTTTGGACATATGCATGTTAATAGGTTGAGTTGCAGTGGCTACCCAAAGTCCAAAGTTAGTAACTTGTAGATGTGCCATTTCTCACAGATGCATTGTGATTACATATAAAATCAACTAATTAGGCTGCTCATCATCACCTGGGCCCTAAAACTATCACCCAAGAGTGACAAGACTCACACTGCCTAAAAATACTAAGGCTCATTCCAGAGAACATGTTAGCCATTTTTGCTATTTCTACATCTAGAATCTAGAATATTTCCTTTTTATAACAATGAAATCAGATCAGCATATTTCAGAGAAAGTATATTATACATAGCTATTTTAAGCAAATGGGCCACCTACAATTTTGTTAAAGCCTATTCCAAGTCAGAGTCCAGTCTAGTAATCAATAAAAAATTGGCCCAGCTAAGAAAGGTTGTGGTGAAGTTTCATCAAATAAATGGCAATGATTAAAGGTCTATGCCAACTTGCTGCTGGCATTTACATATGGGAAATAGGTTTAGAGATTCAGGGGTGAGGATAAGTGAGCCTCCCTTTCAACAGGCAGAAATCACACCAAGTTCCCCAGAGATCACCCCCAGCTGCTACAGCAACCCTAAACCAATCAGAAGGAAAGTTAGCTGGTTTTAGTCCCATCTGGATTCAAAGATAGAAGCCAAAGAACAGAAGTAAATATCACCATATTATAGAGACCCATGGGGTCTGAATAATTTAATTTGGGAATGGCATATTGGGTTTAAAAAGGGACTAAATTTACAATTTGTTCACTTCATATCAGACTATTCAAGCAGAAAAATTCTTTTACTATGAAATGTGTCAAATGTGTGTGTATGTTTAGATTTATTTTATTTATTTGAAAGGCAAAGTGATGGGGGGAGGAGGAGAGAAACAGAGGGTACCTCCATCTATTGACTGATCCCCAAATGCCTGCAACCGCCAGAGCTATGCCAAGCTGAAGCCTGGAGCTCAGAACTCCATCCTGGTCTCCCACCAGGATGCTAGGGTGCTAGGGGCCCAGGTACTTGGGCCATCATCCACTGCCTTCCCAGGAGCACTAGCACGAAGTTGGACGGGAAGTGGAGCAGCCAGGACTCAAACCGGTGCTCCTATGGCATCACAGGCAGCGGCTTAACCCTCTTTGCCACAGTGCTGGCTCCTTATTTTAAAGTACAGTTTTAAAGCTCCATTTTAAATTAGGTGTGTGGCATGAATCCTCATTAATCAGGAATGACTTAAAAGCTGAAGTAGTGGTTGGCATTGAAGTTGACCCTTAGTTAAATGGCACTAACCTACAGGGAGAGAGCGTGGCTCTGGAGGAAGCCAGGGCATTGGCAGTGGGCACAGCACCCTTTGGCACTGGGAGTAGAGGCAGCTGGGGGAATGAAAGAGGCGCGGCGTACAGACTTCTTTTTGAGGCAGAGGCCAATCTTCAAAACCATCAGTGTTACCAGTGTTAGAAATTCTTGAAGTTCTGAGCATTATTTGTACAGAAATCAATAATTTAATTTAAAATTTTAAATGTCAAAATGTTTTCAAAACTGAACAGTATTACATTCTGAAATTTATTTTTTAAAGATTTATTTATTTGAAAGGCAGAGTGACAGAGGGAGAGACAGAGAGAGAGAAATCTTCCATCCCCTGGTTCATTCTCCAAATAACAGGAACGGCTAGGGTTGGGCCAGGCCAAAGCCAGGAGCCTAAAACTCCATTCAGTCTCCCGTGTGAGTGGCAGGGCCCAAGCACTTGGGCCATCTTTTGCTGCTTTCGCAGACACATTAGTAAGGATCTGGATCGCAGTGGAGCGGCTGGGAATTGAACCAGTGCTCATGGGATTCTGGCATCACAGCTCACACCTTAACTTGCTGCACCACAACACTGGTCCAACATCCTGAAATTTAAACTTTAATTGCTGCTAAATTTCAATACTAAATATCTGGATGGTAATTTAATTTAATATGCGTGTTATTTCTTCTGCCACAATTTTTTTGTTTCCTTTAACCCTGATCACTCTTTCCCATTCCCATGCCAGTCATTTGATATTAACAGCTTAGAGTTATTTCTTCATGTGTTCCATTATAGATTCTGTTTATAAAATATAAAATAGTAATGTATAGAAATAAAGAGCAAAGAGATTGAAAATGACAAATCATTAAAATGACTTACTTTTTCGCAGTGAAATCTTTATCAACTTTTCTATTTTAAAAGCAATCAGGGCGGCTGGCTCTGTGGCTCACTAGGCTAATCCTCTGCCTGCGGCGCCGGCACACCAGGTTCTAGTCCCGGTCCGGGCACCAGATTCTGTCCCGGTTGCCCTCTTCCAGTCCAGCTCTCTGCTGTGGCCCGGGAGTGCAGTGGAGGATGGCCTAAGTGCGTGGGCCCTGCACCCGCGTGGGAGACCAGGAGGAGGCACCTGGCTCCTGGCTTCGAATCAGCGCAGCGTGCCAGCCGTAGTGGCCATTTGGGGGGGTGAACCAACAGAAGGAAGACCTTTCTCTCTGTCTCTCTCTAACTGTCTAACTCTGCCTGTCCAAAAAAAAAAAAAAGCAATCAGGGCAAGTATGAAGGAAAGGATCACTAACTATATTCCTAAAGTTGTACTTATGAAATTTGTACTCATTAAATAAATGGTTTCTTTGGCAGAAAAAAAAAAGCAATCACAACTACAAACTTAAAAAGAGCAAAAAATTTTTCCAATGGTACATTGTAAGACAATCCTGCTAATATTTTAAAGCACTTCTTTCTTGAATTATTGCTCTTCATAGATTCATTACTTTCTAAAGTTGTGTTAATATAATTACATAAAATTTTATATTTTATCTATATACATGAGCATAGCTTTATGTATATTATTTTATATGTAAATAATACATTTGTTATTTAGGTAAATTTAAAGATTCAAACGTGATATTTACCTATAGCTTACAATGCAATTAGACACTAATTTTAGAGATACTTGTAAATATCTGTGTAAGATTCCCAGATTGGTGGTGTCATGGAATTGGCAGGATACTGGCAGTTACCATATGCTTTCTGCATTTCCAGATGCCTTTCTATTGTCTTAGCTACATCTCAGGCAATGCAATGTAGATAAGAATGACATAGGTCACTTCTAAGCTTGCTCCCAAAACAATTCCCTGTGCTCCCTCTTTCTTCTCTCAGCTAAATGCAGAGAAGCGAGCTGAAGACTTGGGAATCCTCACACATGGAAAGAACCCACGTGGTTGAATCACCACACGAAAAGCTTGTGGTGGGAGCAAAAATTAGAACTCTGTTTGATGATGTCATCAAGATCGTTTGTTATGCCACCAAGCTTACTTTGATTGATACAAAGCTTACGTTGAAAGCTTGCCTTTCAAACATGTAGGTTATGTGGCTGGCGTTGAGTGCACTGCCCAGGTCTCTTGTGGTATTCACACCAAGCCACACTTCCCTGGGCTGCTCTTTCTACCTAAAGAGGACTTGCACAACCTTTTCTCAAGGACTCCCCTAAACAGAGCTGGGATTTTTCAGAACTGCACTGCAATCTGAGGCTCTTCTTTCCCAACTTTTCCTTCCTGCTCTCCTTTGACTGGTGTCAGACCTACATTGTGATCTCAAAGCTATTCATCTTTCATACAGCTTTTACACAATAAATTTCTTACATGTATAATACCAGCCTCACAGCCTCTTCCTGTAGCATCCAAAACAATATCGGTTATTTCAAAAACATCACTATTACATGTAATATTGTGATGAAAATATTTATGCATGTTTTTCAGAACTCCAGATAAAATTCACAAAACAGATTCTTCAGTAGGCAATATCAACATATTTAGAATTCTTGGCACATATTGTCAGATAGTATTCCAAACTGTTTCAATTTACTCTAATACCAATCACAAACGAAAGTGCTTACGCTGTCACATCTTCCCCAGAATTAAATGTTCATTTAAAAAGAAAGCTTTTTGCTAATTAGAAAGGCAAAATCATCATCCATATCTGTTCATTATATACGTTTTTGAACCTAGTGAACTTGAATATAATTCTATATATTTATATATTAACTGTATTTTCTCTTTGTAAAAATTCTATTTTCATCTTTTGGTCTTTTGCCTTTTTTAGGTCCTATTTTTTTCTGTTTATAATATGTATTTTTACTCACTAAAATCCATAATGTTACTTACTTTCCTTTATAAAAATTAAAGCTAATTTTAAATAGAAATAGAATAACTAGCAGAAAAATGTTTCCTCATATTAACGCTACATGTGGTTAATGATAAAATAGGAGCTGTTCTAAAATAACATGCTCTCAATGTGTTATGAGTTTTTCTTTACCAAAATGTCAACATTTATCCTTTGGCAAGTTTTAAATGGTAGCAATTAAGCATGTCTAGAATTACCTGTCATGAAAAAAAAAGTGGAAATTTCCATTAAAGATACTTAAGGAAATGTCATATTTCTTGTTGAATAAATTTTATTTTATTTTTTCAAATATAACACTCTTGACTGTCTTTTAACCATTTTCAAATCACCAAAGAGTAAAATCAGTTGTGTTTATTGTTCAATAAAAGAACAAAAGATAATAGGGAGAAATTTCAAATTTTTATATAGAATCTCTATTGAGCCACTTAATTAATTCACAGGCAAAGAAAAACCTTAAATTTTAGTATCAGCATACAAAAATTTAAGAGAATAATATTATGAATGCCTTAGTACCCAACACCATACTAAAGAAATAAATATTGCATATCATTCAAAGCAACCTATGTAATGAGCTCAATCTCTTTCCTTGCTATCCTCCCCAAAGTGAGCTATTATTCTGAATTTAATGTTTATCATTCCTGTGCTTGTTTCCATACTTTCACTATATAATATAGATGTGTGTATGTGTGTGTTATGTATCAATAAACAATGAATACAACATTGCTTTGCACTATTTAAAATTTTATGTAAATTACATCATACCCTTCTACAACGTGTTTATCTCAATGTTATGATTTTGAGATTTATTTATCTTGACAAGTATATCTCTGGCTCATTTCCAAAATTTATTTTGTGTATTTGAAAGAGACAGAGAGAGAGAGAGATCTTCCATTCACTGATTCACTCCCCCAAATGCCCACAACTTCCAGATCTAAGCTGATTGAATCCAGAAACCAGGAACTCAGTCTGGATCTCCTGCATGGGTAGCAGGTCCTCCAGTACTTGAGCCATCACTGCTAGTTGGAAGTGGGGGCAGAGCCAATATTGTAACTGCCAGAAAACACCTGCCCTTCTGGCTCATTTTAACTGTTGGGTGGTGAATCTCTACTCAAGGTGGTATCTGTGGCTCAGCATCATCAGCATCCCCTGAGAATCTGATAGAAATGGTAACTACCAGGACCCATCCTAGACTTACAGCATCAGAACCTCTATTTTTACAAGATCCTGGCATGAGTTAGATACACACTAATGTTACAGAAATATTGGCATTTAATTCCATTGCTTTAAACTTTCACACCTTTTTCCTTCATTAATGGATATTTAGTCTGTTCCTAAATTTTTAATATGCTGATTTGATATTTCCCTTGTTTTATGTTTTTGTTTTCAAGATAAATTTCCTGTCAGCAGAACAAAATTTTTATGAGTAGACACCATTTAAACATGTAAATTACTTACTAAGGGAGAACTTCTCTATACCATGTGTAAATTTCTCAACAGCCCTTAATATGTAATGCAGGTTACATTTTTCTAACTCTTATAAACTTGAATAAATTCCTACATCTGTTGACCAAGGTCAACAAAAGTCCTATATCATGAATTGTCATGGTCTGCCCACCTTCACATGTATTACTCCAGAAACTTTGTCTGCAAAGAGGACATGAGTCATGACTCCATCTTGTGCGTGGTGAGGATTCTCCCTGACCAGATTTAGGAAATCCCTGCTAGACCCGCGACTTCACTCCCTCTCCATCAAGCTGCACGAGGGTCAGCCTGACTGAGTCTGGAGACCCAGCCACCTGCGCTCAGAGGTAGGCATTCCCCAGGGCACTGCTTCCGCGCGGCCTCCTTGAAGCACTGGGAACCTACTGTTTTCCTTCTTAGCGTGGAGGAACCACCTTCTTGGGTAGAGCAGCTCCCTTTGGAGAGCTGAAACCTCTACCAGTGCTCTCTTCTGTCCTTTGTGCCATCATTGGTGACCAAAACTTGTTTTTTTTTTTTTTTCTTCATAAAAGTCTGTTAGTTATTCTTTGGTGGCAAGGAGAGCTCAGACCTTGGGAAGAAGCCCAATTAAGTCCTTTTGTTTCTTTAGAGAGAACACATAACAAAAAAAAAATAATACCACGTGTCAATTAATTTCCAATAACCCACTGTATTATAACATTAATACTTGCCTAAGCTGGAGTATCTAACAGGATAAACCAATTATCTCAAGACTGCCCTTCACACTGAGTCACTACACTTTTGTAAGTCATCTCCTCCACTCTAACTCCTTCCATCTTATAAATTGGGAAAATGTAAAGATTTCAACAGTTTGCTCCCACACAGAAACATAAAGTGAAAAATACTGTTTGAGTACTAGTTATATAGCATTAAATCTCAATGTACAGCACACTAAGGACAGAGATCCTACATAAGGAGTAAGTGCACAGTGACTCCTGTTGTTGACTTAACAAATTGACACTCTTGTTTATGGCCTCAGTAATCACCCTAGGCTCTTGTCATGAGCTGCCAAGGCTATGGAAGCCCCCTGAGTTCACCGACTCTGATCATATTTAGACAAGGCCATAGTCAAAGTGGAAGTTACTGAATCTTTTTTTTTTTTTTTTTTTTTTTGGTCAGGCAGAGTGGACAGTGAGAGAGAGAGACAGAGAGAAAGGTCTTCCTTTACCATTGGTTCACCCTCCAGTGGCCACTGTGGCCGGCACGCTGCAGTCGGCACACTGCGGTCGGCACACCGCGCTGATCCGATGGCAGGAGCCAGGTACTTGATGTGAATGGAAGGGGAGAGGGAGTGGGAAAGGGGAGGGTTGTGGGTGGGAGGGACGTTATGGGGGAGAAGCCATTGTAATCCATAAGCTGTACTTTGGAAATTTATATTCATTAAATAAAAGTTAAAAATAAAAAAAAAAAGAAATGAAATGGACACTATGAGAAAGAGTGACTTGATCGGATCCTTGTCCTGACTGTTGATGTACAACTTAATACTTTATGCCTTTTAGTAAGTTTTTTTGTTCTACTTAATACTATTGGTTGAAATCTGTAATTAACACACAATTATTCTTAGGTGTTTAAATTTAACTGAAAAGTGATTTCTGTTAAATATAAGAGTGGGAATAAGAGAGGGAAGAGATGTACAATTTGGGACATGCTCAAGCTGATTTGCCCCAAATGTGCCAGGGGATTCTAATTCAATCCCATCAAGATGGAATGTACCAATGACATCTCACTAGTCAAAGTGATCAGTTTCAGTTCACAATTGATTATAATGGTAGGTCTAAGAGTCAAAGGGATCACATAAACAAGAATAATGTCTGCTAATACTAACTGATAGAATAAAAAAGGGAGAGAAGGATCCAACATGGGAAGTGGGATACACAGCAGACTCATAGAATGACAGATGTCCTAAACAGCACTCTGGCCTCAGAATCAGCCCTTAAGGCATTCGGATCTGGCTGAAGAGCCCATGAGAGTATTTTAGCCACAGAAAGCCAAGACACTCTGGCAAAAAAAAAAAAAAAAAGAGGACCTAAATGAAAGGTCTCTGCAAGTGAGATCCCAGTAGAATGAATGGGCCATCAAAGAAGGAGGTACATGTTTCTGAAGGGAGCAGTGAACCTCCAGTTTGACTATGACCTTGTCTAAATAATATCAAAGTTGGCGAACTCAAAAGTCTTCTGTAGCCTTGGCAACTCAAGACAAGAGCCTAGGGAGATTCCTGATGCCATAAACAATAGTGTGAATTTGTTAAGTCAACAACAGGAGTCACTGTGCACTTACTCCTTATGTAGGATCTCTGTCCTTAATGTGTTGTACAATGTGAATTAATGCTATAACTAGTACTCAAACAGTATTTTACACTTTGTGTTTCAGTGTGGGTGCAAACTTTTGAAAGCTTTACTTAATATATACTAAATTAATCTTCTGTATATAAAGATAATTGAAAATGAATCTTGATGTGAATGGAATGGGAGAGGGAGTGGGAGATGGGAGGGCTGGGGGTGGGAGGGAATTTATGGGGGGGAAAGCCATTGTAATCCATAAGCTATACTTTGGAAATTTACATTTGCTAAATAAAAGTTAAAAAAATTTAAAAAATTAAATAAATAAATAGGAAAAATGGCTAAAATAGTGTAAATGGCTTAACCAAGGCCTCAAGTTTATTCCAGAAGTAATGATGCCAGAGTTCCTCAGGGAAAAAAAATCACTTTGGAAATGGCCTTACTGGCTTGATGCAGCATGAGTCCAGTAGAATCCCTCCTTCCTGTCACCATCATGGGGGCTCAATCAAAATGGTGCCTGACCAATGAAGCCGTAGTCACTCAACATCCAGTACCTTATACTAGTGACATAAAACAAATGAATGGGTCAGTGCTGTGGCGTAGCTGGTAAATCCACCTCCTACAGTGCCGGAATCCCATGTCGGCACTGGTTAGAGTTCTGGCTGCTCCACTTCTGAGCCAGCTCTCTGCTGTGGCCTGGAAAAGCAGTGGAAGATGACCCAAGCCCTTGGGCCCCTGCACCCACATGAGAGACCCGGAAGAAGCTCCTGGCTCCTGGTTTCGGATCAGCCCAGCTCCAGCCACTGCAGCCATTTGGGGAGTGAACCAGCAGATGGAAGACCTCTCTGTCTCTGTCTCTGTCTCTGCCTCTGCCTCTCTGTAACTCTGTCTTTCAAATAAATAAATAAATAAATCTTTTTTAAAAAAATGAAAAAATTGAGTAGGCAAGGTTAATAGATCATAGAAGTCCGTAGCATAAACAGACTGAAGGCAAAATCTAGTAAGTCAGCAATTCGTAGATTTGCTAAAGTAGACACAGCTCCTTGATGGCAGAGCTGCCAAAATTCCATGAGTCTTGCTATCCAACCCACACATTGTTCTTTGCCCACTAGATGCCAAATAGTCATACTTTATCTCATTTGTTCTTTAAAATCTTCCTGTAGGGTAATATATAATCACTATATTATATATAAGGGAGTTGTATTAGCTTTTTGTCACTATAACAAATACATAAGAGGAGTTATTTACAAATGCAGGTTTACCTTGTTGCACAGTTTTTGAGGCTCACGGTCCAAGAATGGGTGGCCCCACTGCTCTGGAATCTGATGATGAGGGTGGTGCATGGTGGAACTTTAGCAGATGGAGGATTGCATGATGAGCTAGAAAGCAGAGACAAGAAGCACACGCATCCTCCATGTAATCTCTCCTTATAAAGTCACCATCTTTCAATCATGGGGCCCCATCCAGCAGCTTAACTTTGCAAGTCTCTGCCTTCAGACACTATAATTACATTATGTTCCATCCTTAATTCATTAATGTGAGATTTTGTGCATCAAACCTTTAACACAGGGACATTTGGGGACACCAGATTATTATCTACATCCCATACCAAGAGCTGAGCATGAGGAGGGGAGTCATATTTGAATAACTGGTAAATAAGAAAATCGAGTTTGCGCCAGCTAATGCTTCTGGTTGCAGGTCCAGTTCCTTTTCCTTATACCTCACAGAATAAGCAGTTGTAGACCGAGTTATAGTGTCCTATACTCACCAGACCCAAAGAAGCTATATTAACAGTAATCACCCAGGTCACTCTGTCTCTTGGCCCTTTTCCGCTCAGGCCAGACTCCATTGATCTGCAAAGGAACTAAAGACGTGCTCTGGGAGATGTCTGCTCCCACCTGAGCGCAGATTCTGAAATGCTCCTTCTGACCAGGCATCCGCTCAGGGGTGTGGAATGCCCAGCACTTACACGGTATCCTTCTATCTCCGAAACCCGGTCTCTTCCCTCTGTATCAACTTTGTGTGTGTGTGTGTGTAGCAACTTCAAAAGCATTTCACTCTCCCCACAAATACTGATTTACACTTACCACGCCCTACACTATGTGCAGAAATAAAATGAGGAGAAAAAACATGCATCGCAGCTGTAAGTCCAGTGGGAGAAGTAAACAAGAATCAAATAATCGCACACATATATAGTCACGTGATTACTCATATCTGGTTCCCTGGTCCCCATGTCCATTGGGGAATATCTACATGAGTCCAAAAGCAATTTGTGAACAAAACTCAGGAGTTACTTTCCCTGGAAATTTCTGACTGTGTAAGTTAATTAATGGATACATACTGGTATTCATTAAGGAGAGGCAGAGTTCACCCAGCTCCACTTCTTGTATCTACCCAAGTCTCAGCTTGAGTCAATCTGGCTGCTGTGATGCAGCAATTAGTTTCAAAAGGAAAATTAGCCTGCAAAAGGTAAGACATGGCTGTGCAGCCACACGAGGTAGAAAGTCTGAAAGTGGACACTGAAAGAGAAATGTGGGCAGGAGGGTTGTGCAAATATCTCCTACACAATCCTTTTGCCTCAGGGCAGTCCTGGAGGAGAACTATGGCTTCAGCAACTTAATATGAGTTTAAAGTCTTAGTAAGGTAATTTTATTTCCATTTTATACATCTTGTGTATGTTTCAGATAGTTTCAACTGCCTTGGGAAAAAATAATATAAATGAAAGTTTGGAACATTTCCTTTGAAGGGAATATCTTTTGCTATTAGACTGTTTAGGGAAAGGTTACTTATGGTCAAATGATTAGAGAATTTTAAGATAATTGCTGCTCAGTACTCCAGTTTAGAATTTGAGGTTGTGGTTTGAAAGAGAGGAGTTGGCATAAATTTTCTGACATTTTAGATAAATTATGAGAGCACTTTCACCATATTTAAAAGAGCATTATTTCTCAGAACCACTGAGAGTTTCCCTTGAGAGCTCTTTATGTTTCCAACTGCTGTAGTGTGAAGCAGGTAACCTGCAAAGGGGGAGGGAGAAGCAATTGCTGCTTTGGTTCCTTGGATCTTTAAGATCCACCAGACATGTGTAGCAGCTGCACTCACATGGACCCAACCCTATCTCTCTGCTCCACTACTGCTAACATTGATTTCCATGGCTGCTTCATTATCCAGCATGGCTTTTGGAACTCCAGTGATGAAATTCCATGAAAAATAAGGGAAAAGAAGTGGAAAACAAAAAATGAGCACAACAGTTGTAGGTCTGCTTTTTAAGGAGAATTTTGGAAACCTCGCCCAACAATTATTGCTTAGATGTCCCAAATAACTGAAAAGCAGGCCTGAATATTTGAGATTTTACTTATTCCGCCTGGACTAAAATTTGTGTCCTATCAGGCAAAGGTAGTGAATGGAGATTATTTGATAGTCAGCATTTCTTGCACATATTTATGAATCAAAATGTCATGTTGTTAGTTTATCGTAAGAACTACTGCTTCCTTACATTAAGGAATAGGAAGAATTGTGTGGAAAGTCAAGTCAGCCCATAAGTAAGACCTGTCTGCAGGTATGCAGTTGGATAAGATAGGTAACTACATTTGGATAAGTAAGACAGAGCAGCTAAAAGACAAATTATAAAGCAGGGTAAATGAGGAAAGGATTGTCAGGGTAATGGTATGACAAGGAAACAAAAGCAAGAGAAGCAAATTAGATCAAAACTCTAAAGCTGTATAAAGGAGATTCATTTTCAGAGCTAAAAATACCTCCACTATAACAAGGTTTCTCAGCCTCACCATTTAGATGAAATAATTCTTTGTAGTGTGGCAGGGGTGGGGAGGGAGGATGGTGGCCGTCTTGCAGTATAGGATGTCTAGCAATGTACCTAGTTACACTCTCCCCAGTCCTGACAATCAAAAATGTTTCCAGGTTTTACCAAGTGTCTCCTAACCTGAGGTGAGCAACATCACCCCCTGTTGAGAACCACTGCACTACAAGCTTTGTTGTTGATGATGTCCCAGCACACTTTGTAGTTCCGGCTCTGAGAATGCCTTAAAAGCACTGAGTGGCTTCAAAAATAAATAAATAAATAATAAAAACTAACAGCCTGGAGGGGCCTGAAGCTTTTGCACTGAGAGTTACTGCTCGCATTTCCAGTGTCTTAACTCAGGTGATGTGACTATGATACCCCTCATGGTGTCACCTGGGAGTTGAAGGCAACTAAAGGGATCTATTGTTGGGGAAGGGTCAGAAGAGGGGTGTGGGTGCTTTGAATGGATTCCTCGACAGTAGCTAAAAACCAAGAATAGGATGGAAATATACCAACATTAAAACATGGTGTTGAGACTTTTAAAAAATGGAGAGCCATCCTTACAGTAGTGCTTATAGAAATTTAAAATGCAGAGACATGCAAACAACGCAACACATTTTATAAACATACAGACTTGTTGAAGGACTCAAATGTATTAGACTGAATGCCTAACTAGAGGAGAGGACAGGAGTTGAGGAAGATACAGATAAAATTAAATTAAACTAAATTAAAAATGAAGAATTATATAGTACAATGAGGTAGTAGGCCATGAACTGAAGAGTATAATTAAATGAATTCTCAGCACTTGCTATCCAATTATGAACACAGAAAGATAAAATGACACTGGACATCTTAAATTCACATTTTCACTGGACAGTTGACATATTGTCCTGCCAGAAGCCTCTCTAGCACTGGGCAAGCTCATTATCTGTAGATAAGCTGTGCAGCATTTTGCTAGAACTCCTAGGCTTTCAGTTATGAATAATCAAGGACATCTAACAATTGAACTTCTGCTACAGTAACCTATAGTAACTGAGCTCCATTTTTGTTATTTTAAATAACAAGCTGCTTTGTCATCATTCTTCGTGGAAAATCTGTACTCTTTTTTCCCTGAATCTGGACAGAGAGAATTGATATATCACACTGCAGCCTGATATATAATTGTCAATGTCGCACTCAGATAAGGGGGAGTATCTGTGACTCAAACATCTGACCAGTAATGGTGTCCTTCAGAAGAGTAGATGATGGTGGACATGAGGTTCCAGGTGCAGGTACTGAATCTTCTCCTTAATTCTTTAACCTAGAACAATACTGAACTGTTCCTGGAGGTATTCATTACAAATGGCCAAAGTGACTGAGTCAGGAGGCACAGTTATATGGCCTTATCATAAACTCAACTTACACGATACACAGAAACGTCTGTTAATGGAGAAGTACAATTTCACAGTAGTGACATTAGTACCAACCATGAGCCACATACACGCAGAAATGACATGCTTGTCAAAGATTGAGGTTTGTCTAGATTTGCAAGAAAGTGAAATACAGGTGAAACCACAGTTTGGGTTTTTGCCACTTCCAGCTGTGGTAAACAGCCAAGAAATCCAGTGTCTATGATCCTTAAAACATTGAAAAATGATAATTTTTAAGATAGCATAGTTTACAAACTTCTTGAGGTCAGAAGCCTCTCATTCACACTATTTAGCACTGTACCAAGCACCTGGGTGGAATTCAATGTGCATTTCTGGGAGCTGCGCTATTCTACTCAAACCTTGCCATTTAATTTGTTAATAAATTGAATGAAAGCCTCTCAAAGCTATAAATCCCAGGAAGTGGGCTTTTGTCATCAAACTGTTGAATATGTCCCAAGGTATCTATTTTCACCTCAAAATCAGATCTGGTTCCAATATATATTTCAGGGATGATTTAGACTGTATATAATTATCCAGCCTTTTAAAACAGAATTGTCATGTTATAAGAGAAAAGATGCTCCCTTTACTGAATCTCAGTGAAGCAACTCGGCAGATGACAAGCAGTCTGTCCCAAGATGGGACTTTGGTTCGGAAATTACTATACATCAATGAATGACCCTTTTCTCTGCATTGACCAAATCTCAGTAAATTTGGCATTCATAAAGGCTGAAATAAGAATGCTGAAATTTGGCATATCATGACAGTCACAGCAAAGAACACTTTTTAGATTTGTTTTAAGCTTGTTACCACCACAACTCATTCTCAGTCTATTTCCCACTATCCCACTAAATAGCAGCTTTAGCTTACAAACGAAGTATGAAATCTCCCCAGCTTTCTGCTGTTGGATACCCACATGTCATTAAGATAAAACAAGCTCAGTTTGAACCAAGAGTCCTTGGCTAGTTTTGTATCTTACAGGGAAAATGCGAAATTTAAGTAAAGGAATCATTTCAGTAAAGAGTTTGGAAATGAGTACTTTGCCTTTTACGGTAACTTGTTCCAGTCAATTACATTCCCTGGCAAGTCCAAATGACAACTTAAACACTTTTGTACTTTGTTCAAGTCCTGGATGAAAAAGTTATTCAAGGACATAGATCTCACTCTTGCAGTTCCATCACTTTCACCAGAATGAATTACAACCACTGCAAAATGCAGTGCTATAATCCCCAATGTGTTGCCGGGAGGGAATCTTAACCTCCTTCCACACCATTCTGGCCACCACAGAAGCCTCTTGAGGCTGGCAAGCTGTGTCAGCAAAGCCACATGAGTTTCCATCTCTGTGGTTCTGCCCCGGGACTCTCTGAGGACATGAGTCCCAGACCCTAGAGGGTTGTGTCACGTTGGGTTGCAGTGGATCCTGCACCAACACAGACTTGAAGATGTGTCGGTGTGGTAGCGCCAATTTGTTGCCGCCTCATATGGTAATTGTGATTGTGACTAAGCTGCAGAAAACTTCCTCCAAGCTCCTTGCATGGTCTGCACCCTTGGGAGAAGCAGTATGGAGCCAGGGTAACTGACTTTGAATCCCCACTGCGCCGTTACTCACTGTGTGATCTGAAATGAGCTACTTGCCTCTCTGTGCCTCACTTTCTCATCTATACCTTGAGGATTAGACGCCTAACCCTTAGGCCTGCCATGAAGACTAAAGGAATCAAAAGTTTAAAGCATTTGAAATGACACAAAGCACATGGTAAGAAATGCATAAATGCCCAGTCAGTACGGTCATCATTGACTTTTTACCCAGTAGAACATACATCCATTCCTTGTCTCTTACCTAAAACCAGGCCCTTATATTCAAGTATACTGTAGTCCTGTTTCTATTTTCCAATATAAAATTCAGTTCACACAAATAAGAACCAGCTTAGCTCATTTCAGCAGATTCACACAGTGCCATCAGTGAGCACACCATGAGCTATGCCTAGCAGAGTGTGGCACAGTCTACCAAGGAGGGAATGAGAAATGGTGTCATCTGGGCAGATTACTTCACCTCTTCGGGCTACGTATTTCCCTCTCTGTGACTAATTTATCTGAGAGGTACCTTCTAGTTTTAACAATCTGTAGATCAAAGACTTTATAACAAAAGACTAAGTGTAATAAACTAAAGGAGAAAATATAAAGTATTGTGTGTCCAAAAGAGGGCAGATTATTTGTTAGTTCTTTAGAATTGTTCAGAGTTATTAATGCAGCCTCTCTCACCTTACACTGTTAGACCTTCTCTACTAACTCAGTTTTTTTCTGAGTATTAATATAAGAGTCGGGAAAGTATTATTTAGCTAAATTAGCAAAGTTTAAGTTATGAAATTTTCATATTCTAATTATGGTTCTTAAGTATGGAGTTTATCAAGTAGAAGTCCTTATTAAGACTAAAGGGCAATGTTTTGCCCCATAGCCTAAACAATCCAGATCCATAGTACAGAACCTAAATTGCCCTGATCCTGGCTGCTGCTGACTTCAACAACTGTGGCCCACTGCAAACGCCTTAGCCAGGGAGCCCCAGAACGGCTCTCACCTGTGTTCAACCACCAGGCTAGTCACGATTGTTAAAGCCACTGCTGATAATCAGCCTTGCTTTGCTTCATGGAATTTTCACGGTCATCATCACGCAGTAGCCTCCCAGGCAGCTGGACCAAACCTCTTCAATGCATAACGCTCACCAGCTCCACCAAGCATCTAAGGCCTCCTTGTGTTGCTCCCACCCAGAGGGGCCCTTCTCCTAGAGTCCTGCACAGGTGCACTCCTGCATCTGCCAAGCATCAAACTGTGTGGTCACTGGAGCACATTAGAAATAAATCAGCTCTCCCATTCATGTTAAAAACTACTGAAATGGTCCTGAAAATTAGCGTGTCTTAGGTCCAAAAATATTATAAAGTTTGGTAAAATGGTTGTTTTGGATGTTAGTTACAACTAGACTTCCTCCCAGGGACCCAAACGTGCTATCCATGGTTAAGTGACAACCACCAGCCAGTACCAGCTGCACCACTCCCTTCCTCTCAGTCCTGGCTGGCCTGGGCAGGCTTCTCACTTTAAGAAGGGGTCTCCCCGAGGGCGGTCTTCCCTCTGCATGCTGACTCTTTTCAAGACATTCCCCATTCTCCCATAAGCCCATACGTTTCTGAAACTTAGCAGTGAACTCAGCTTAAGGCTTCTCCCAGGTATCTCCTCAATGCTCAAGAAAATTAGAATGGAATTATAGCATTCAAGCTTTGAGGGTGACTGTGTGGTGAAAACCAGATCTTCAGATTAACATCCCCAAGAAATAAGTGCTGAAAAGAGGAGAGGAAATTCTGCCAAGGCAATATGGCAGCCTGCTGGTTGTTTCTCCAAAATCTTTTCTTGCTCTCCTTCCTCCCAACTGCAAGCCTTTTGCTGGGGATTTGGCTGCCCAGGAGGGACTACATTGCCCAAACTCTCTTTTGCCCAGGATTAGTTCTCACCAACAGGATATGAGTCACATATAACATCAGAAAATAACACCAGCAACTCTTGTACCAGCTGCTGAAAATTAAATCCACGTGCCCTCTCTCCCCCTTCCCACCGAGATGAATTCAGCTTCGATCATGTAGAACAGGTCCTTCAACGGGTAAATGAAGCAAAACTGCAGTGGAAACCTGAAACTGAGTTGTCACATGGGATAGAGTCACTTCTACATGCTGGCCACTCCTTTTCACACATGAAAAGAAACACACTTCTCTTTCATTGAAGTCCTTTGAGGTCTCTTTGCTATAGTAGCTTAGCTGTACCCTAACTAGTAAAGCTGTTCATCTTTGGTTTTCTAATATAAGGAGGATTAAATTCTCACAGAATAGTGCTAGAGCACAAAGAGGAAAAGTATTTCAAGGGAATGGTGTTAGAAAGGAGTCATGGATACTATGTATAGAATGGGATTTGGTGAGGGAGAGAGTCTTTCCTCTCCCATAAGGTCAGAATGCAATTCAAATTCAGTTATGCAAAGACAGAGCAACGTTTAGGTGCTCTCTGAACTCTGAGAAGGGTGCCCTGTGCCTTGCCATGCACCTCACCCTGCCCCTGGGTAAAGAAGGAGGGAGAATGGACAGAACACTCAACTAGGTTTGTGGCTTCCTAGAGACAGGGAATTTGTCCGGGGGAGATCTGGGGAGGTACTAAGTCCCCAGAGGAAAACTGCCTGTGTCATGTTCCTGACAGGCATCTCCATGCTCCATCATGACTCAAGAACAGCAGGAGCAACCCAGAGAGCCACAGAGGGAGCCAGCGGACCTGTAAACAGGAGATCTTTGGAAGACAGGTAAGCCAGGTGGGATGGCAGCCTGCGTGACGTCTGAGATTTGTAGACATCTCAGCCTACGCCACCCAAAAAGATGACAATGGACAACCAGAACACTCCAGCATCAAGTCACTGGCACTAGATAAGTTCATAGCACTGGCACAAGGCCACAGAAGGTCTAGAGATGACCTTGAGCCAATAGGTGCCCTTTCCAGCCATTAGAGCAGGATGGTTTAAGATGATATCCAGAACTTAGATGCAGAAAGAAACAGCAACTTCATTTATTCTAACTTCTGACTCACATTAGCATTTCTTTTAGGTGTGAAAAGGGGCTGCAGAACAAGTAGTAAGCCTGAATCTCTCACCAATAAAAACCACAGACACTTTCAGATGGTATCAGGGCTATTGCAGATATCTCAAAATTTCACTTATTCTCATCACTACAAATTTATGGCAATTATCATAACCACCCCCAGGTCTTACTTTTAAAACATTCATAAAGAAGCAAACTCATTACTCAGCACAATTGATCTTCTTTTTTACTATTGGAAACAGGTTTTTAATTTTCAGCAAATATTAAAAATATTAACCAGCATATTACCCTTTATACATTAAATTTTTTATTTTGGACATTTAACAATTATTCTGAAAAGGAGTCCTTGACTTTGTCAGGCTACCAGAGGGTTCTCATGGCATAAAAAAGGCAAAGCCTTGTATTCTAGAAAGATAGGAGCTCAAAATGAACATTGAGTTGAATTAGAGAGAGAGAAAGGAGAGGGAGAGAGGAAGAGGGAGAGAGGGAGGGAGATCTATATCTATATCTATATCTATAATCTATATCTATGGGAAAAGTGCAAGAGGAAGGGAGAGAAAGGGGAAAGGGGAGGCAGGGGTGACAGTTGATTTCTTATGCACCAGAGTCTGTGGACTTGTTCCCATCGATTGTCATGAGACAGTGGTGTAGAGACAGGAAGCAAGGTGACTGTGAACGTGAGTGATACAAGCTTCTTCCTTTCAGAAAAGAGCACCTTTGTCCACTGAGGACCAAACACCTGTGTCTGCGGTTCTCAATCCTCACTGTGTGTGCAGATCACCTGGTGAGGCTGTTAATGCCACGGACTCAGAGCCATGTCCCCTGAGACGCTGATTCCGTCTCCAGGGGAGGTCCCAGAACCACATATTTAAAGCACTGCTCTCCATGGCTGCCTTCAAACACTCTCCTATGTTTGCAATGGCTGGACTAACCCACAGCAAAGTGGAGTTAAAGGACAGTAGAAATCTATAAAAAGCCTCAGGAAATAATTGGCTTATTTATTATCTTCCAGCTAAACTTTACCTCTAGAATACTCTTCTGAGAAAATAACATTTTCTGTATTTCTTTATGATAAGTATTTTTGACAGGGTATGAATTATTTCTACCTTTCTATGATTTGTTTGCTTATAAGTCCTTATTATGACTGCTACAAAGAAACTGCATTGAATCAACTCTCCAAATTACTTCAAATTCCTTATTTTAGAAGTCTAAAATAATGAGGTTCCCCTTGCCTCCTTCTATCTCAATTACTGTCATTTATGGAAATAAGCCTGCTGTTAAAAATCTTTTCACCTTAATCCATATTAGAATAAGAGACTTCAGAGATAATGAACTTCCTATCTGACCACTTACTTTATACAATTTGTTTATACCTTGTTAACAAGATACACTGCTAACTCAGTACTTGCCCCAACTGGTTATGGAAGAGTAGATTTAAACCTTCCAAGTGGTTCTCAAAATGTGGTGCTCAGACCGGCAGCATCAGAATCAGCATCATTTGGGAATTTGTTAGCAATGCCAAAAAATTCCCAGTCCACAACTACTAGGAGCCTTTCACAGGTGATTCATATCCTCTTTCTCTTTCTCTCTCTCTCTCTCTCTCTCCCCACCTCCCACCCCCTCTCCTTCTCTCTTGCACACACTTACTGTCTCCACCCTCCCCCTGCCTTTTGTGAGCTGTAAGCTTAACTCATCACTGTTAACTCCCTACCTCTGCAATCCATCTCCCTCTTCCCATATTCCATTACAATCCCTCGTGGTATTTCATCCATTCCATGGAAGAAGTCCCTGTATGGTCTCTCTTGCCCTTTCCACATCCGCGCTCCACAGAGAGCTCAGTTATCCTCCTAAATAATAACTGGCTCATGAATTTTCCTAATAAAATCCTCCAAATGATTTCAGGATAGAAGCCAAACACCATATCTTCTTATCAGGAAAGTCCTCTTTTTTTTTTTTTTTTTTTTTCCTGACCTTCATTCAAATCTCTATGGCTTGATAAGCGATAGCCCTCCCCTATTGCAGTGACTCAGCTTTTGCATACACTGTTCCCTCTCCCTGGAAGACATCACTTACACCAGAAACTTTGCTATATAAAATAGAATCACTCTCGTCTGTTCACTAAAGCAGAATTTCTTCTCCTTAATCTTCCCCTCCTCAGAGACCACCCACTATCACAAACAGCACACCCTGTGGAAAAAGTAAACCCCTTTTTATTGGTATAAATTCTCTGGGCAACCTCAGGTAGCTCTATCCTTTGAACCCAAATGCACTCGGCTATAAGGTCTTTTAAGGCTTTTAATGTGCTATTAGAATTTACCAACAAGATGTTCTTTGTAGGTGAGGACAGGGACTGTTCTAGAGTTACATAAACCCCAATATATAACACAGTACCTGTCGTTGGTTAGTAAAAACCTATGAAGAAATGATTGAGAGGAGCATGCCAAACAATACTTTGTAAAGAAAATAGCTTGGAGTAAAAAGTTGTTTGCATCGTGGATTTCTGTCTCTTTCCACTTTACTCTCTAGATTACAAACTAGCGGCTAGAAATTCAAATATCCCAGCGTACAGGGCTTATTTTGTCAGCACAGTGTATTAACTTGTTGTTCAATGCTTCAGCTGGGGCACGTGCCCTCCCTCCAGTTGCCAGCCACCTCCTTTCCATTTTTCACACATTCATGTTACTACCCTGTGTCCTGAAGGCATATGAGTAGCCACCAGCATCCTCTGATTTTCTGGATCCTGACCCTTGTCTCCTTTTTCTCAGCGATTGCTCTTGCACTCAATTGCAGCTGCTGCCTAAGGCATCCCCTTCACCTCCCGCTGGTATCCTTAGAAACACACAGGCCCATTCCAGAACTCTCAGCCTTTCTCATTGCCACTCACTGTGGGTCTCTCTAGCTCAGTTTGAAATCTGTTGCTTCTCCAGCATGGTGTTTTCCCATGGTCCTAGCTTGGATTTCCCCTATCACCCAAGACATGGAGGGTAATCTTTAAGGCACAAACACCAACTGTGACACATTCATACCGTGACCCTGGAGAAGCCTATATTTCTAAGCCTTATTTTCCTCATTTATAAATGGAAAATCACACTTCCCTTGTAGATTTCTTGGAAGAATTAAATTAGAAAGTATAAAGTAAATTGCATCATGCAGTTTTGATTAATTAGTAGAGCTTTATTAAATTTTGTCTTCCTTAATTGTTTAAAACAATGCAACGCCATTTATAAAATCAAAAGAAACTATTTATTAGTGAGATTCTAATATGTGTTAGTCTATCCAAAATCATTATTCAAGGAATCCTTACAAAACAGCCACAAACTGAGAATTAAGTAGCATCACTCCCATTTCACATAAAAGGAAACTTGAAGCTCAGGGGAAATAGAATATTTGCTCATTATAATAAATGTTGTACAGCAGGAAGGAATGCTCTTTTTCTGTAAGCAATGGAAGTTTTTTTATTCATATTTGGAGTTTCCATGAACTTAGTGAACCCCCTTGTATAATAAGGAATTGGAAAACTGATAACCCCAGAGCTACTGGCATCTTCTTGTCTTCCTGCTCTCGGTCCAAAGATGTCTACCACCATTTTATACACTGACACCTCCAGCACAAAGTGATGCAGGTACAGTGGCAAAAAGAACACAACCGCCTTCACATGTTCTTTCTTTCTAAGGAGATTTCCCTGAAATGTCCTGAAGGCAGTCCCTCCTGGCTTATGGGACAGAACTGGGTCACAGAGCCCACATGGGAGGAAGGGAATGCAAATTAGAATCTCATTTTCCCAGTGTCACATGGGGGAAAGAAGGAGGCTGGGAACAGACATTGGGTTAGCTGAGTAAGTGTCTACCACACGTGGCACGCATGGAAGAACTGGCATTCTAATGCAAGCTGTTTGACTTCAAAGGCCACATCCTTTTTAGTACTGTATTCTACCTCTTGTTACAGGGATTTAAATTATTTTATAAAAATTTCATATATTCATAAAAAATCCAAATGAAGGTTTCTATTGTCATTCTTATCTCTTTCAAAGAAAACCTGCTTTCTTTCTCTAGTGACCTATGATAAAGCTCGCATGTTATAAATAAACCATTATATCTTTATAAAATAGGGATATTAACTCTACTGAAAAGATGCTTTCTCTTTGATATAAAAATATGATTGATGTTATAAAGCAGGAACCATCAAATTGGCAACAGATTTCAGATATATTTAAATTGGAGAAGGGTAGATTATACACTTTTAAAAGATCCATTTTATATTTTTGATCATAAATTCATGTAACCTAGGTAACATGTTTCCACCACATCATTCAACCAAACATATCTTCAACACTTTCAAATTTCAAACCATAATCTTATTCTAAAAGATTTTTATGTTTTTTTTGAGGATTAGTGTTATATTTCAATTTATTTTAGTAACTCACTAATATTTATCAAGATGTGAATATATATAGGCTACAATATGTAAGTCAAAAATTTTAAAGATTAAATATTTACATATTAAATCAATTTCACTGTAGAAATAAATTCAGATTTAAGTTTTGTTCCAAATTTAAAATTAGCACTCATTCAATTTTGCCAGCGTTAAATTTATTTTTATTAAAGACAAAAAAAGTCTGTTTATCTAAAAATCATTCACAAGAATAGTTATCAGTGCATAAGTGAACAACCCCTTCTTTTATTCTACAAAATCACCGTAATTAACTATAGCTTTTATCAATAATGGGGTAGTGTCTCACTTAATACTTTATATTCTGTTTTATTAAATATCTTCTCCCAATTATTATATAAGGAAAGGGTGGGTTACAAATGTTGCGGTCATATCTGTCATCTAAAGATAAGACATTTATAAAAAGAACGTTAAAGCACTATTATCTTCAAGGATGCTAAAAATTCCTCCATGAAAAGAAATAAAAAACCTTCAAGTATCTGACAGAAACAGTTTATACTGCAGATAGTTACAAAATACTCACTGACTGCTAAGCTCAGTTATTGATCTCAGAACTGTCTGACAAGCAGCACAAATTTGAGGCTGCATTCATTAGAAGTGCATTCAGCTGTGTGCAGCAGAAAACCAATAAAGAATGGCTTCACCATACACAAATGAAAGTTTATTGTTTCACACAGGAAGAAGTTGGGAAAAGGCGTGCAGGGGAGGGATGCCATCAGGGCGCAGTCCCACAGTCTGAATTGCGCTGGCTGTTATCCTCCTATTGGTTGTCTCATGGCCAAAAGATGGCTGCTCCACTGTACTGCCACATGATGGCGTCGTTTCAGGAAGGAAGAGAAGGAAGGTAGGGAGATGTGAAGTCTGGTCACTAGTCCTAGAGATGCCAGTGTGAAGTTTCATAACATGTTTATAAAACCATTGAAACCACACGTTCACAAAACTGAAACCGTGTGAGGTCCAATGGCCTGCCCCAGTTAGTCAGCTTTAGGACAAGTTCTCTCAGTCTTTGGGCTGATGTCATTTCCACCATGGCCTCTGCTCTCTAGCAGCTGGGTAGGTTTCCTTCGGAATGCCAATAATGACAGCATCGGGGCCTGTCCATAGCATGAGGGAGACAGGCTGGGAAAGGGTTGGCGTCTGCCTGAAAGAATCTTTATGGGATGGATACCAGGCCAGTGGGGCGTCCTCCTCTGTCATCTCGTACTTCTCAATATCCAAGTGTCCCAGTTCCTGGGCAAATCAAGGCCAGAGCATAAAGAAATCTTATGGAGAGAACAGTGGTGACAGTCATGATGACTGTGGCAATGAAGGTGGGGGTGGTTTTAGGGTGAGCAGAATGTGAGGTGAGGGATTGGTGAGGAAGAAAGAGAATCCACTTACTCAGAATGTGGAGGTTCTTGGCAGCTGTTTTCCTCAACTATGTAGACCACATCAAAGCACAGAGACACATGTAGAGGTCTTATTTGACATCCTACTACTATATAAATCGAAAATAAATGTATAATTATTTAAATTATATAGATGGTGTAGTACTTTAGCCACTACCAAGCTGATTTAGTAGTTCTGGTTTGACCGACATGAAAAAGGACTGCCTTTTATCAAAATAACTGGGTCACGCAGCTCAATAGGATGACTATCAACTGAGAGTGGCACCATGTAGTCAGAATCCTACTTGGGAAAACTGCAACACGTCCTGCTATGTGGAATGGCAGATGGCCCCAGCATGCCTTCATGGTTGGTCAGATGTTATTAATCTATGACCAAAGGAGCAGGTGGCAAGCAGAGACTGCATGATTTCCTTCAAAAATCACCCAAGCTACAGAGAACTATGAATCTTCTCAACATGCTAGAATTTTCATAGTGCTTATTTTTAATAATTGTACTTTTTAAGCAAATGGAAAAATGGAACTGACATTTTATCTTCATTTCCCTGGTGTGAGTGAAAGACTGCATAGAATATGTGAGTGATTACTCACCGAAACACTCACTAGACAAAACTAATTCTAAAATAGGACATTAACTCCACATTTAAAGGAAAAAATTCATTAAGCTTGAATAGTTTATTACCATGAAATGCATTTGATTATATTTGATAGCATGAATAAGAGTTTCCCCAGTATGAAGCATTCAGCCAAATATTTTACAGATTAGGGTGCATTAGGAATGTAAATTTTCCTAAGCTGAAAACCATTTCTTTCCTGGTTCATTTCTGTGCAATCATAGGACCCCACCCTAGGATCTGATGGGTCAGTTTCTCTGTGAGTCATCCCAGAAGGAGGGTCTTAAAAGGCATCATTGGACCATGTCAGTGTATTTCTGTAAAGCACTTAAAATACTAGCATCACAGATTAAAGCCTTAAATTTATCACCTACACTTATTAGAATGCAATGGTCAGATGCTATTCAGCATTATCCAAATAGCTCTCCATTCATATTATTATTTGCATTAGTGAAAGCCATTTAAAAATGAAATCCCATTTCAATTTATCTTTGTGTTTAGATTGTTTCTCTAGCCTAAGCAGGAGAAGAAAAACACACACACACACAAAAAAAAACTAATCCCTTTACAAATGAAAATTGCCTTCTTGTGTTCTCCACTAATTTAATCTAAATTGTTAACGCTGCAGAAGTGGGTTCAGAAGGAAAAAATCTCATGCCAAGGGCTAGAGGGGCAACAAGTTTATCTTATGTATGCATCTGGTGCCTTAATTCATGAAGACTCTGAAACTCTGGACTTAACTACTCAGAGCACAGAGCCAGCAGTGGGCCCTTTTATGCAATAAATTCTGCAGTGCCAAAGCAATAAGATATTAAGCTCAAACCAGTGAAGTGTCCAAGATAAATACAGAGCTGCAACAAAACCTTTCAGGATTGGAGAGGGGCAGCTGTTCAATATCATGGGAAACTGGCTGAGTGGATGTTTGGGAGGTTGGAGGAAGGGGGCATGGGAAGACAACACCCTCACTTTCCCCAGCTTACAAACGGATCACACAGCATTCAAAGGGCACAGCTCTGAACCCTAAGTGTGCAGTCTGCCTCTTCCTATGTGAACAATGACCAAAACCTGCTTATTTGTGTGTTCTGCAAAAAATAAACACATGGCTATTACAAGTTTTAAATTTGGAGCAAACTCCTGAATGCTCTTAGGTGAGCCCCCGCCCCTGAGATCTGTTTCTCCACCTTATGTGTTAACAGGAAGCCCCCACATTGTGCGCTGGGCCACTTCCCTACCGCCTAGTCAAGCAGCATGCTATTTGGGATTCAGAAACCAGATGCTGACAGGTATTTTAAACATTTTTAACCATCTTCGTTTGGTTAGGAATTAGTTCCTCACTGCTCTTTCTCTTTAAGTTTAGCCCATGACACAGACAGTTAAAGAACCTGATTTAACCACATGGTGGGAAAAAGACTTCACCGTAATTTGCTTTCTAATGCGAATGCAATTGAAGGAGGACACAGGAGATCACTGCTAATATTTCCCCCTGAATGAGGCATCCGAGGCAAGTTTGTTCCTGCCTGAACGTTTCTCTGCCCTTGCAAAACTCTTGTCAAAGTGAAGCTGTTCAACAGGTTCATGTTTAAGAGCCTTAGGAAGCTCCATCTTAGTCGCAATTACAGCATCTACTAAAAATAATTTATAGAGCCACACAAAGAGTGTGCATGAAGGTGAACAGTTCGAATGTCCCTGCCTCCTGTAGGCAAGATAAACAACTTATCACTGTGGTTGATTAATTCAGCGAAACTACTGAGCACCTGACTAACTCCGAAGCAGCTTGGTTATTAAATAAGGAGCTATTTGATGAGCTGTATCCACAAGGGTGGTTTTTTACCCCTTTTATTTGAGGAAGTCCACATTTATCCGTGGATTCAGTACTATCAAGACTATACAGACAGGATATTGTCTAGAGTCATGCGTCACCTGGTCTATCTGTCATGGCAATCTTACGCTACGGATAACTTCAGCACAAAACACAGTGCTTGAGCAGACCCCAGACAAGTCTAATGCATTCAGCAAAACCAAACATGTACACCTGACAACACGAGACTAGTGAGGTTGAAAATGTAACGTGATTTGGCTGCTGGAAAGTTGAGGTCGTTAAAGCACTTGCCACTTTTTAGTTTTTAATCTTGCATGAATTTTTAAGATCTCTGTTACACTTTCTTCATCTGTGAAAAGTGAACAACAATATCTCAAGAGATTGTCACCAGGACTAACTATGCTAACATGCATATTACAAACTATGGTATCTGACTCATAGACCCTGTTTTACAAACCTTGACTCTTTATTCTCACAAGGTAACCCTTCTTCCCTGTGGTGGGCTGAAAATACGGATCCTCCAAAAATACATCAACATCTTCATACCTAATATGTAAATATTACCTTATTTACTAAAAATATCCTTGAAATGTGACTAAGTTAAGGATTTAGGGCAAGGAGATCATCCTAGATTACCTGAGTTCAAAATCTAATCACAGGTGTCTTGTGTGTATCCCCCTAAAACCCAGGCACCTAACTCCTGAGAGGTGTATTAGGAGGTAGGCCTTTGGGAGGTAATTAGGTCATGAAGGTAAAGCCCTCCTTAAAGGAATTCATACCCATAGAAGAAGAAACACAAGAGAATTTTGCCACTGCCATTTGAAAATACATTGAGAAGACAATCATCTACAAATCACAAAGATGGTTGTCATCAGACATCAGATCTGCTCCAACTTTGATCTTGAACTTATCAACTCCAAAATTATAAGAAACAAATGTTGTCACTTAAACCATACAATGAATGGTCATTTGCTACACCAGCTGCAACTGATTAAGACAGGGAGGCAGAGGGAGAATACATGAACAGATCAGGAGGTGGCAATGATCATGGAGGCAGAGATTAGAGGGATGCAACCAGAAACTAAGATATACTGTCAGTCACCAGAGACCAGAAGCAAAAGTGGGTTCTTCCCTAAAGCCTCTGGAAGGAGTATGGTCATACAGATACCCAGATTTTAGCCCAGTAAAGTTGATTTCAGATCTGGCTCTCCAGAACTGTGAGGGAATACATTTCTACTATTTTAAGACACTATGCTTGTCATTGTTACAGAAGCCACAGGAAACTAGTACACTCCCTAACTTCATCAATGCTGCACATTAGAGTAACAGATTGTAATTATCCACTTTTCAAGACCAATTGTCCGTTGCTTTCAATGTGCATAAAGATGAGCATCTCCATGACAAGAGCCTCTGGTGATTATTGACGTCATAAATAAGAGTGTCAATTGTTAAATCAACAACAGGAGTCACTGTGCACTTACTCCCCAGGTAGAATCTCTGCCCTTAATGTGTTGTACTATGTGAGTTAACAGTATAACTAGTACTCAAACAGTACTTTATACTTTGTGTTTCTGTGTGGGTGCAAAATGTTGAAATCTTTACTTGTATATACTAAATTGATCTTCTGTATATAAAGATAATTGAAAATGAATCTTGATGTGAATGGGATGGGAGAGGGAGTCGGAGATGGGATGGTTGTGGGTGGGAGGGAGGTTATGGGGGGAAAAGCCACTATAATCCAAAAGTTGTACTTTGGAAATTTATATTTATTAGATAAAAGTTAAAATAAATAAAATAAATAAATAAAGATGAGCATCTCATCATGACATCTATGTCATGAAGTGAAGTGTTCAGTGGTTGCATAGAGGGAAGGCAGTGGGGTATACTATATGGCTGGATTCCAGTGGGAAGTCCTCTATTTGCTTGTTTCCAAACCCTTCATTACTGGGGTAGTACTGGCAATCCCCCAAAGCCCCTAGCTCTGAGGCAAGGACAACTGTTCTAATGGACAGAATGTATATTTTCTCTGAAATCAGTATTTTCATCATAATCAAAAAAAGAATCCACTAAGGCAACTTTAAGGTAGAGCAGACGGTTTTTGGTGGCATGTGGACAATGAATTAAGTCTTATCATGCTTCTTCAACTCTCTTTCAAACCAACTGTCACCAAGGAGAAAGTCTAAATTGATCCTCCTTAGGCCTTTAACACTTCTTAGCCACTTGCTAATCTTCCATTATAAAAAACAAAAAGCTTATCTTCTACAGGCAACAGCAGTTGGTGACATTTTATGTCACCATTTTGTCTTCTTTTCATCCTTATATTGATTAAGATTACCTATTTGGGGTAAAGGTTTCTTTTTTAACCATTTACTATAATCATACTAATTTGCCTGCTTAAACAGATGTATTGAAGTAAACATAGTGACTCAATCTAAACAAAAGTCTTAAGTAAATAACTCTACAAGTATGATACCAAAGGTAATCCTCAAATGCTTAACATTTGGGACATTCCACCCTAAGCAAAAAGGAATCTCTAGGAGATGCGTAAGACTGGATCCAACCCATACATTTTCTAGACCATACTCATCTATCATAATAAACACTTTAACCCCAGGCCTGTCAAGGTCCCAAAATACCTTCAGGTATTTACTGTAGATTCTGCCCAAGAACTCCAGAATGTTACTGAGGGCCTCTCCCGGCCTGGGAAGCACGCCAGGGCATTCACAGCATCCTGCTGAGGCAAGGCCTGGAACATCTGATTTGCACTGTCCACTCACTTCCTGAACCATCTTCTTACCAGATAGTCAAGAAAGTCTTTGTCAAGGATACACACATACAATTCTTTCTTTCTCTCTCTCTCTCTCTCTCTCTACATACATACACACACACATGCACGCACACACACATATACTTTTTTTTTTCCTTAGAAAGAATGAAAGATCTTCTATCCATTAATTCATTACCTAATGCCCACAGCATCTAGGGCTCGACTGCACAGAAGCCAGGAGCCTGAAACTCCACCAGGAATCTCATGTTTGTGACAGGAATTTAACTATTTGATTCATCACTTGCTGCTTCTCAGTATGTATTAGCAGGAAATGGAATCAGAAGCAGAGTAGGTGAGACTTGAACCAGCACTTCAGTACGGGACGCTGGTGTCCCAAGATGGGGCTTAACTATGCGCGACAATGCCCACATCCACAATTCTTAAATTAAGCAACTGTCCCATACAGCCATGCTATTCCTTATCTTCCATAAATAGAAAGATAATCGACTCCAACATTAGCCAGAAGAATAAATTGTGTGGGGCTAAAAGGACTGTGTTCTGGTTTCTTTGACAAAAGAAAAAAATGCAGCTCTGTAATCTTAAAAAATTTGGATGTCAGGGATTGTAGTAATTTCTTGCATAAAACATAAAACCAAAAATACTTACATACTGTTGGTTGGGTCATGTTTCACTCTGGTTAGTAGAAAACAATAATAACGTACCACACTGAGGATTTATTTCTTGCCCCTATGCTTGATGACAAAATGACATCCCACTACCTTTAGTTCACAGAAAAAGAAATTACTTTCAAGTCCTTTGGGTACTCATACTGCAATCAGATGTGCTGGGAAAATGCTACTCTCTTACTTTATAACAGATTCAACTTCCATTCTAAGCCTCACTCACAAAGTGGCAAGAGAAAAAAAAACACAAAAAGTTAAATAGTATGATCCCACTCAAAACCTTTATTGAATCCTTAATTTAAATAAAAATATCTCATTTTGATAAAGGCTGCCAGTCACATCTTCATTTTTCTCCAGTGCTTCCTTAGGTTGGCATTGTGTATACAAGGATCATCAAAATGTTCATGAAGAACTCTTATTACCTCCTTTTTGTTTTTTATAAGATGTATTCATTTGAGAGAAAGAGCAACAGAGAAAGAGAGGGAGAGATGGCGATAGATAGGTCTTCAATTTGCTAGTTACTCCCCAATGGATGCAACAGCTAGAGCTGAGCCTAACTGAAGCCAGAAGCCAGGAACTCCATTCAGGACTCCAATGCTGGTGGCAGGGGCCCAAGTGCTTGGACCATCTTCCACTTCCTTCCCAAGTGCATTACTGGGAGAGGGACTGGAAGCAGAGCAGTCAGGGCTCAAATTGGTACTCCAATATGCAGTACTGGCAGTCTGAGAAGTGGCTTAACCCATTGTACCACAAACAGCAGACCCTCTCAGTACTTTTTTTTCTTTTTTTTTCCCAAAGAAATCTTTTATTTAATGAGTACAAATTTCATAAGTATAAATTTAGGAATATAGTGATTCTTCCCACCATACCCACCCTCACCCTCACACCCCACCCCACCCCAACCTCCACCTCCCTCTCCGATTCCCAGACCCATTCTCCATTAAGAAAAAAAAGACAAAACTATTCCTTGACAGTCAAGACAAGGGCTATTCAAGTCATTGCTTCTCAAAGTGTCAATTTCACTTTTACAGATTTCCTTTTAGGTGCTCTATTAGTTATCAAAGATCAGAGAGAACATATGGTATTTGACTCTTTGAGACTGGCTTATTTCACTAAGTATGATGTTTTCCCGATTCATCCATTTTGTTGCAAATGACGATTGCATTTTTTTTACCTCTGTGTAGTATTCCATAGAGTACATATCCTATAATTTCTTTATCCAATCTTCTGTTGATGGGCATGTATGTTGATTCCATGTCTTAGCTACTGTAAATTGAGCTGCAATAAACATGGGAGTGCAGATAATTCTTTTATTTGCTGATTTCATTTCTCTTGGGTAATCTCCAGGAGTGGGATGGCTAGGTCATATGGTAGAACTATATTCAGATTTCTGCAGTATCTCCAAACTGACTTCCATAGTGGCTTTACCAGTTTGCATTCCCACCACAGCGGATTAGGGTACCTTTTCCCCCACATCCTTGCCAGCATTTCTTGTTTGTTGATTTCTGTGTGAAACCCATTCTAACTAGGGTGAGGTGAAACCTCATTGTGGTTTTGATTTGCATTTCCCTGATGGCTAGTGATTCTGATCAGTTTTTCATGTGTCTATTGGCCATCTGGATTTCCTCTTTTGAAAAATGTCTATTGAGGTCTTTGGTCCATCTCTTAAGTGGGTTCTTTGTTTTGTTGTTGTGGAGTTTCTTGATCTCTTTGTAGATTCTTGTTATTAAACTTTTTTTTTTTTTTTTGACAGGCAGAGTGGACAGTGAGAGAGAGAGACAGAGAGAGAAAGGTCTTCCTTTTGCCGTTGGTTCACCCTCCAATGGCCGCCGCTGCAGCCGGCGCACCGCGCTGATCCGATGGCAGGAGCCAGGATCCAGGTGCTTTTTCCTGGTCTCCCATGGGGTGCAGGGCCCAAGCACCTGGGCCATCCTCCACTGCACTCCCTGGCCATAGCAGAGAGCTGGCCTGGAAGAGGGGCAACCGGGACAGAATCCGGCGCCCCGACCGGGACTAGAACCCGGTGTGCCGGCGCCGCAAGGTGGAGGATTAGCCTATTGAGCCACGGCGCCGGCCTAATTCTTGTTATTAAACTTTTATCATTTGCATTGTTTGCAAAAAATTTCTCCCATTCTGTCAGTTGCCTCATCACTTTTCTGTTTCATTTGCAGTACAGAAGCTTCTCAATTTGATGTAATCTCATTTGCTAATTTTAGCTTTGATTGCCTGAGCCTCTGATGTCTTTTCCAAGAAATCATTGCCTGTGCCAATGTTTTGCAGGGTTTCCCCAATGTTATCTAAGAATTTCATAGTATCAGGTTGAAGATTTAGGTCTTTAATTCATTTTGAATGGATTTGTATATAAGGTGTAAGGTAGGGGTCCTGCTAAATACTTCTGCATGTGGAAACCCTGTTTTCCCAGCACCATTTGTTGAAGAGACTGTCCTTAATCCAGGGATTGGTTTTAGTTCCTTGGTCAAATATAAGTTGGTTGTAGATGCTTGGATTGGTCTCTGGTGTTTCTATTCTGCTCTATTGGTCTTTCCATCTGTTTTTGTACCAGTACCAGGCTATTTTGATTATAACTGACGTGTAGTATGTCTTGAAATCTGGTATTGTGATGCCTCTTGGCTTTGTTTTTGTTGTATAAGATGGCTTTAGCTATTTGAGGTCTCCTGTGATTCCATATGAATTTTAGCATCATTTTTTCTAGATCTGAGAAGAATGTCTTTGGTATTTTGATTGATATCACATTGAATCTGTAAATTGCTTTTGGAAGAATGGACATTTTGATGATATTGATTCTTCCAATCCCTGAACATGGAAGACTTTTTCATTATTTCTTTCTTTAATGTTTTGTAATTCTCATCATAGAAATCTTTGACATCCTTGGTTAAGTTTATTCCAAAGTATTTGATTTTTTGTTGTAGCTATTGTGAATGGAATTGATCTTAGAAGTTCTTTCTTTCTCAGCTGTGGCATTGTCTATTATACAAAAGCTGTTGATTTTTGTGTATTAATTTTATATCTTGCTACTTTACCAAACTCTATGATTAGTTCCAATAATCTCTTAGTGGAGTCTTTTGGATTCCCTATATATAGAATCATGTTATCTGCAAATAGGGATAATTTGACTTCCTCTTTCCCAATTTGAATCCCTTTGATTTTTTTTTTCTTGCCTAATGGCTCTGGCTAAAATTTCCAGTATTATATTGAATAGCAAAGGTGAGAGATGACTTCCTTGTCTAGTTCTGGATCTCAGTAGGAATGCTTTCAATTTTTCCCCATTCAAAGGGATGCTGGCCATGGGTTTGCTATAAATTGCCTTGAATATGTTGAGTAATGTTCCTCCTATACCCAACTTGCTTAGAGTTTTCATCATGAAAGGGTATTGTATTTTATCAAATGCTTTCTCTGCATCTATTGAGATAATCATATGGTTTTTGTTCTTCAGTTTGTTAATGTGATGCATCACATTGATTGATTTGTGAATGTTGAACCATATTTGCATACCAGGGATAAATCTCACTTGGTCTGGGTGAATGATCTTCCTGATGTGTTGTTGGATTCGATTGGACAGAATTTTGTTGAGGATTTTGCATGTATGTTGATCAGGGAAATTGGTCTACAGTTCTCTTTCTCTGTTCTGTCTTTTCCAAGTTTAAGAATTAAGGTGATGCTGGCTTCATAGAAAGAATTTGAGAGGATTCCCTCCATTTGAACTGTTTTGAATAACTTGAGAAGAATTGGAATTAGTTCTTCTTTAAATGTCTGGTAGAATTCAGCAGTGAAGCCGTCCAGTTCTGGGCTTTTCTTTGTTGGGAGGGCCTGTATTACTGATTCAATTTCCATCTTGGTTATTGATCTGTTTATGTCCTCATGGCTCAATTCAGGTAGGTTGTATGTATACAGGAATCTATCCATTTCTTCTAGGTCTCCCAGTTTGTTGGCATACAGCACTTTGTAGTCATTTTTTATGATTCTTTTTATTTCTGTGATGTCTGTTGTTACATTCCCTTTTTAACCTCTAATTTTATTGATTTGGGTCTTCTCTTTCCTTTTTTTTTTTTGGTTAGTTGGGCCAATGGTGTGTCAATTTTGTTTATTTTTTCAGAAAACCAGCTCTTCATTTAGCTGATTGTTTGCATTGTTTTCTTTGGATTCAATTTTGTTTATTTCTTTTCTAATTTTAATTATTTCATTTGTCCTACTAGTTTTGGGTTTGGTTTGTTGTTGTTTTTCTATATCCTTGAGATGCATTGATAGCTCACTTATTTGGTGCCTTTCCAATTCCTTGATGAAGGCAGCAATTGCTATAAACTTTATTCTTAACACTGCTATTCCTGTATCCCATAAGTTTTGATATGTTGTATTGTCATCTCCATTTATTTCCAGAAATTTTTTTATTTCTCTTTTGATCTTCTATGACCCACTGTTCATTCAAGAGCATGTTGTTCAGTCTCCATGTGTTTGCGTATGTTCTAGAGATTCCTGTGTTGCTGATTTCTAGCTTCATTGCCTTGTGGTCCAAGAAGATCCATGGTATGATTTCCATTTTTTAAAATTTGCTGAGACTTGTTTTATGGTCTAGCACGTGGTCAATCCTAGAGAAGGTTCCATGTACTGGTAAGAAGAATGTGTGTTCTGCAACTGTAGGATTAAAAAGTTCTATAGATATCCATTAGGTCCATTTGATCTATAGTGTCGATTAACTCTGTTCTTTCCTTGCTGCTTTTCTGTCTGGTTGAACTGTCCATTGCTGAAAGGAAGGTATTGAAATCCCCCATTATTATTGTATTTGAGTCTATGTCTCCCTTTAGATCCTTAACATTTCCTTTAAACATCCAAGTGCCCTAAATTAGGTGCATATAAGTTTATAATAGTTAAATCTTCCTGTTTAATTGACCCATTAATCATTATATTGTGTCCTTCTTTGTCTCTTTGAACAGTTTTTGTGCTGAAGTCTATTTTGTCTGCTATTAGGATGGCTACACCAGCACTTTTGGTTTCTGTTAGCACAGAATATCTTTTTCTATCCTTTCACTTTCAGTCTGCATACATCTTTGTTGGTGAGATGTATTTCTTATAGGCAGCAAACATAAGGGTTTCATTTTTCAATCCATTCAGCCAGTCTGTGTCTTTTAACTGGAGAGTTAAGGACATTTACATTCAATGTGACTATTGATTACTAATGACTTTTCCCTGCAACTTTTCCCTAAATATTCCTATTTTTTACTTTGGATTTCCTTTGTACTTTTCCTAGGAGATTTCATTCCTCTACCTTCTTCCATAGTGATGGTCATATTTCTGTGTTTCTGTGTGTAGCACATCTTTAAGCATCTTCTGCATGGCTGGATGGGTGGTGACAAATTCTTTCAGTTTCTGTTTGGTATGGAAGGTCTTTAATTCACCTTCATTCATAAATGAGAGCTTTGCAGGGTATAGAATTCTGGGTTGGCAGTTTGTTTTCTCTTAAGACTTAGAATATATCTTGCCATCCTCGCCTAGCCTGTAGGGTTTCTGATAAAAAGTCTCCTGTGAGTCTAATTGGAGATTCCCTGAAAGTAATCCGGCATTTCTGTGATGCACATTTTAGAATATTTTCTTTATGTTTCATGGTGGAGACTTTGATTACAATGTGTTATGGTGAAAATATTTTCTGGTCATGTATATTAAGGGTTCTATGTACTTCCTGTACTTAGATGTCCCTTTCTTTCTCCAAATTATGGAAATTTTCTGTTATTATTTCACTAAAAAGAACTTCTATTCCTTTCTCTGTTTCCACACCTTCAGGAACTACTACTGGACAGAATAGTCAATAACTTCTCTGCCTCTTCACTCAATCTGGGTTCCATAGTCCTCTCTAGCTAACTTCTCTAGGTGCTATGGGCATCCTGAGTTCTGGCCCAATCAATTTTTCCTGTGGACCTTGGTTGTAGGACCACTTCACTCTTAACATGGCCGTACTCCAGAATCTGACACCAAATTTGTCTTGTTTTCAGATCAGCTCTTAATATCTGTGATCTTGGGAAATCTATGTAATATCTCTTTGATGGGGTTTCTTCTACAAAACAGAGAGAGAGTTAATAATAATACTGTCTACCTCAGAACTGCTGTGAGGATTAGTTAATGTAGGCAAATACTGGAATATGAATCTGGCACTTAGCAACACTATGTAAGTGTTTATTAGAACTGTTGTTATGTTGTACTAGGAAGGTGTCTAGCCTGAGAGCCAGTTTACTTCCACACCTCCCACAGGAGCATCTGAGAATGTCTGGGTTCTATTTAGATCACACGAGTCAAAGGAATCCCAGAAATACAAACTCAGCTCTTCTTCTCAAGCTACGTCATACAGTTTCTCATGTGGGACTCACTACAGGTTAGTAGGAGAGCAGACTAGGAGAAGTTCTCTCATAGAATCCCAAAATGAATGAAGGGAAAACTACCCACACCATTCTGTTCATGTTGCATGATCACCATGCACAGGCCAAGCCAGAGAAAGGAGAGTGGGCTTGCTGACCCTAGTGCCTGTCTTTCACTAGTCCTACTCTTCCTCCTCCCACAGGCCTTCCAAGGCTGACTTTCTTCCCATCTGCCTTCCTTTGTGTCATATTTTCCTCTGCCAAACTACAGCTTTGTTGGCTATGCCACAACAATGGACAGAGTAGAGGAGAACTTAAAAGGAAGAGCCCTAAATCAGGAAATTTTCAGAAAGACTATACTTATTACACTAGTTTATAATGCAAAAGACAACAAAAGCAATTTTCAAGCATTTAGTGATGGAAGGAAAAAAGTAAATCCAACTTTTCTAGGTTGGGAACTGGCATTCAGGGACGTAACAGAAAAGCAGCATTTTTAATTTCAGGAAATAATTTCTTTTTTAAAAAATTATTTATTTTATTTGAAAGGCAGAGTTATAGAGAGAGGGGGTGAAACAGAGATAGGGATAGAGACAGAGACAAAGACAGAGAGAGAGAGAGAGAGAGAGAGAGAGAGAGATCTTCCATCCATTGGTTCACTCCACAGTGGCTGCAACAGCCAGGACTGAGCCAGGCCTCAGCCAGGAGCCTGGAGCTTCATTTGGGTCTCCCACATTGGGCAGAGACCCAAGCACTTGGGCTGTCCTCCACTGATTTCCCAGACACATTAGCAAGAGGCTGGAATTGAAGTGGAGCAACTGGGTATTGAACCACTGCCCATATGGGATGCTGTTATTGTAAGCAACAGCTTAACTCATTAAGATGCAGCTCCAGTCCCAGAAATTTCTTCCTTTCTTCCTTTCTTCCTTTCTTCCATTCTTCCCTTCTTCCCTTCTTCCTTTTGATTTATTTATTTATCTTTGGGTAGAGTTACAGAAATCGAGAAACAAAGAGAGAGGTCTTCCATCTGCTAGTTCACTCCCCAAATAGCCACAACAGCCAAAACTGGGCCAATCCAAAGCCAGGAGCCAGGAGCTTGTTCCTGGCCTCCCATGTAAGTGCAGGGGCCCCAGCACTTGGGACATCTTCTGCTTTTTTCTCAGGCCACAAGCAAAGAGCTGAATCAGAAGAGGAGCAGCCAGGATATGATCTGGTGCCTATATGGGATGCTCACTCCATAGGCGGAGGCTTATCCTACTAAGCCACAGCACCAGCCCTGAAAAATCATTTCTTAAACAGAAAGCTCCCCAGTGAAACTGGGGCAGGGAAGATGGTATTTTAATTAGAAATAAAATACTCATTCCAGGCAACTAACTACAACCCAAGCTTCCCGGGAAATTTGGCTCTCAGATGGGTCCTTCAAAACTACAATGAACAAATCAGGAAACAGCACCTTCATGAGAAACAGGCTTGAGTAAGATCTGTTTACATTTTATATAGGAGATGCTAGTTTCTAGAATTCATGATCAATAAATATTTTAAATGATAAATAAATAAGCCTCAAAACAGAGAATTGCTTGGCTTCTTGCAGAGGCCTCTGGTTATCTGTCAAGGTGGGCATCAGACACATACAAGTTCAAGACCTTCCTATTCAAAACTGCCAATACCATGAAGCAAAGTCTGCTGTTCTGAAACAAGGGCAGAGGTTTATGATGTTCTCAGGTGGCTCCACTAAAATACAAAATAAGTACAATTGGAAATATAGACATCTCCAGCCATTGCAGCCATCTGGGGAGTGAACCAGCAGATGGAAGACCTCTCTCTACCTCTCTCTCTCTCTCTCTCTCTGCCTGTAACTCTGCCTTTCAAATAAAATAAATAAATCTTTTTAAAAAAAACTGCAGCATCTTTTAACAACCAGACATCACTGGTGATGGCTCCAGGGATACTTTATCTCTGCAATTAATGCAGGCACAAGTACATTGGTTTGGATTTTAGGTGCTCTGCCTGCATTGCACACACAGGTAGAAAACTCAAACATTGTTCAGAGTCAGAAAGAAAAGTTTAGTGACTAATTCTGTTGTCCATCTCTGTCCATGAGATCACGCATTAGCTGCAATTTCATGAAAATGGCAGGCCTTACTCATTAAAGTTTTGGTGCTTTTTAAATGCAAATGGTTCATAATAGTGTAACAGAAAAAAAAAGCCTGGAGGCATGAAGAAAATTAACCCTGAATTTCTAACAGTGTAACTCAATAAAAAATAGTATTCCTTGCCCAAATGCACAAGATCCAAAAGGTGGCTTGACTATACGCAATAATTAGCATAGAATTGGGAAGTAATATAGTCATAGATTTTTGGAGCTACAAGATTTGCAATCTTTCTCCCAGCTCTCTCCCCCATACACATTTTACAGATGAGACAATTGAGTCCAGGAAAAATCAAATTCCTTTTTCTCAGTTACATATTGAAAGATTACAACTGAAAGTCAACTCCCCTTTCAAGGCACAAGGAAAAGACAAAGGGAATTCTAGTGGAAAAAACAGATTTGAATGAAGACTTTCATTATATAAGATGAAAGATTACTATCATAGATATATAAAGAACTCGCTACTAATTAATTTAAAAAAATTAAGCAGTCCAATGAGAAAGCAGAGACAGAACACTAATAGGCAATTTTAAAAGAATTCATAGAAATTCCAATAAATTTTCAATCTTAATAGAAAGGAAAAATGCAATTTGAGATTTTAAAAGTTAATGTTTGTGGCCGGCGCCACGGCTCAATAGGCTAATCCTCCACCTAGCAGTGCTGGCGCACCAGATTCTTTCCCGGTTGCCCCTCTTCCAGGCCAGCTCTCTGCTGTGGCCCGGGAAGGCAGTGGAGGATGGCCCATGTGCTTGGGCCCTGCACCCTCATGAGAGACCAGGAGAAGCACCTGGCTCCTGCCTTCAGTTCAGTGCGGTGCATTGGAGGGTGAACCAACAGCAAAAAGGAAGACCTTTCTCTCTGTCTCTCTCTCTCACTGTCCACTCTGCCTGTCAAAAAAAAAAAAAGTTCATGTTTGCTTATCAACTGATAGACTTTTTTAAAAGGTACTGATGAGGGTTAAAGAAAGAGGTCCTCTTATACAATGCTGAAATTCATAAAACCTAGTATAAGTTTCTTTTTTTGGTCAATTTTATTTAAGGTGTACAAATTTCATGTATTTCATATATACAGATTTAAGAACATAGTGATACTTCCTACTCTACACTCCCTTCTGTTGTAAGCAGGCATATAGAATAAAACTGATCAGGTTTGTGAGCTGGAAGACCAAGTCTTCACCACGCCCCTGAGTGACCTCATGCCCATACCTGGCTACACCTGTGCACCAACTGGCCAATCAGGTTAATTAACCACTCCCCTTTGGAAGTGGATGAAAAGCCTGGGACATGATGTGCCCGCCCCTAGTGCGAGGCTTGCTGCAGCCCTGCGCCTCCAGGGCGCGTGGCCTTCTGGCCGCCCCATGCTTTCTGGCCTAGATTCTCCTCCACATGGCTGGCTCCTGCTACTAGGTATAAATCCAGATTTACCTCTCTTTCTTAGAAAGAGCCCTTACTCTCCTATGCATTTCTCTCACTAAATAAAAGCTTAAATATGTTTCATGCTGCCTCATTCATTTATACTGGTATTCATAATTCTTCTCTGAACATTAGGCAAGAACCCACACAGGCATATTAATATTGGGAATTTATTAATAAGCCCACGGTGATATTGTGTGGCACCCCAAAGTCCGATTTCACTACCACCCGCACTCCAAACCTTCTTCCTCTTCCTATTTCCCACTCTTAATTTTTATGAAGATCTATTCTCAGTTTACTTTAGATTCATAAGGTTAACCCTACACTAAGTAAAGAGTTCAACAAATAGTATGAAGAAAAAAACATTGTTCCTCAACAGTAGAGACAAGCGCTGTAAACAATCATTAAATCTCAAAAAGTCCTGAGCAGCAATTCAGGAATATGCCCAAAACCTTAAAAATATTTATATTGTTTTACTTATTAACTCAATATCAAGGAATTAGAAATGTACACCAATATTTATGTAAAAGGATGTTTAGTGCTCTGTTACTGGAGTGGAGAATTTGAATCAATTTAAATGTCTGCTAGTAATGATTGTGAAAATACACTTCTGTACACTTATTTAATTGAACATTGACCAGTAATAAGTCATACAAAATAAATTTCATATCACAAAAAGTTTATAAAAAATCAAATGACATACAAAAGGTATAGCATGATTTAATAAATTGATTCATCAATAAAAATTAAATATATAGAAAACAGATACCAAAATATAACACAGCAGCATCATGCCTGATTTTTCTCTTTACTATTTCCATATTTTTTAAATACTTAGCAGTAAACATGTATTACATAAACGCAGATCCTAAGCAACTTAGCTGACAACAAAGCATTCCTTAAAAGAAAGCTGATTCGCTCATCAGTGTGGAGGTGGGCACATGTGCTAGTAGGAGCCCTCCTGAGAACAGCATTAGGCAGTTCAAACCTGCACCTTCACATAGCCACACTCTGTTGAATTCTGATTCCGCAGTAATAAGGCAAAAGATCAAAATAAACTAACATGGAATCATTTTAATATCTCCTTTCAGCAGGATAGGGGGATATGGGGAGGGGTAGACCTAGTGTTCCTTTAAATCTTAAGCATCCACTTAATAGCTTCCATCTCTGAAACAGGGTCACTGGTTTAAATGCCTTTAGCACCTGATTAATTAGTAATCAGGACAGAGTTGATGGTTTTTTTTTCCTGCTTCAGAACAGGTAATTATCATTCCTGACACAGAATTTAACTTTTGGTTGGCAGCAGGCACACTGCTGTCACCATTATTCTCTGCTCCATGCTCCAGATTTATTTTAAGGTTTTGTTTGGAAATAATCCTTGTGAAGATTTACCCATAGCAGCCTCCTCCTGGAGCCATTTTTTCCTATCATTGGCTCCCTATATTCATGGTTGATATATAATTGACTAGTCGATGCAAGCAAAGAACTTGTGGAACAATTGAATATAGCTTGGATAGATACTAAATATTTTTAAAACAGCCATGATTATAAAAGTGGGGATCTGAAAAGACTATTGTGCTGTAAGAAAGATCCCCAATGTGGCATAGAAAGTTAGAAAAGCTTACTTTTCTCCCTTTCAATTTCTAGCATTGCTCCTGTAATCACACATGAGCACAGAGCTATCTAAAGCCATGGTTTATCTAGGAACTATCAGGTAAAGATGCTATTGGGCAAGCATCTATAGTAAGTCAATTGCCACCCACATTTGAAGAATAGTTAATCAAACTACCAGTTACAAATCCATGTTTCCACTCTGAATGTTAGAGGCTGCCAGAAATATAAGTAACATGACCACAACAAAAACAGTCACATTAAAATTCCTGACAATGAAAGAGTGGTCACAGCTGACACAGTCACACATTCATGAACAAACTATCCAACAAACAAGAAAACAGACACAGTGCACTATGGGAATGCCACACAGCCTGGATGCCTTGACCCCTGGTGAACCTTCTAGAGTGAAGTCTCATCTAATTCCAACACCATACCTCCTATGTCCACTAGCATTTGATGGCTTCTATTTGGAATCAGAATATGGGGAGCTAGGCTAAAGAGGTATTTGTAGAGTAAAGCAGACAATTATTGAATTCTATGATGCAAAACTCTTTATAGGGGTGTAAATCCATAGACCCAGGAAACAACCACTTCCCATTCCATCAGATGCTAGTGCCCTCCAGGGAGTAAAGGGAGTGAGTAATGCACAAGCGATGATTTGACTCTCAGGAAGAGAAAAATAAGTCCCAGAAAAATAAATCTGAACTTCAGGGTACTGTGTTGCTGTGACCCTACAGGAGTTAGGCAATGGTAGGAAATTGCTACTGCTACAACACAACAACCTCACGTCTTTGTGAATTGGTTTTAGACAGAGAGTTAGTATAAGATACATCAGCTGTCTTGGAATCAGGCATGACATTAAGAAGGATTACACTTGAAAAATGCTAAGAAGCTTGTCAAACTACCTTGAGAATGATGATATAGGGACACACTGCTGGAGTAAGCATAGTGTGTACAGTTCTCCGTCTTCCAGGGACTTCCAGGCATCCCCATGAAGGGAACTGTGCATGATCCATGAGACATGAACTCAAATGACGTGTGTCATTTCCAGACCAGAGAACTTAATGGCCAGAGGGAGATGCTCAAGCTTTCTTCTTTCCTGGTAACAGGGTCACTGGTCACATGAAAGATGAGCAGCTCCTCTGCTGATTCAGGTTCCTGAAGAGCTATGATGCACACACAGGTCTCGCCTTTCTTAAAATTAAAAAAAAAAAAAGTCCTACTCCAGCTTCATATTTCCATCTGGGAACTCTCTTGCCTCTATGTCTCCTTCTTCCGTCACTTATCCACACTTGCTATCATTTCCTTTATATCGTTTTCTCCTTGAGCTACTACAATATGATTTCAGTTCTCACTCTTGAATGATATTTTATTTTCCTTGAAGTCACTAAGTTAATGGAGAGACCTGTGTGTGCTTATATGCTGATAAGCAATAAAGACAGTGACACAGAAGGTTCTAGGGGAAAGGATATATGTGATGGCCCAGCACAAGAAGATAACTGGGATGCAGAACATAGGTGGAGGAAGCCACAAAGAAAAGAGAAGGGCGGACTATGGAAGTCAGTCTGGAGATTCCTCAGAAATCTGAAGATAACCCTACTGTTCGACCCAGCCATCCCACTCCTTGGAATTTACCCAAAGGAATTTAAATTGGCAAACAAAAAAGCGGTCTGCACCCTAATGTTTATTGCAGCTCACTTCACAATAGCTAAGACCTGGAACCAACCTAAATGCCCATCAACGGTAGACTGGATAAAGAAATTATGGGATATGTACTCTTTAGAATACTATACCGCAGTAAGAAACAACGAAATCCAGTCATTTGCAACAAAATGGAGGAATCTGGAACACATCATGCTGAGTGAAATAAGCCAGTCCCAAAGAGATAAATACCATATGTTCGCCCTGATCGGTGACAACTGACTGAACACCAAAAAGGAAACCTGTTGAAGTGAAACAGACACTATGGGAAACGGTGACTTGATTAGCATAGCCCTGACTGTTAATGAACAACTTAATACATTATCCCTCTTAGTAGTTTTTTTGTCTGTTCTACTTAATATGACTGGTTTAATTCTGTAATTAATACACAGTTATTCTTAAGTGTTGAAAAATTAACTGAAATGTGATCCCTGTTAAACATAAGAGTGGGAATAAGAGAGGGAAGAGATGTATAATTTGGGACATGCTCAAACTGACTTGCCCCAAATGGTAGAGTTAGAAACATACCAGGGGATTCCAATTCAATCCCATCAAGGTGGCATGTACCAATGCCATCTCACTATTCCAAGTGATCAATTTCAGTTCACAATTGATCATAATGAAAGGACTAAGAGTCAAAGGGAGCACATAAACAAGTCTAGTACCTGCTAACACTAACCGATAGAATAAATAAAGGGGAGAGTGATCCAACATGGGAAGCGAGATACTCAGCAGATTCATAGAATGGCAGATGTCCTAAATAGCACTCTGGCCTCAGAATCAGCCCTAAAGGCATTTGGATCTGGCTGAAAAGCCCATGAGAGTATTTCAGGCATGGAAAGCCAAGACACTCTGGCAAAAAGATCTCTGTGAGTGAGATCCCAGTGGAAAGAACAGGTCTTCAAAGAAGGAGGTACCTTTCTCTGAAGGGAGGAGAGAACCTCCACTTTGACTATGACCTTGTCTAAACAAGATAAGAGTCGGAGAACTCAGAGGGCTTCCATAGCCTTGGAAACTCATGACTGGAGCATAGGGAGATTACTGATGCCATAGACAGGAGTGTCAATTGGTAAAGTCAACAACAGGAGTCACTGTGCACTTACTCCTCATGTAGGATCTCTGTCCTTAATGTGCTGTGCATTGAGATTTGATGCTATAACGAGTACTCAAACAATATATTTCACTTTGTGTTTCTATGGGGGTGCAAACTGTTGAAATCTTTACTTAATGTATACTAAACTGATCTTCTGTAAAAAAAAAAGAGAAGAAATTAGCAATTCCCAACTTGACTCTCACTGGGATTAAACATGACAATAGGTCTGATCTGATTTCATCATCATTTAAAAAAAATCATCTATTATTTTTCACTTTATGTTTCTGTGTGGGAGCAAACTGTTGAAATCCTTACTTAATGTATACTAAGCTGATCTTCTGTATATTAAGATAATCGAAAATGAATCTTGATGTGAATGGAAGGGGAAAGGGAGTGGGAAAGGGGAGGGTTGTGGGTGGGAGGGACGGTATGGGGGGGAAGCCATTGTAATCCATAAGTCGTACTTTGGAAATATATATTCATTAAATAAAAGTTAAAAAAAAAAGAGAGAGAGAGAGAGAGAAGGGCAGGGCCAGCGCTGGGGCACAGTGGGTTAACGCCATGGCCTGAAGTGCCAGCATCGCAAAAGGGTGGCGGTTTGAGACTCGGCTGCTCCACTGCCAATCCAGCTCTCTGCTATGGCCTGGGAAAGCAGTAGAAGATGGCATGAGTCCTTGGGCCCCTGTAAACCACATGAGAGACCCAAAAGAAGCTCCTGGCTCCTGGCTTTGGATTGGCGCAGCTCTGGCTGTTGTAGCCAACTGGGGAGTGAACCATCGGATGGAAGACCTCTCTCTCTCTCTCTCTCTCTCCTCCTTTCTTTGTGTAACTCTGACTTTCAAATAAATTAATTAAAAAAAAAGAAAGAAACGAGAAGGGCAACTCTTTCAGATCCAGAGAGCATCTCTGATATACCCTTTTTCAGACAAATTGTACCTGCAAGTCAATCCATAGAACATTTTTTCCAATCTTATCATAGAAAAGAGAACACTAAGATACGTGATACATATGACTTAATGAAAAATTTACATAATTGTGAATAAAAATAACGAACTCAGATGTAAGTTATTTTCAGCCCTACACTGCCAGCCTGTACCCTAAGCCTCTGGATGTCACTGACAGAGCCACTTTAGGTCACCATAAACAGTCCTGCTGTGGTCATGAAAAGAGGGCAATAATAGATTACTTAGCAACTAGGATGACTCAGCAGCAATTTAGCCTATGCTGCCAGGCCAAAAATTGAATTCAGAGGGGAAGAATTTAAATATAACAAAGTATTTAGTTACAATGAAAGGCTAGAACAAGGACCAACTTGAATTCTTGTACAGAATATTTATCTACATGGAATACTTAAACTATATTTTCTCAAAAAAATATTCGACCAAGTTCTGCTATGCAACCCAAGCTCTTAATAGGTCTAGGTTGAAAATGCCTTCCAGGGTCAACATTCTATCAGGAAAGATCTTAATTGAAACTCACGCATGGTCACTTGCAAGGCTACTGGCAATGTAGTAATGCAGGAGTCTGTGGTATGCAATTGATTTTTAAGACCATGGTGGACATATGTCAAACATCATAGCCTTATGCATGAGTATTTCTAATTTCTCTAAAAGGTACCATTTAAAACCAATCTGAATTAACTTGGCTTATATTTTAGAGAAATTGTTCTGATGGATTATGCTATGAAATATGAGGGAAAATGGACAAAGCATCCTGTAAAGTTATGACAGCACATGAACAATAGCAGTGCTTGAATTCTAAAAGATCAATAAGATATATCATAAGACTGATGGAGATGCCATTGGTAATTTTTTAATATATTAAATATTGGAATGGTAAACAAATCTGGAAAACAAGCTAGTAATCTGAATATCGAGGCTTTTAGAAATTAACATCTGCCGGCCGGCGCTGCGGCTCACTAGGCTAATCCTCCACCTAGCAGCGCCGGCACACCGGGTTCTAGTCCCAGTCGGGGCACCGAATTCTGTCCCGGTTGCCCCCCTTCCAGGCCAGCTCTCTGCTGTGGCCCGGGAGTGCAGTGGAGGATGGCCCAAGTGCTTGGGCCCTGCACCCATGGGAGACCAGGAGAAGCACCTGGCTCCTGGCTCCTGCCTTTGGATAGGCGCTTTGCGCCGGCTGCAGCGCGCCAGCCACAGCGGCCATTGGAGGGTGAACCAACGGCAAAGAGAAAGAGGAACCTTTCTCTCTCTCTCTCTCTCACTGTCCACTCTGCCTGTCAAAAAAAAAAAAAAAAGAAATTAACATCTGCAACCTATTATGAAATACATTAACAATAAGATGCTTCAATGGATGGGTGAGATATATGATAAAGCGAAAATAAGAAAAATAACAAAATGTGAAATGTGAATTTATGTGGTAGGCATGATTTTTATCTTCATAGTTCTTCAACTTTGCTTCATGCTTTAAATTTTTCTTACTAAAATGCTGTAAAAAATAATTATGAGAAATCATTTCACTCAAGTTCTTGGATTCATCAGCTACCATCCTCTCGAGAGCCTTTTTTTTATTATTATTAATTACCCACTTTCATTTCTGTCTTACACCATTTTCTCACTTTCTCTTTACTGATGGTAATACCATGTATGTGTACATGTGTCCATGTGCAGGGGTGTGTGTGTGTATTTGTGTGTGTGTGTAAGTGTGGTGTAAAAACAGAAATGTTTCCAGTTAGCCTTAAGGAAGAAAGATTTGTACTACTTATAGTTTGTAAGTTACAGGCACCTAACTCAATCTGACTCAAGTGAAATAGAGAACTTACTCACTTGACTCAAGAGTCTGGCTACTATCAGTGAGAAATCTTGTAGCTTCAAGCTTGACTGGATCCAGGAGTTCAAGTGACTCTATCAATAATCTGCTTTTCTCCATCTCTCTATCCCTTCTGCTACTATGCTGGTGTATATAAAGCCACTGCAAGATTATTGGAAAAGCAGTGGTGTGAGGAGTAGTGTTGCCTGACATATCTATTGTAGAATCTTCTGTTCTAGAAGAATTATAGCATTGACTCCATGCCCATTATGGCTATCACATATCACGTGCCAAAAGTTTGGAAGCCTAATCTACACCCATTTCCCCTCTTCATCACCTCAATACCACTCCTGGTTTCTCTGTAATCTGGATTACATCCCTAATTTCCCAGGAAATTGCTTTCAGGAAAATAACTAATGACTCTGTTACCAAAGAAGCCAATGGGAACTTTCAGTATTTATGTTACTGGCTTTTTGCGCAACATTTGACTCTCCTGATCACTAACTTCTTATGTTATGTTTCTCCCAGTCATAGATCCAGAAACCAGAACTTGGGCTCAGGTGGTTTATTTCAGAAATGATTTCAGGAAGTTCAAAGAAGTAGAAAGAAGTGAGTAAAAGAAGATAAAATGCAAATACTAGGCACTAATGAAATAGGACTGTGGCGACAACCTCCTCATAGGTTGCCTTGTGTGGGCTTTGTCTCTTTAAATACGTCAGCAGCATGCATCAGAGACATCCACACAACCTGATACCCTTACCTCAAAGTCTTTTCAGATTTTCTGCTGCCTACCAGATAAAATCCAGCCTACTTACTATTCAGCACCAGGTCCTCCAGTGCTTAACTCTCGCTTGCTTTTCTTATCTTCTTGCCCTGGTTTCCAACTATGGTGTTGAGTTCTAATACTCAACAACAATGGTGAGGCTCTCAGCAAGCCATGCTCTTTGACATGCTCTTGTCTTTGCCAAAGTCACCTGCCCTCTACCTGGGGCACTCTTCCCATTCCCTTGGCCTGAGGTGTATCGTGCATCTGTGCATCCCTCACACCCGAGTCATGTTGGGCATTGCCTAAAACCTCCAGTACAATATGGCGCCTGGTGGATGTTTGAGGGGCGTGTCTGCAGCTGCTGTGGTTAAGCTACGTAAGATCAGACCACCAGCAGGGATAGCTCTGCTTCAGTTCCAGACACGTGGACAGTGCATGACCCCTATACTTTGCTTAAGATGCCCCTGTGCGTGATCCACCCACGCCTGCATGACCTTTTCGCTGATTGGCTCCCCTACTACGCATGTCTTTTGTAAGCCTTATATGCCTGTATGCTTCCTCAATAAAGCAGTTCCTGCTTCGACAGAACTCATGGTGCTGTGGTGTGTTCATGACCCGTCGACCTTACCTCTTCCATTCGCCTTGTTGGGGAGTGCTTGTACTGTTCCCTACCGGTCAGGGGCCAGCCTCAGGCTTAAGACCCCAACAGAGTCAGGCACTTTTCCCACGTCCCACTGACTGCACCTTGAACAAACCTTTACATTGGCATCGTCTGATGCTATTACATCAGCACAGTCTGTTCCCTTTTCCTGTCTGCCCTACCAGACCATATGGACTTCAAGGATAAAGGGCACTTATTACCCAGTGAGCACTTAATAAATACTGAGCTGCAAAAACACTAATAATACCATTGCTGATATCTCCCAACTCAAGCATACGAAGTTGATTAAAATGTCTTCTTGGACATGAATTTAAATGAGCTATGTACAAAGGGAGGGAAAGATGAAGGGAGAAGAAGCAAAGAGACTTGTTTTACTCTACATCCAAGGATGTTATAGCCAGCCAAATGCCTGTGGCATAAACTGCTGGGTTGGTGAAGAGAAGCGGCCAGTATTCCCACTCCACACTCCTTGGCACTGTCCTTTGTGCACTTGCTGGGGTTTCCAGGATCTGCAATTGGCTTCAATACTTAAGCAAAAGAGTGACTGAGGAATTTAAGTTGCTGTTTATCTTGCCTACCTTCTACTATAAAAATAGGTAATTTGATCTTACTGATGCGTTCAGAATAGTCTGTGAGTAAAGATTTTTTTAGTCAACATTCATCACTTGTTCATATTATCAAATAATATTTTGTTTTAATTAGGTTTTTAATAATGTACATACATGAAATAAATATTAAATATTTAATAAGTCTATTGGATAGATGAGTGGTATCCACAACATCATTCTACAACAAAAATGTGCTCTATCTGTGTTAATTAGGGAGTTTTTTTTTATCCATATGTGACTGTTAAGCCTTAAATGTGGCTATTGACACTGAGAAACTAAATTTTTAAATTGTATTTAAGTTTAATAATTTAAATTTAAATAGCTACATTGACCAACATATTAGTGCAGAATAGATCATAAACTTTTGTTCCCTTATTTTGCAGAAACCACCAGGTTTCTCTCCTCAGAAGTAATTACTACTCTCAGATTCTTGAGCACATATGTTGATGTTCTATGCACTTACAAACATATATAAGTGCACCAACTGTAGCATCCATGATACATAAACCACTTGGAATTCAGCTGGTTTTTTGCTTTGTTTTGTTTTATTTTGTTTTGTTTTTGTCCTTATGACATTTGGTCAGTATTTTCCTAAGAATACTGTATTCCTTTTTCCATGTGTGCCTTCACTGGTCCACTCTACATGGATATTTACTTGTTCTAATAATTTTCTGGAAAAAGACTTCTAAAGAATATTTTTTAAAGATTTATTTTAGGGGCCGGTACTGTGGTGCAGCGGGTTAACACCCTGGCCTGAAGCACCAGCATTCCATATGGGCGCTGGTCCTAGTCCTGGCTGCTCCTCTTCCGATCCAGCTCTCTGCTATGGCCTGGAAAAGCAGTAGAAGATGACCCAAGTCCTTGGGCCCCTGCACCCACGTGGGAGATCTGGAAGAAGCTCTTGGCTTTGGATCGGCACAGCTCTGGCAGTTGCAGCCAACTGTGGAGTGAACCATCAGATGGAAGACCTCCCTCTCTCTCTCTCTCTGCCTCTCTGTGTAACTGACTTTCAAATAAATAAATCTTTTAAAAAAAGATTTATTTTATTTATTTTGAAAGGCAGAGTTACAAAGAGAGATGGAGGGAGAGATAGAGATCTTTCATCCACTGGTTTACTCCCCAAACGGCCTCAACAGCCAGGGCTGGGCCAAGCCATAGCCAGGAGCCAGTAATTCCATCCAGGTCTCCCATGTGGGTGGCAAGGGACTCAAGCACTTGGACCATCTTCCAGTGCTTTCCCAGGAGTATTAGAAGGGAGCTGGGTTGAAAGTGGTACAGCTAGAACTTAAACTGGCATTCATAAGAGATGCCAGCATTACAGGAGGCAGTCTAACCCACAGTGCCACAATGTTAGAGCCATAAAGAATATTTTGAGGGTCCCCAAAACCACCCATGTGTTCCATGATTCGTTAGAAAGACTCACACAGGTCTCAAAACATTCTTGTGCTAACAGCTGAGGTTCATCATAGCAAAGGAATCTCTAATAGGAGCAGCCAGGATAAAAAATGCAACCAAAGTCTGGGGAAATCTATGATGGTCTTCCCCTCTTCTCTTCCTTCCATGTGAGGACACAGTGATTGTGGTCTATCCTCCAGCAGCAAAATAATACAGAAATGTGTGCAATGCTTCTGCTCAAGGAAATCCTTCAGCAATTCAGTGCCAAGGTTTTCACTGGGGACTGGCCACATATCTACCCCCTGCATTGCAACAACCAAACTTCCAATTCTCCAGAAAGAAAACAGATATTCACTTATCAAGTGAGGAAAACAGATTTATCGCTTAGAATTGCATATCAGTGCAGGGAACTGTTTACCAGCCAAGTCCCACACTCCAGGCAAGAGACAACCTTGCAAGCAAGCCTCGGGCTTGCTATGCTAACTCTCTTCTGCACAATAAATATCCATGTGTATACCTGATATCATCCTGATACTTAGAGGCAGACATTCTGCATCCAAAGGCATGAACAAGGGCGGGCAGTTGGCACAGCAGTTAGGATGCTGCTTGGGATAGTCCGCATCCCGTATCTGAGGGACTGGGTTTGAGTTACAGCTCCACTTCTGATCCCAGCTCCCTGAAAATGCACACCCTGGCAGCCAGCAGGTAACGGCCCAAGTCCTTGACTCCCTGCCACACACAGCTCCTGGCTTCAGCCTAGTCTGTTTCAGAAGTTGTGGGAATTTGTTGAGTGAACCAGCAGACTGAAGATCTCTCTGTTTCTCCATCCTTCTGCCTATCAAATAAATAAAAATATTAAAAAAAATCATGAACATTTCTGTTACTTTTTAACATTTTATTTATTTGAAAAACAGAATGACAGAGAAAGGGGAAGAGACAGAGAGAGAAAGAGAGAGAGAGAGATCTTTCATCCACTGATTCACTCCTCAAATGGCCACACAAGCCAGGTCTGGGAAGGTCCAAAGCCAGGAACCAGGAACTCCATCCTGTCTCCCACATGGGAGGCAGGGACCCCAGGCCTTTGACTGTCATCTTCTGCATTTCCAGGTATAATAGCAGGAAGCTGGATCAGAAGTGGAGGAGATGCAACCAGAATTGTTGCTGTGATATAGGATTTGGGTACCCAAGTGGGGAACCCTCTGTGTCACAACACTGGCCCCACATTTCTGTTATTAATAGCTATCATACAATCATGCACTAATTTACACTTGCACAAGCAATATATGAGAGTGTTCCCCTAAATCTTCACAAATTAAATGGACCAAATATTTTCAAGCATTTACTCAGTACAAGACAACGTTCTAGGCACTGGGATAGCACACTAAACACAACAGAGATTCCTGCTCACATTCTATAAAAAAAAGGCAGAAGTAAAAACAAGTGAGTAAGTGAACAAAATAATTGGAGCTGGGGTGGGCATTTGGTCTAGCAGTTAAGATGCCAGTTGGGATCCCACATCCCATTTTTGAGTGCTTTTGTTTGAGTCCTGGCTCTGGCTCCTGCAGCTGCCTGCCAATGTGGACCGTCAGAGGCAACAGTGAAAACCTAAGTGATCGTGCTCCTGCCACCTACATGGGAGATCTGGATTGAGTTCTCAACTCCTGGCTTTGGGCCCCTCAGCTGCTGCAAATAGAGATTGAACCAGCAGATGGGAGCTTTCTGTCTCTTGACTGTTGTAAATAAGCAGATGAAAATTTAAAACAAAAGAAGAAAGAATTCAATGTAATAGTCAATCATATGAAGAAGGTAGAAGTAGATTATGTAACACATAAGGACTTAGGGGATTACTGCAAATGCAAAAATAATCTTTGAAATGAGACGTCAGTTATAGGAAGGGGACAACCATCCCCAGCCTGGGTGTAGATACATACCAGACAAGTGTGAGGGGGTAGTCCATGGACCTGAGTGAAGCAAGAGATGAAAGGGCCCTGTGGCCAGAACACGGTGCTGGACTAACTAGGAAAACAGTCGGAGTTGGGAGTCAGAGAGGACAGCAGGAGCCAGACGATGCAGAAGCTTTCTATGTCAGTGCAAGAAGTTCTGGTTTCATTCTGCAATTGGTGAGAGAGACAATGTGCTCAAAGTCCTTTGACTTATTCTTGGCAGCATAAGAAAGGGCCTTGATCCTGGAACATTTTCTCACTAAGAGTCCTCAGAGCCTGTGCTGGGCTTATCTCCTGTTCCAGTGTTACTACGTTCTGCTTAAGGGTTTTTACAATTGGCCAATCCCACCACTATTCCAAGCCTGTGAGGAGAGGGCAAGGTCCTTCTGCTGCAGCAAAAGAGAGGTTCCTTGCGTCTGCTGCTAAGAGGAACCTGCTGGCCTTGGGGGCCTGACCCCTAACCATGGAAACTGATGTTGCACTCGCTCTTCCTATATGAGCGGTGTCGTTCCACTCAGTGCTCAATTATGTTGTGTTTTCCTAACCGACTCCAAGACCAAGAGGCAGTGGGTAGAATTACTCTGAGGTCTACTCTGATAACAGGCAACAGAGGCTACTTGCCCATTGAATATAATCTGAAACTTTTGGAAGATTTTAGGTTAGGTGAAAATGATCAGCTGACAACTACATGCAGAATGCATTTAAGAAAAACAGAAGAGGGGGGCCGGCACTGTGGCATAGCAGGTAAAGTCGGCACTACCGGTGCCGCTTCATGTCCTGGCTGCTCCGCTTCCCATCCAGCTCCTTGCTAATGTGCCTAGAAAAGCAGTGGAAGATGACCCAAGTCCTTGGACCCCTGCACCCATGTGGGAGACCAGGATGAAGTTCCTGGCTTCTGCCTTCGGCCTGGCCCAGCCTCAGTCCTTACAGCCATTGGGGGAGTGAACCAGTGTATGGAAGAATGGAAGATTCTCTCTCTCTCTCCCCCTCCCTCTCACTCTCTCTCTCTCTCTTTCTCTCCCCCCTCCCTCACTCCCTCTGTCTCTCTTTCAAATGAATAAATCGGAAAAGAAAAGAAAGGGAAAGGAAAATCAGAAGAAAGAGAATGAACGCCAGGAAGGATACTGAGGCATTCCAGGTGGGAGACGGTGCTGACAGAAGCACAGCAGCAGCAGTGGGGATAGCAGGAGTGATGCCAACATCACTTGCTTAGAGTCTGGATGTGTGTGCGTCAATCTTTTTTTTTTTTTTTTTTTAATTTTTGACAGGCAGAGTGGACAGTGAGAGAGAGAGACAGAGAGAAAGGTCTTCCTTTGCCGTTGGATCACCCTCCAATGGCCGCCGCTGCAGCCGGCACACCGCGCTGATCCGATGGCAGGAGCCAGGATCCAGGTGCTTTTCCTGGTCTCCCATGGGGTGCAGGGCCCAAGCACCTGGGCCATCCTCCACTGCACTCCCTGGCCATAGCAGAGAGCTGGCCTGGAAGAGGGGCAACCGGGACAGAATCCGGCGCCCCAACCGGGTCTAGAACCCGGTGTGCCAGCGCCGCAAGGTGGAGGATTAGCCTAGTGAGCCACGGCGCCGGCTATGCGTCAATCTTAAGAACTGAAACCAACACAGTCTTTGTCCTTGCCTGTGCTGAACAACCTGGGACCTATGTGAAATAGTAATAAGAATAAGGATAAAATGACTTAGCTCAATGCTCAGTGAACTACTTTCTCTTCTAAGACAGGCTATGGACTAACAGCTTGCTCACTGAGATTTGCTTCAATACTCTAGCTTTGACATTTCTGTCTATCCAAGGGTCCATCATAAACACTGTCCAATTAGAAACCCATTCTAGCTTCATCAGTCCCACCATAAAATCATCCAGCCCATGCCCCAAACTGTTGTAAATAACGCCCCTGATTTCTCCCTTTGAGAAACTACTAAGACCATGCAGGTAATTTTTTCCTTTACTACAAACAGTCTAGGGGCTGGCGTAATGGGTAAAGCCTCCACCTGCAGTGCTGGCCTCCCATATGGGTTCCAGTTCAAGTCCCTACTGCTTCACATCTGACTCCCTGCTAATGGCCTTGGAAAAGCAGCAGAAGATGGCCCAAATACATGGGCCCCTGCATGCATGTGAGAGACCTGGATGAAGCTCCTGGCTCCTGTTTTCAGCCTAGTCCAGCCTTGGCTGATGCGGTCATTTGGGGAGTGAACCAGCCAATGGAAGATATCTCTCTCTGTGTCTAGAGAGAGAGAGAGAGTCTAATAAACTCAACTTTGCTTGATCAATAGGTTGTTATTGTTTTGTTCTGTGGATATGAGAGTCCAGAAGGTGTTAGGAATCAAGAAAGAAGCAGAGTCTGCTGGAAGATTATTACCCTTGTTCTACTATTCTAAAGTTTTCTGAATCTTAGCCTGAGATTCTGGCAGAATAAGTCCCAGATTAAAATTCAAAACACTTGGTCTATGGCAGACCCACTGACTTAAATCTCGCAGTGCCTCCAGCGCCTATCCTACTAAATAATGTAAGAACCAAAAGTTAAGTTCTGATCCACTTTCAAAAAATATGAAATAATATATGGAAAGCACTGAGTACCTTGAGGGAAAAGTGAACGTTATGAAGTAAAGGAACTGTATTATTGTCTAATTGGAGTGGAACTTCTAACTCGCAGACATTCGAGCACCTCTCCCTTTGAAGTATAAGATGAAGAGATTTTTCTGATTCCTCAGGAAGTGCCTTGAAACCAACCTAATTATGTTTTACATGAATTTAGATTCTATCAAAATAGGTGACAGAACTAGCATCTGGATGTTAATTTTCTTTCAAATAGTAGGAAATAGATAATAATCCCAGAGTCAGCAGCGCCTTCAAAATAGATACAATCCTAAATTACACAGAACAATGATATATAGAAGGAGCACAAATACCGGCAAGTAACCATACAAGGCTTTACTCAAGCTATGCAAATTTGATTTTAAAATATCACTTTTCTTGAAAGAATCTACGCTTATTATCACAAATATATTAAAGTTTTGCTGACTTTGAAATGTGCATAAATCTTGAATCAAGAAGAGAGAAAAATAGCAATACTTATATCTGCATTGAGCTTTTGTTTTCAGAATATTTCTCACCAAGTATTTGAGATCTTAAACATGGCAAGGACAAAGTGCTACAACAAACTAGTATAAATCTTTTCAATGAAAACACAATAGTTGCTCAGAAAATGAGGGTCTGTAAACAGTGTCCTATGCTATGCCATCTTGCACAATCTAGGTATAGTGCTGGGTCAACTTCTTGAGGTCACTCACTAGAACTGCTGGCAAATTCAGACAATTACTTTCTGTATTTCCCCCCCGGAACATTTTCACCACCTGTCTTCACATCTGACCTCTCCAGTCATTTCAAGTGGTTCACAAAGGGAAGAAGGAAAAAAACCTGGCAAGCACATACGCCAAGCTAAGCCATATCCAGGAGACTAAACGCCTTCTGAATCCAAGAAATGGCTATTTATAGACCTGTAATTAGTGATTAAAACCCCAGGGAGTATTTTGTTTTCCTTTTAACCTTAAAGTCCTCTCAGCTTCTATGCATTCTCAGACTTCATGCAATGCTCTGCCATTTATTAGGAAACAACCTAGCAATTATTGTGGGAAATGTGCTCTTTACTGTTTCTCGAGTTTGCCTCTCCTGTTGAGTGGCCAATTATTCTTGAAAACAAGAGTTTAATTTCCTGGCAAACCATTAGAAAACTCAGTCATATTCCACCATATAGAAATTAGTATATGTATTAAAAATAACTTTTAATTAGTAGTGATATCTCTGATGCATTAAAGCTGAAGTGGTGATATTTAAGAAGCAGATGTTCAGGTAGGAAAAAAAAAAAAAAAAAGAACCAGACTTACTACGTTTCCACAGACTTAATAACTGAAAAGTGAGTAACGTTAGGTTAAAAAGATCATAGATAGGGTGTAGTAGGCTAAGCCTCCACCTGTGGCACTGGCATCCCATGTGGGCACCAGTTTGTGTCCCTACTGCTCCTCTTCTGATCCAGCTCTCTGCTATGGCCTGGGAAAGCAGAGGAGGTTGCAGCCATTTGGGGAGTGTGCCAGTGGATGGAAGACCTCTCTCTGTGTGTCTCTTCCTCTCTCTGTCTGTGACTCTGCCTCTCAAATAAATAAATAAAATCTTAAAAAAAAAAAAAAAAGCCTCCGCCTATGGCAGTGGTTCAAGTCTCAGTTGTTCCATTTCCGATCCAGCTCCCTGATGATGGCTTTAATGGTGTGGGAAAGCAGTGGAGGATGGCCCAAGTCTTTGGGCCTCTGTATCCACGTGGGACACCCAGAAAAAGCTCCTGGCTTTGGATCAGCTCAGTTCCAGTCATTGCGGCCATCTGGGGAATGAACCAGCAGACAGAAGACCTGTCTCTCTCTCTCTCCCTCTCTCTGTCCGTAAATGCTTCTTAAAAAAAAAATCACTAAAAAAAAGCTCATAGGCTTTTCTGAATACCTAATGAGTCAATGAATATATATGAAAGTATTATTAAAACTTTATGGAAAATGTATACTATGAAAAAAAAATGCATGAATGTTAAAATATTACACCAGGGCCAGTGCTGATGGCACAGTGGGTTAAAGTCCTACCCTGCATCACTGGCATCCCATATAGTTCAAGTCCCAGCTATTCCACTTCCATTCCAGCTCCCTGATAATGTGCCTGGGAAAGCAGCAGAGGATGGCCCAACTCCTTGGGCCCCTGCACCCATGTGGAAGACCTGGAAGAAGCTCCTGGCTCCTGGCTCCTGGCTCCTGGCTTGGATTGGCTCAGCTCTAGCCATTGCAGCCATTTGGGAAGTGAACCAGTAGATGGAAGACCTCTCTCTCTTTCTTTACTTCTCTGTAACTCTTTCAACTAAATAAATAAATCATTTTAAAAAGTTTACACCAAATAGACATATATTTCAATTTCAATTTTCCATAATTTTTTTAAGTATTCTCATTTGCTTAACTGGAATTTGAACAGTATAAATAGGTTCTTCCTTAATAGCACAGAAAAATAACCACCAGAAAGCAAGAAATTGATTTAAGAATGCATACAATGAATTTCAAATAATTCATACATATATTCTATACTCAAAGAGGGGGAGCACACCTTAAGTGTGGGCAGCATATAGCGACTTCCTTCCAAATAGTATACTGTGGGGAGAAAGGAAAGAGGGTAACTGTACAGTACTGACAAACCCTACCTCAACAGAAGATCGAGGTCAGTATCAACAGTCATCATTCACTTTGATAGTATTGATCCTTGCTAGGATGTGATGAGAATGGCACTTCACCTCTGGATATTCTCCAAAACTCATAACACCAGACTAATTGTGAGAAATACACCAAATTCCTACAAAGGGGCATTCTACAAAATGCTTGACCTGTATTTCTCAAAATCATTACATTTATCAGAAGCAATAATCACCTGAAAAAGTATAAACAGACATGGGCCCTAAAAAGACACGATGACAAAGTGTAAAGTGCTATCCTGGATGGATTCCTGGAACGTGAAAAGAATCTTAAGCAAAAAGGAAGTCTGAATGAATTATGGGCTTTAGTCAGTAATGTACCAATATTGATTCATTAACTATAAAGAATATATCATGCTAATATATTAATAATAAGGGAAGCTGTGGAGTATGTAGGTTCTCACTGAACTACCTTTTCAATTTTCCCATAAATTTAGTAATTTTATAAAGGGTAATGTGTATTAAAAATAACAATGGCAATAATATACAGGCGCATACTTAGCACCCAGATTTTGGTTTCTAAATATCAAAGCCTTCTTAGAAAAATGGCTGATTCTTGGACTAGGGCAGAGAGTAAAATCAGGAGCATCTTGTAACATCAGAAAGTAAGAATATGCTCAAAAAACCAAAGTCCACAATGATACATGCGTGTAAAAAAGGACAGAGGAACCAACTAAAAGAACTTACAACAGGGAAAGCTGGGGGAAAAATAGATTGTTGGGCTATGGCCACTGATACAGCCGTAGGATAGAGGGAAGAGAAAGGAAACTAATGCTGACTGAGGGTTGTTTATGGTCAAGGCACTGTGTTAATGCCAGGAAGTCACCCCACATTTCATCCACAGAACCACTTTGTGAGGTAGGTGTGAGTACATCAGCTTTACAAATGAGAAAACTGAAGGCCAATAAGCTTAATTACCTGGCCTAAGGTCAGAAAGATCTTGAAGACAAAACCAGGTTCTGAATCCCCAGGGTGCCAAGGTCCTGAGCTCATAGTTTTTTTAAAATGAATGAAATTTACATTTTAATCAGTTTTAATTGACACATAATAATTGTACATATCCACCCATGCTGGAGACCTGGATGAATTCCCTGGCTCCTGACTTTGGCCTGGCCCAGTGCTGGCCATTGCAGCCATCTGAGCAGTAAACTGGAAGATGGAAAATTTTTCTGTCTGTCCCTTTCTTGTTGTAACTCTGACTTTCAAATAAATAAATAAATCTTTAAAAACAAAACAAGGCAAATGAAAAACCTAAAAAGTTGATCTCAGAAGTAGAGACTGTTAGAATGGTGGTTACCAGAGCCTCAAAAGGGTGGGAATAAGGAGAGATGGAGAGAAGATGGTTAATGGCTACATAGGTGCAGCTGGACCAGAGGCATAACTTGTGATGTTCTAGGTAGAGGATAAACGTGGTTGACAACCATTGTTTTACAATTTCAAAAAAGCTAGTGGAGAGGATTCCAAATGTTCCTAACACTATGAACGGGATGAGTGTGAAGCGATAGATATGCCAATTACCCTGATGTATCATTATGCCACAATGCCAGTCCCAACTTTTTACCTTATTCATATAGAAAGAACGTGTGGTATATGTCTCTCTGTGCCTGATTTATTGAACATAATGTCCTCCAGTTCCATCCATCTTGCTTCAAATGGCAGAATTTCATTCTTCGTTATGGCTGAATGATATTCCACTGTGTATATATACCATGCATTTTTTATCCATTCACTTGTCACTGGACACTGAGGTTGATTCCACATCTTGGCTACTGCTAGTCCATACTTTGCCATTTACCCAATGTTGCCTCTAATTCAAGTTCATTCCTCCTCTTGTCATAAAACTTAGTCTTAAATTACCTACAGTTTTCCAATGAATATCCACTAAAGAATTACGAAATTGTATAGTGAAATGAAGGCTTATATTAGAGTCTATTATTATTGCTTTAGTGACCCAAATGGACAAATAGCAAAAAAAAAAAATCTGTAAAACTGGGGAAATGATAAAGATACCCATGCCAATCAAGGTTTTCACAGCTGAACTGTTCTTGCAATGTTTATTTGCATCCCAGCGTTCACATCTAATACTTAATCTGTTCCCTGAAAAGTGGAGTGTTTCTGCTTCATTTCTGTTTACTTAGCCTCCAGAACAACCAGTTTCTGTTATTAGCTGATGTGTAAACAACAGACAAAATCTTGGTATGACCTCATCAAGGAAAAGAGCTGGAACATATCTCATAAGGCTATTCCCATCAAGCTGCCACCCAAGAAAGGCCAACTCATTAGACAAAGCATCACAGTGTATACAGAGAATGATTTGATGCACAACAAAAAAATAAAACCCAGTGTAGCATATACACCGCCGATATGAGTGGTCCATTGCCTCTCCACAGCCCCTACCCTGTCCCCACCAGCCACATCATTTGGCTCTTGGTCAACTCTCCACCCCTCAAGTCCTAGGCATCCAGACACAAATTCAGTGACTGGGCACCTGTGTGTTTAAACAATGCTCCTCCCACATTGCTTTTGCAGAAGCCATTTCTTCTTTGTGGATAAGTAACACATTGGTTGTTAATAGATAATAGGAGTTTCATTTAAATTTTTCTCTTCTTCTATGGCCCCTTTACTTGGTTTTCTGTGCTACTCATGCTTTCAAGTTCTGGCTTGAGCACTGTCTTGGGGATTACTTAGCTTGGGAAGTGTAATTTCAAGAAAATCATCAGGTCTGGGAAGTATCTCATGATAGATTTCTTACTCTGAGATTGTAACCTTGTAGATTTCCTTTGTCATTACAAATCACTCCCTTTGTCATTAATCAATTAGTCACTTTTATGTCTAGATATTTTTCATATGTCTTTGTAAACAAGCCCTATAGAGTATGTGAACCCCCTGTTAAATCACACAATGTAGTATTATTTTCTTCTCATGTGTAAGCCCTAACACACTGAAGAATAGAGTAAGAGATTGAAAAATATCTGGCACAAATATAGGTAGAAATTGCCTTATTATTCTGAGACAGCATTCAGAGCATTCCATACTGAACTCGCAGACTCTGGGAAAGTTTTATGAGGCTACAGCTCACATCCAGAGGCTTGGTGGGCAGTAAAACAAAGCAAATTTATACGTCAAAGAAAACTACCTGCCACTCAGGATGATTTGTTGTTGGGGGCAGGAAAAGAATTAACTAAAAAAATTGGTAGCCTTTCAGCAACTAAATTTTAAAATAATTTTAAAGAATTCATTTTTTCTCTTAAAGAAAAAAAGTGCCTCAGATTTCCAAATAAAATGCATATTTTGTCTGCCATAAAGAAGTTGACAAAAATATAGGTGACAAAATTTTAAGCAGGACTTTTGAAAAATATTATTTCTAATATTTTCCCACAGGAACCGTCTGGGGAACTTTTTTTCTTGTTAGATAACCAAGAAGCCAGCCCTGTATAACATCCTGGCAATTTGCCTCTCTGGACAAGGGTGGGAAAAGCAAGTATTCAACTCTGGGAAAAGGCATCTCCTAGGAAACCCCTGTGTTTACTCTTCTTTGGTCAAATGTGTGAGTACAGGAGTTTCTCCATGTCTAGGCAGGTGACAGGCAGACAGAGCTTTTAGAAGAGTGTCCAAAGCCCCCCCACCCCCACACACCCAGCAAACGCCTCAGGCAGTCATTAGCTTATTAGACTTCTCTGTTAATTGGATGTCTGTGTCACTGCCCAAAGCCACATGCTACCCTGAGAAATGAAATCTCTGGGAATTCAGCCCCTGGATTTCATCATTGACAGAGAAAAATGGCCAACAAGAGAGAGGGGGGTGAGGAAAGGACAGAACCAGTTGTGGAAAGAATGGGACAGAGCTTCTGTTACAAAAAGGAAAAAAATTGAATGTTAGCATCCAGCATTTCTAATTAAATTTAGATTGTTGAAAAGCCATTCCCTTTCCTGTCACACACTGTTTTTTAAAAGATTAAGCAGGATGCTAAAGAGATTTGGGGGTCACAAACCAGGGAACAAACAGCACCCTTTTAATATAAGGGATCAAATATGAGCTTGCCTGCCAGTCTAGACAAACCTGGGAAATGTACACACTGGGTCTCACCACAGTTAACATTAGATTTTGTAGAGATAAGAGTGGAAGACAGAGCCAAACAGTACTATAGATATAAATGTATACTTGAATGTCACTTAAGAAATCTGCTGTAAGTTCAAAGAGAACCAATTTAAAATAAGAATAAAGAAGACTGCGATTCATTCCTTTGTTTTCAGGAGCTCATTGACGTGTTGGATAATTAACAAAGCACATTAGTTGATGAGAGCAGGGAAAGATGGAGTCCATGTGGTTGGAAGTGAATTGGGCTAGCAAAGAAGTCAGAAAAAGCTCTGTGATAAAGCATATTTGAAATAAGCCTGAAAGAGAAAGAACAGTGAGACTGCCACAGAAACATTGTACCTAGTTATGGGGTACTCTGTGACTTTTTTATTTGAAAAGCAGAGTGACAGAGACAGAGAGAGAGACAGAGAAAGAGATCTAGCCAGTGATTCACTCCCCCAAAAGAGCTGCAACAGCAGAATCTGGGCCAGGCCAAAGCCAGGAGCCTGGAACGCCATTCAGGTCTCCCACATGGGCGGCAGGGCCAAGTACTATTGCTGTTTTTCCAGTTGCATTAGTAGGGAGATGCATCAGAAGCGGAGCAGCCAGGAAGAAAACTAGGGCTCCCACAGGGGGTTGCAAGCAACCATTTAACTCATTGCTCCACAATAAGCAACCCCTCCCCCTCCACGTGATAGTTTGATGCATATTTTAATGGTATTACACTGAGTAATGTACAAACCAGGGTAAACATCTCTATCTCTTCAAACATTCATCAATTATTTGTGTTGAAAACACAAAATGCTTTCTTCTAGCTTGTTTTAAATCCCAGGAGAAAGCAACAAATGTTGCTAGGAAAATTCTATTCCGGAGTACAGAAGTATGAAATAAGACCCCTACCTTACACCTTATACAAAAAAATCAACTCAAAATGGATCAAGAATTTAAATCTATGACTTGATACCATCAAATTACTAGAGGAGAAAATTGGAAACACTCTGTAAGACATTGTCATAGACAAAGACTTCTTGGAAATGTCCCCTGAAGCACAGGCAACCAAAGCAAAAATAGACAAATAGAATCACATCAAGCTGAGAAGCTTCTGCACTACAAAGGAAACACTCAGCAAAGTAGAGAGTCAACCAACAGAATGAGAGAAAATATTTGAAAACTATGCAACTGAATCTATAAAGTGTCGCTCCCCCTCTTCGCGGAGGAACGACACAGGACCCTGCGCTGTTCTTTTGTCTGCTCAGCCCTTCCCGGGTTTGCTGCTGGTTCTTCCCGGGTTGGCTACTGTCCCTTCCACCTCCGTGGAAGGGCGGTTCCCCTGCCACTTTCCCCACTTCCGCGGGGGAGCGGCACACCACCGGCCGGCTCTCTCGGGGGCTGCACAGGTGTTCCTTCAGATAGATGTTCCTGGTGCATGTTGTCTCTCTCCTCCTTTATAGTCCTCTTCCGCCAATCCCAACTCTGCTACCCACACGCCGAGTACACTGCTCTCCTCCAATCAGGAGCAGGTCCTGCAGCTTGTCAAGTTGGTGAGAGGCAGCTGGGTAGAAGCTGTTTCCTCCTCTCCCAGCGCCATATTGTGGGAGAGCAGATGCATAGAATAAGTCTTAATTCCAGTAACAGTCTAGTCCGAGTTGCTCCCCACAATAAAGAGCTCAAGAAACTCAACAACAACAAATAAATAATCCAGTTTAAGAAACTGAAAAGAACTTAAACAAGCATTTTTCAAAGGAGGAAATTCAAATGTCAACAGTCACATGCATGCTCAAGACCACTAGCCATCAGGGAAATGCAAATCAAAACCACAATGAGATTTCACCTCAGCCCAGTTAGAATGGCTCTCATATAGAAATTAACAAACAATAAAATCTGGCATGGATGTAGGGGAAAAGTTATCCGAATTCATTGTTGTTGGGAATGTAAACTGGTACAGCCATTGTGAAAAATAGTATGGAGATACCTCAGAAAGATGAAAATAGATAAACCACATGATCCAGCAATCTCACTTCTGGGAATTTACCCAAATGAAATGAAATAAGCATATGAATGGGTTATCTGTATCCCCATGTTTATTGTAGCTCAATTCACAATCTAACAAATGGAATCAACCCACATGTCCATAAAATGATGACTAGATAGAGAAACTGTGGTGCATATATAGTATGGAATGCTACCCAGCCATAAAAAAAGAATGAAATACTGTCTTTTCATAGTCTATGGTTAAAAAAGGCCTCCATAGCCCTGGCAGCTCATTACAAGAGCCTCGGATGATCACTGACGTCATAAAAAAAAGAGTGTTAATTGTTAAAGGAACAACAGTAGTCAATGTGCACTTGCTCCCCAGGTAGGACTTCTGTCCCTATTGAATTGCAATATGAGAATCGACTATAAATTCTCTCCCCAAACTGTACTCTATATATTGTGTGTGGGCGTGGGGGCAAATTGTCGAAATTTATGATTAGCATAGAGATGGTCCTCTATATATAAAGTCATACTAAAAATGATCCATAAATTGAAGAAGGAGATGGGAGAGGGAATGGGAGGTGGGAAGGGAGCAGGGAAGGGACAAACATGAGGGAAAGAACCACTGTATTCCTAAAGTTGTATCTATGTAAAAATGCATTCAAAATAAATAAAAGAAAGATAAAAGAAATACTGTCTTTTGCAACAAAATGGGTATAACTGCAAAACACTAAACTTAATGAAGTAAGCCAGTCACCAAAAGACAAATACCATGTTTTCCTGATCTGTGGTAACAATAAAGTACCAAAAGTGTAATGACATTTTGAGATTTGATGATTGTTTAAGCCCTTGTCTCTACTGTTAAGAACAGTGTTTTTTTCTTCTTACTATTTGTTGAACTCTTTACTTAGTGTAGGGTTACTCTTAGGAGTATAAAGTAAACTGAAAGTAGGTCATTATAAAAATTTAGAGCGAGAACAAGAAAGGAAGGAGGAGGAAGGGTGGAATTATGTGCTAGAGGAAGGTAAGATAGGAAATATCACTATGTTTCTAAGTCTGTGTATATGAAATACATGAAATTTATTTACCTTAAAGCTCATGGTAAATGGAATTAAAAGATGTTTCTTTCGGTGTGAAAAATGTTGAATTCCTTGCATAAGCAGTTTATAATAAGTATTTTTTAAAGATTTATTTACTTATTTATTTATTTGAAAGAGAGTTACATAGAAAGAGGGAAAGATGGAGACTAAGAGAGAAAAAGAGGGCCGGCGCCGCGGCTCACTAGGCTAATCCTCCGCCTAGCGGCGCCGGCACACCGGGTTCTAGTCCCGGTCGGGGCGCCAGATTCTGTCCCGTTTGCCCCTCTTCCAGGCCAGCTCTCTGCTGTGGCCAGGGAGTGCAGTGGAGGATGGCCCAGGTGCTTGGATCCTGTACCCCATGGGAGACCAGGAAAAGCACCTGGCTCCTGGCTCCTGCCATCGGATCAGCACGGTGCGCCGGCCGCAGCGCACTGGCCACGGCGGCCATTGGAGGGTGAACCAACGGCAAAGGAAGACCTTTATCTCTCTGTCTCTCTCTCTCACTGTCCACTCTGCCTGTCAAAAAAAAAAAAAAAAAAGAGAAAAAGAGATCAACCATCCACCTGCTGGTATACTCCCCAAATGGCCACAAAGACTGGTGCCAGGAGCCAGGATATTCTTCCAGGTCTCTCACATGGGTGGCATGGGCCCAAGCACTAGGGCCATCTTCTGCTGCTTTCCTAGGCACATTTGCAGAGAACTGGATAGGAAGTTGAGTAGCCAATGCTTGAACCAGTATCCATTAGCGGATGCCAGTGTCACAGATGGCAGCTTCACCTGCTATACCACAATGCCAACTCCTATAATATGTATTTGCCATGAACATTATAAAGACTCCTTGAATGCATGGATTTCAAAAATTTTATACACCAAAATAAACTTGCCTTTTTATTACATTGCCCATGAACTTTTAAAAGTATCCTTGTATGTAGTCTCCATTTTCAATATCCCTCCAAAAACCACATTGAAATTTAATAGCTATTGTGATAGTGTTAAGGTGTGGGACTCATGCAGGAATTAGATCATGAATGGATTAATACCATTATGATGAGGATGGGTTAGTTATCTCAGCAATGAGTTCCTGACCAAAGTATAGGTTTGACATTCATTCTCTCTCTCTCTATCTCTCTAACTCGCTGTCGCTATCACTATTGCTATCGTTATCGCTATCTCTCTTGTGTGCTATAACCATATGACGTCTTCCACCATGGTACAGCATAGCAAGAAGGTTCTCACCAGTGTAACCACCTTGATCAGCAAAAGATGGACTAAGACAGTATGTTTGTGTAGATGGATTCAAGAACACCTTGACGTAAGAATGCAGCTGTCTGTGGGTGTAGGACCTACATGCTTTCAGAAAAAAAAAAATAAGTCAAGGAATATGGAGAGTATGGAATTTAGGATGGACAATGAAGAATTAGTAGAACGTGGGTTGGAAACAGGAGAATGAGAACATTAAAAGCAGAGGATAATTGAAACTATGACTCAAAATTTGGGGCTTTTGTAGGAAGTAATGAACGTTGGAACTCTACATTTTTTTGTGGTTTTCTCTTTTCATAATCTAATACAGCCATGAAAGTAACTGCTTGGAATAGAATTGTTCCTCATAATCTCTTGGCCAAGACTGTCAAGTAAATTACTTTAAATTTCTAATTTTTTTTTTCTATTACAATGTTTCTAGGCCATGTAGCATTTAATGGAAGAGACATATGGATTAGGCCAGGTCATCTTTAACACAGGTTTTGTACCCTTACTAGTAGGGAAATCCTAAAGTGAAAAATATAAAATGCCACACATTGATTTCAAAAAGTATTCAAAGATAAAAGTATGTGTATATTTAAGATTCCTTTTTAAAAGACTGAGTTATATTGATCCTGGCTTGTCTGAAGTGTTTGACCTTCTGGAGAGACAAAAGAAGCACTCTATTGAACCACAATGAACTATTGTATTAACCTGTCTATTTATTGCAGCCTCTGTCCTGAGACGTAGCAGTGATTATTTATGCTTTTCCAAAGAACATGCAACAATAGTAGATGAAATGATTAAATTCTTCTCAGAGCACAGGGGAAACTTTTCAGCTGTACAGCCTGACATCTGAGATTACATTCAGTTTCCTGTGTCCTCCGGCTCACAATATTTTACATCCTAAACAAGATTGTGTTGCTTCCCAGCTTCAGGTTCAACACAGAAATCCTAAAGAGAAAAAGAGATGTTAGACCCTTGTTTTGTGTCTGAAATGACCCAGAAAAAAGAGGCAGAGCCAGAATGGAGAAATTATTTTGCCTCACATGAGAAAATATAATGGGTAGAAGGATGGTATATTAGTCAGCTGTAGTTGCAATTATGCCACATAACAAAAGACCCCCAAACTCAAGGGATTGCAACAGAAACTCCAATTTTACTGATGCATAGCTCATTATCTTGACTGGGGAGATTGTTCCAGACTGTAGGTTGACTCTGACATGCAAGTGGAAGTCTAACCCAGTCCAGCTATCTTTCAAATTCCTTGAAGAAGTAGTCACTCGGAGTGAAGGTCTTAGGTCTTCCTGATGCTCAGTACCCTGGATCATTGTACCAAACCAAGAATCAACTGTGAGAAAAAATCTGGAGCTTAAGAATCTCTTGAGATCCTAGGCGGCTGGCGCCATGGCTCACTTGGCTAATCTTCCGCCTGCAGCACTGGCACACCGGGTTCTAGTCCTGGTTGGGGCGCCAGATTCTGTCCTGGTTGCTCCTCTTCCAGGCCAGCTCTCTGCTGTGGCCCGGGAGTGCAGTGGAGGATGGCCCAAGTGCTTGGGCCCTGCACCCGCATGGGTGACCAGGAAGAAGCATCTGGCTCCTGGCTTCGGATTGGCGCTGCGCGATTTGTGGGGTGAACCAACAGAAAAGGAAGATCTTTCTCTCTGTCTCTTTCCCTTTCACTGTCTAACATGGCCTGTCAAAAAAAAAAAAAAAAATCTCTTGAGATCCAAGAAACAGGAAAAACTACTATGTGAGACCTGGGAAAGATGATTTTCTACCAACTGGGCTCCTGACCTCAAACCCTGCCCCTCTCACCCAACCAAGTACACTGACTTGATCGACTTCTAACTTTTTTCACCCCTGTAAAGTCTACTGAAATGTGGTTTCATTCAGAATTCCACAAAAGCTAGATATTAAAGGGTACAAAGAAACAAAGATTGAGAAAGGCAACATTTTGAAGATATACAGCAGGCCCTATTTTGTAAATTACTCATTCTCTCTGAACCTCAGCCTCTTCTGAAAAAAAAAAAATGAGATTTTGAACAATAGACAATATTGGCAGCCTAAAAGCAATAAAGTACAGTTCCAACATCAGGAATGCCTTGCTGGGAGAAATGCTGGAATGAAATGAATTTACCATAATCTCCTCCTTAAATGAAAATCTCCACCAAGAAACTTTCAAAAGGCCGATGCTGAACTTAGAATAAATAGGTCAACAGATAGCTATGTGGTGCAATTGCCCTGAGAAATAACTTTCACTCTGTAGCTGAATGTCTTTCCTCTGAAAGTTGGGGTCAGGGCAGGAAGACATGTCAAGAACAGGAATGAGAAAGATCAGGAATAATGTATAGCATGCAGTTTTCTCTTAATCTTGGCACAGGCAGGGGCATGCATTGGCCTGGTAGTTAGGACACCTCTTGGGTGTCATGGGACACCCGCATCCCCTTTGGAGTGTCTGGGTTCCAGTTCCTGCTTCACTCCCAGTTGCAGCTCCCTGCTACTGCCTGCCCTGGGAGACAGCAGATGATGACTCAAATAATTCTGACTCTGCCACCCACGTGGGAGACCTGGATCGAATTTCGGACTCCCAGCTTTCGCCTAGCCCAGTCCTTGATGTTGCAGGCATTTGGGGAGTGAACTAGTAGATGGGAGCTCACTTGCTCAATCTCTGTCTCTCTCTGTCTCTGCCTCTCAAATGAATACAATAAATAAATAACTGAAATTTTAAAAACTAGGCATAGGCCCTAAATAGAAACACCTTTCCCGTTGCTTTCTATTGCTTGGTATGGATTTCTTTTCTTTCTTTTTTTTTTTTTTTTTGAAAATGTATTTTATTTATTTGAAAGATAGAGTTACAGAGAGAGAAAAGGGAAGACAGAGAGAGAGAAGCTTGGTATCTATTTCTTTCCCACACAAGTAAGTCCGGTTCCTGTGCAAATGAGTAGAAAGAGGTTCAGACAAAGTGGGCCAGTAGAGTCCACCAAGGCCTGCGGGATGCCCTGGAACCTGCAAGGTTGTGGCAATTGTCCAGGTGCTGCCTTCAGCACTGTAGACACTTGCCTATGCAAGAAACAGCTGCCATACACTTCCTCTTCTAACTACTTGACCTCAGGTGGTGAACTGGCACCCCCCCGCCCCGTCCCAACCATTTCTGCAAATGTGTTTGGTTTTTGAAGGTGTTGTTTGTTATACCTGACCTTTAGGGTCACGATAAGTACCTTTACCTACAGAACTATACATTCTTATGGTAATCACCAGAGGGTTTTTCCAATGCTGGAGAAAGAAGGCACTCTTTGGGTTAAAAAAAATGAGGTTAGTGGGAGGCCCCTCCAAAATGACCAAAATATGCACCCAGGTCCTCAAAATGCCTTGCAGAGTGTGGAACAGAAGAGTCTGACTCAAGCCCAGGGAGAAAGCCAGTGGAATGGCTTCTACATCATGTATGCTTTCTTGGTCTGCTTTTCTCATATTCTCCTTCAGTATTGACTGGAATCTTTTCTTTTTCATGCCAGCCCATCTCAAGTGTGGCGCTTCCTAGAGGGAACATGACTCCTCCAAGCCCAAGCAGCATGTGGTATCCAGGATTGCTCCCAAGGAGAGAGAGCCTCAGGACCAAAGGAGCTGCTTGGTGAGGATGGTTTTTTCCCTCACCAGGAAACTAGCAAATTTTAATTTTACAAGAGGAATTTCTTTCTCACAAGGGATGACAAGTTATTTACTGTGTAGGGAAGCTGTTATTTGGTGGCCAAGAATGTGGTCCTTGGAATTAAACTTTATATTGAGTTTCAACTCTTATAGTTGCTGACCTTGAACAAGTTTGTTAGTCATTTAGACCACAGTTTTTTCATCTATATAAAGAAATAATCACTGTAACTGGTGGGATTGTGGTAAGCATTTTATAAAGTGATGCATGCTCTAGGAGGCAGCAGGTGATGGCTCAAATAGTTGGATCCCCACCACCCCTGTGGGAGAACAAGATTGATTGATTTCTTGGTTCCTTGTTTTGGCCTGGCCTACCCTTGGCTGTTGTGGATATCTGGGGAGTGAACCAATGGATGAGAGGATCTCTCCCCCAACCCCCCTCCCTACACACACACACTTACAAATAAATAAAATACATTTTAAAAATAAAGCAATGCAGATACAGTTCTTGGCACAGAGCCTGGGAGAGCAAATAGTTATCAACTTATTATTGCTTGTCATGCTTTCTAGAAATTTGGAAAACAGATGTGACACTCACATGCCAAAAAAAAAAAAAAAAAGGTAAAAAAGCTGCAATAGAAGAATCTCAACCCCCCCCCCCCGCCCTTTTATGCTCCAAATAAGTGAATAAGGACCAAGCAGTCCAGGTGGCAGAGCACTGTCACTGGAAGCTGGTGAAGCTTTTCGGAGCCAAGTCACCTTCTGAGACGAGCAAGAAAGAGCCAGATGCTTCTCACCCACACAATATTGATTCAGGTCTCTTAGAGAGGGACTGACCTTGATATTGATTACATGCTCAGGAAAGATAAAATCAAAAATGAAAAACAAATGCCCCTTTTACCAACATTAAAGTTTACTTTTGGAAGACAGGTTTCCTCTGTTAGATATAGTGTTTCAAAGTCCATGATTCACAGCTTAGTAAAATGGATTATCAAAAGGGCAACTTAAATTGGTGAGGCCACATCCGCCACTCACAGGATGGAAACCTCTCCTCTCCTATATTCCATGCAGCAAGAGTGACTAAGTGGGGCCGGCGCTGTGGCGTAGTGGGTCAAGCCACCGCCTGCAGTGCCGGCATCCAACTTGGACGCAGGTTCGCATCCCGGCTGCTCCACTTTCGATCCAGCTCTCTGCTATGGCCTGGGCAAGCAGTAGAAGAGGCCCAAGTCCTGGGGCCCCTGCACCTGCATGGGAGACCCAGAAGAAGCTCCTGGCTCCTGGCTTCAGATTGGCACAGCTCTGGCAGTTGCAGCCAATTGGGGGAGTGAACCAGCGGATGGAAGACCTCTCTCTCTCTGCTTCTCCTTCTTTCTCTGTGTAATTCTTTCAAATAAATAAATAAATTTTAAAAATAAAAAAGACTAAGTGAGAGAAGAGAGAAATTATTCTGGTGCAGATCTCTCCCTTTGAGCTGGGATATTTTCAGATGAGGAGAAAAGGACAGGGGTGTCTGTGGGTGGGGTTGGAGAATCTGAGGACAAGCAGTTGGGTCAAAAGAAAAGTCAGGTGTCACCAGGAGCCTCCCCTGAAGTATGTGGTAAAGCACCTGGATTTTAACAGCTTTTTGCTGTGAGATCCAATGGGAACTCCAAAATAGCTGGACTCACCTTTCAGTAAACAATCTTTTTACACTTGCTCAGTGTAGTGGACTACAGGTGCAGAGTAGAAAGGGAAAGGGACCCTATCCATCGGGGCCTATCTCCTGCCAGACACTGCAGACACGCAGTCCATCCACCAGGTGAACTGCGTCTGCAAGTTCCAGCTAGAGATGAACAACCCAAGTTAATGAGGTCAGCAAGTTTAGAAAAGGCAGTGCTGAGATTAATCATTAGATAAGTGAATCCATGAGTGAATGTTTTCCCTACAAAGACACCCAGTTTAGATCTGAATCTGAATAAAAGATTATTTTATAGATAAAAAAGACTCGATGTTACAGACGTTATTCTCACCAAATTATTCAATAGATTCAAAGCAATTTCAATGATAATTTGCATGAAATTTGCAAAAATTGCATAGAAAGTTTTTATCAAAACTTTGACTCTATCTATAAATTTTACAGAAATTGTTTCAGTGGCCTGAAAAAGTGAAAAATCTGTGTAACTCACTTTGAAATGTTAAGATAACCAGGAAATCACAACTGGATGATAACAGCACAATAAAAAAGTATACATCTCATGTATGAAAATGGATTAAAAATAGTAAAATAGGTCGGCGCCATGGCTCACTTGGTTAATCCTCTACGTGCGGTGCCTGTATCCCATATAGGCACCAGTTCTAGGTCCGGTTGCTCCTCTTCCAGTCCAGTTCTCTGCTGTGGCCCGGGAGTGCAGTGGAGGATGGCTCAAGTGCTTAGGCCCTGTACCCGCGTGGGAGACCATGAAGAAGCACCTGGCTCCTGGCTTCGGATAGGCGCAGCACCAGCCGTGGCGGTCATTTGGGGAGTGAACCAACAGAAGGAAGACCTTTCTCTCTGTCTCTCTCTCTCACTCTCTAACTCTATCTGTCAAATAAATTTAAAAAATGTAAAATAAAAGACAGCACATCAATTTTAATAGCATGCTTTTAAAAAATAAATGAGAAGAATGAGAATATCTCTATCTTAAGGGTTCAGGTTATTGCTAAAATGAAATAACTGCAAAACGTTGGAAATCAGAGAACTGTTAGTTTTTGTCAAATTGCTCTCTCTCTCTGCTTCTCAGAAACTCAGAAAAACTCCATTCCATGTGTCCACAGGAATATATACAGTGTATTTAAATTGTATTTATTTATTTATTTAATGTATTTAAAAAGTAGAGAGGTCTCCCATCCTTTGGTCCTATCCCCCAAATTCATGCAACAGCTGGGCTGGGTCATGCCAAAGATAGAAGTTAAGCACTGAATCTGGCCCAGGAATTCAATCTGGGTCTTCCACATGGGTGGAAAGGATCCAACCACTGCAGGTAATGACCTGGTGCCTCCCACAGTGCACATTATCAAGAAAGTGGAATCAGAAGGAGAGTGAAGACTCGGACCCAGGCACTCTGATGGGGAACACAGATGTCCCAAGCAGGGTCTTAACTCTATATGTAAAATGCCTGCCCCATAGACACTATTAGTTTAAACAGGACCTGCAAACTACTTGCCTAATGTTTCAGTTACCACATTCTTACTCCAGCAAATAAGGAGTGAAGGAATAAGGGCACTCTCCCCCCCTCAAAATCTAATAGAATAAATTAATTTACATATCATTAACCCTTTGGCTGGAGCATAGTGAAATATCCATCCATCCCCAGCTTCAAGTTCAGCCAGGAAATGTGTTCTTTGTTTCAAGCAACTCTGTTGCAATTAAGTCAGCAGATGGGTGGGAAAAAAGGCAGCAGTTCTCAGGATAAACGGAGATCCATGCAACAGTAAAATCTAATTAAATTTTTTACTTAAAAAGTTGCTACTTATAACAATACTGCATAAAATGATATATAGGAATAAATCTAAAAAGCAGCAAACCCAAAATACATATGGGAAAATATGGGGAAAGCAACTGAATGTTATTTAAGAACATAATAGATAGAACAATAGAAGATCTGAATCTGAATAAGAGATACAGTGTATTCATAGATAAAAAACTCAATCCTATAAACTATTCTCATCAAATTATTCAATAGATTCAAAGCAATTTCAATGAAAATCTGACTTGAGTTTTCAATAAAATTGTCAAGATAGTCATAAAATTCACATGGGAGACCAAGAGGTCAAGAATCAATTCTGAAGAAGAATGAAGCACCCTATCACGTCAAAGAATAGCTAATCAGGGCCGGCGCCAAGGCTTACTAGGCTAATCCTTCACCTAAGGCGCCGGCACCCCGGGTTCTAGCCCCGGTTGGGGCGCTGGATTCTGTCCCAGTTGCTCCTCTTCCAGTCCAGCTCTCTGCTGTGGCCCGGGAGGGCAGTGGAGGATGGCCCAGATGCCTGGGCCCTGCACCTCATGGGAGACCAGGAGGAAGCACCTGGCTCCTGGCCTTGAATCAGCGTGGTGCACCAGCCGTAGCGGCCATTTGGGGGGGTGAACCAATGGAAGGAAGACCTTTCTGTCTCTCTCTCTCTCTCTCTCTCTCTCTCTCTAACTATGTCAAAAAAAAATAGCTAATTAGGAAAGGTACTGACACAGAAGTAGAAAAACAGACAAGTGAAATAGAGTGGAATCCCAGCAGAAGGCAGACACACACAGAAGCTTGGTATCTGCCAATGGGGAAAATACAGAGCACAGAAGTCAGAGGAATATAGACAAATAGACAGATACAACTAAATATATGCATAGATACATGATACACATATAGATAGAGAATGGTTAATTTTTACTGTCAACTGGATTGCAATAGGAGGACTGGTAAAACGCTATTTCTACATGTGGCTGTGAGGCTGTTTCCAGAGGAGACGGGTTTGTGAGTTGGTGGAAGATCCACCCTCAACATGGGCAAGCACCTTTCAGTCAGCTAGGGGGCCCAACTAGATCAAAAGTCAAGTAAAAGGCACTCTCTCTCTCTCTTTCTCTGTCTCTCTCTCAGAACTGAGACAGGACACTGTTCTTTTTCTATCATTAGATATCAGAACTTCAGGTCTTCATTCTTTGAATTCCAGGACTTACATCAGCAGCTTTCTAGTTTCCCAGAGCTCTGCCCTTGGACTGAGAGCTACACCCTGGGGTCTCCTTGCTCTGAGGTTTTCAGATTTGGACTGGATCATGCTACTGGCCTCCCAGGGTCTCCAGCTAGCTGACTGCCTGCCATGGACTTGGCCTTCATAGTCATGTGAGCTAATTTCCCCAATAAACCCTCTTGCATTCATCTAAATACCTATCTGTCTCTTTGTTTATCTATGTATAATCTACCATATCTATCTATATTACATATATGATATATATGTATAATCTATCCTTTCCCCAAACTCTTCTTTCCAAAAAGGAACTATAAGCAATAGACTGAAAAACATTGCATCAAAATAAATAACAAATTCATAGTATATATATTTAAATAAGAAAAAGACAAACAACTAAAGAGAAAAGTAGACAAAAGATATCAAAAGGCAATTTACAGAAGAGGAAACCTGCATGGCCAATAAAAATGTTTAAAATGTTTAATCTCTTTAGTAGTCAGGACAATAAAATTTAATGTTATACTACTCAATATCCATTATACTCATATTAGAAAAATCTCCTGATTCCATTTTTTGACACAAGAATGTGGAATATAATGCATCTTGAAGACTAATTTGATATTATTTAGTGAAGTTAAGAATGCATACACACTTCAAGCCAGCAATTAGTCCTATGAGTATAAACCCAAGAGAAATTCTCCTACCTATGAACAAAAAATATGAGCAGGAACAAGTGGCATTGCTAGTCACAGTGAGAACTAGAAGCAACCCCTAACCCATTGGAGAATGCATTCTAACCGTAAGGGGTATTTAATATCCACTCAATGGTGTATCATGCAACAGCTGAAATGAATCCTAGACATGAATTATGTCCTATGAATCATGTACCAAAATAGATACATCTCAGAAATATAACGTGCATCTGATCTTAATTATACAAACTTTGACAATATGTGATGCCATGTTATACATTAATTATGAGTGTGTATGTCTGTGTACAAGAGTGTAAGTGGCATAAGAATGTGAATGAACATGAGAAACACCTCTCAAAACATGAGGGAGGACAATGGGATCTGACAGTATTAAAAAAAAAAGGGCTTCACCAGTATCTGTAATACTTTCTATAAGAAATAATATGAAGCATGGGACCAGTACTGTGCGCAGCAGGTTAAAGACCTGGTCTGAAGTGCAGGCATCCCATATGGGTGCTGGTTCTAGTCCCAGTTGCTCCTCTTCTGATCCAGCTCTCTTCTGTGGCCTGGGAAAGCAGTAGAAGGTGGCCCAGGTCCTTGGGCCCCTGCATCACATGGGAGACCTGGAAGAGGCTCCTGGCTCCTGGCTTCAGATTGGCGCAGCTTCGGCTGTTGTGGCCATCTGGGGAGTGAACCAGCGGATGGAGGACCTCTCTCTCTGTCTCTGCCTCTCTCTGTAATTCTTTCAAATAAATAAAATAAATCTTAAAAAAAATAATATGAAGCAGGAAGGACAAAATTTAAAATTTTATAGAGCTGTATATGGTGGGTACCAGATTCACTTATATTATTCCCTGTCCTTGTCTGTAATGGTTTAAATATTGCAAAATAAAAAATATTAAGAATTTACTGTCAATCTGTAGTTTTTAAACCGCCTCTATTACTGAAAAGACCAATATCTGCTCTAAAAACATATTTTTGAACATAAAACTGTAAAGTCATTTCTTGACTTAGGGAAAGAACTTGCATTTAACACACACTGTACAGTATCCTTTATTAACATAAGTACAAATTTTGTTTAATGTTACATATTGTGGATTCTTAGGAATTTCTTCTACTGATATTAAAGGCCTATCAGCAGACACAAATTGTTAAAGAGATAAATACCCAAGGCACTAAAGTGATCAGAAGAAAAAATGCAGCTAGTTCCTTTAATAAAAATCTATAATTTTCATTCATTTCACTTGTATACACATTACTCTAATTGGCACATGTAATAAAACCTTGTTAATTTTCTCCCATTAAATTCTGTGTGCTGTGAATTGAAGAGATTGCCATTTTCAACTTCAGAATATTTGAAATTATATGGTGAAAAAGTAAAGGACGTATTGGTAAAACTGATCCCTCTCCTCTTCTTTTCCTGAATGGACCTTAAGGATTTTTTTTGGGTTGGGTTTTTTAGTTTTTATTTATTTATTTAAAGATTTTATTTATTTATTTGAGAGATAGAGTTATAGACAGTGAGAGGGAGAAACAGAGAGAAGGATCTTCCAAACTCTGGTTTACTCCCCACATGGCCACAAGGGCCGGAGTTGTGCGGAGCCAAAGCCAGGAGCCAGGAGCTTCTGCTGAGTCTCCCATGCAGGTGCAGAGGCCCAAGTACTTGGGCCTTCTTCTACTGCTTTCCCAGGCCATAGCAGAGAGCTGGATTGGAAAAGGAGCAGCTGGGACTATCAACAGCCAAGGCAAGGCCAGTCTGAAGGCAGGAGCCAGGAGATTCTTCCAGGTCTCCTATGTGGGTGCAGGGGCCCAAGCACTTGGGTGTTCCTCTGCTTTCTCAAGCCCATAAGCAGAGAGCTGGATTGGAAGTGGAGCAGCCAGGTCTTGAGCCGGTGCCTCAAGCAGTAGCTTCACCTGCTATATTACAGTGCCTGCCCCTAACCTCCAGTTTTAACCCCTGTCTATAATTACTTGTATAAAGACCATTAGTCATCTTGACCAATTGAAAAACCACAGGTTGAGGAGTAAAAGAGACGTGAGTTCCATCATAAGCTCTGCCACTTTCTAGACGTGTGACTTGACTTCAGGGGTTTCCCCATATTAAATTTCAGCTACTTTTTCTATGAAATCTAGATAATAACATGGACCATCCAGGGTCAGAGATCAGTGTACACCCTCAAACAGCACACACGTAGTATATGCCAGTAAATTGGAGCTGTTATTACCAGCCTTTAGATATCAGAGTGTACATCTCAGACCAAATTTAAATTTAGCAAAAGCTTTAACTAAAAGCCATAGTTCAAGTGAAAAGACTTATTTAGTCATTCAGATTCAATGATTTGCAAGTGAACTTTAAAGATATTTCAATAGAAATATTGAGAAAAATGCAAAGTCATTGCTTACGTTAATTTTCTGATTTTGAGCGATACCTGATATGGTCTGCATGTTTGCATCTCTCCAGAATTCGTGTTGAAATTTAAACCACGGGCCAGCATCACGGCTCAACAGGCTAATCCTCCACCTAGTGGCGTCGGCACACCGGGTTCTAGTCCCGTTCGGGGCGCCAGATTCTGTCCTGGTTGCCCCTCTTCCAGGCCAGCTCTCTGCTGTGGCCCGGGAGTACAGTGGAGGATGGCCCAAGTGTTTGGGCCCTGTACTAGCATGGGAGACCAGGAGAAGCACCTGGCTCCTGCCTTCAGATCAGCATGGTGCGCCGGCTGCAGCGCGCTGGCCTTGGTGCCCATTGGAGGGTGAACCAACGGCAAAGGAAGACCTTTATCTCTCTCTCTCTCTCTCTCTCTCACTGTCCACTCTGTCAGAAAGAAAGAAAGAAAGAAAGAAAGAAAGAAAGAAAGAAAGAAAGAAAGAAAGAAAGAAAGAAAGAAAGAAAGAAAGAAAGAAAGAAATTTAAACCACAAGGTGATGGTATTAAGAGATGGGGCCTTTGGGAGGTTATGAGAACTCCATC